>NC_138575.1:180114594-180714594 GCF_964289735.1 Phaethon aethereus | reverse complement strand
ATTGACAATAAATTAAACAAATTTCCTCAAATTTGCCCATGATGGTAACTGCTGAATGATCTCTCCCTGTCCTTATCTCAACCCATAAGCTTCTCATTATATTTTGTTGCCCTTGCCCAGCTGAGGAGGAGGAGTGATAGAGCAGCTTTGGTGGGCACCTGGTGTCCAGTCAAGATCAACCCACCACACTGTTCCAGTAGTAAAAAGATGTCAGCACCTCAGCTGCTCCTTTATTTCACAATATCCAGAAGTATCCTTTAAAGGTCATCTAGTCCAACCCTCCTGCAAGGACCACGGACATCATTACCTAGATCAGGTTGCTCACAGCCCTGTCCAACCTGACTGAATGTTTCCAGGGATGGGGCATCTACCACCTCTTGGCAATTTGTTCCAGTGTTTCACTACCATCACTGTGAAAAATTTCTTCCTTAGATCTAATCTGAATCTACCCTCTTTCAGTTTAAAACCATTACCCCTTGTCCTATCACAACAAGCCCTGCTAAAAAGCCTGTCTCCATCTTTCTTATAAGTGCCCTTGAAGTCCTGGAAACCTGCAATAAGGTCTCCCTGGAGCCTTCTCTTCTCTGGGCTGAATAACCCCAACTCTCTCAGCCTGTCCTCAGAGGAGAGGTGTTCCATCCCTCTAATCATTTTTGTTGCCTTCCTCTGAGCTCCCTCCCAACGTATTTAGTATGACCAAAAGAGGAGCTGCTCTCTAGCCATATCTTAAAAATAATTAAAGATACAAATCTTTCCTTAGCTCCTCAGTTTATATTAGCTGTAAGGATTGTTAATGGCTCTCTTTTTAGGGGGTGATATTTTGTATTAGTTGAAAGTTTATCATGATAAAAGTCCACTACATAAATATTATTCATGACATTTTGTGGAATACCAGTATTTACATTTTTGTAATTTTCAGACTTGAGCTAACTCAAGGATCGTGACTGATTGAAAAGAGTTTATGTTTTAAAATAAAAAACCTGGATTGAAAATCAGCCCATCCTCAAATCACAGTTATATTTAGATCTCTATACCTGAGAGGTAGCCTTTCATATATACTAGCTTCTCAGCTTTCCATTTCCTTTGGTATTTTCAAGGTCAGAGGGTTAAAGAAAAAGCACAGTACTGTATGCAATTCTGAGAACTGAACACCACATACTGCTTTTGAATAACAGATTATTTCCTTTGCAGGACATAACTGCTAAACCCTTCCTTTCCCCTCCGGCCCTCTGGCATTCCAGCTGAGATAATCAGTAGAAAGGGACTTGGCATCAAATGCAAATGTGAAACAGGATGGTGTGAAGCTGCTTACCAAGCTGTTAGAGGCAGAGAGAAAACAAAGATCTGCACCAGATAAAAACTTTAATCCTATCTGCAATGATATAAAGGAAGAAAAAGGCAGATGTTAAGATGATAATTTTGGTGATCTGGAAATCTGGCAGTGAGTTCAGAAATGTTAAATTAAATTAAGTACAGGAGAATAAATACATCTTTCAAAACAGAGCAGGACAGAAACTCCAATAGAGAAAGCATCATTAGAATTTGGATACATTCACTCTGCAGGCAACTTCTCCTTTCTGCTGAGGTCTATCTTGCTTTAAATTATCTATTGTATCCATTCCTCACTTCTGCTAAAAGTCACCTGCAGCTCTGTAGAATTTGCAGTCTTGTGGAGATAATAGCAAGGAAAAAAATGAGCTGTTTGGAAATGATGAAGGAAAAGAGAATAAGCTCCCCGAGTCTAGGGTAGAATTGTTCAATTATACAACATACTAGTTAAAAATGAGTTTGGGAGAGAAATGCAGATGGTGGCCTACTGCTTCAGCACAGCAGAGTTTTGTCAGCTGAACGGTTTTTGAGTTGTTCTGCTTTGGACTTACAACAATAACTACCAGTGAAGCACAGCTGGTGTTCAGGAGGCAGAAGTGTAGTAGTCCACCTATGTGAAAGAAGCGATTGTGTAGGGAAAATTATAAAAAAAAGACATCAATTAAAAGAAATTTAGAAGCCATCAATAGATTGGAAAAAAGTAGTTACAAATGTGGGGGGTTTTTTTCTAGGCCATAGTGAGGTACATATTTGGAATCCATAAAAAGTTATGGAAAGAAAACAGTCCATTACGTCACACAAGATTTAAATTACTTCATAATACCATTTTTCAGATTAATTTGGACTAGTGTTTCAGTTTGAGAAAAACAGCTCAGCAATACTGAGCCAGTATTTAGAATTACTTTGATGCATGTCCTGACCAAATTAGTTTTGAATGTATTAGAAATCTATTAGCTATCATTAGTTATTATACCTAAAAAAATCCATACTTTAGATGTTATTTTTTCCTTTCAAAAAATAAAACTATGGCATTGAAATCTGCATTACAAAAACAAAAATCCCATCTCTGTATACTACTGCAAATTTGATCACTTCTTTTTGACTGTTGAATGTGTACAGGAATATGTCAGTTCACAGCTTTTTTTTTTAATAATAAATGAACTTAAAACTTTTTACAACACATTTTTAATTGTCATGAAGCGATGCTTATGCATGCAGAGATTACTGTATTGCCAACTGTTAATTTTCAGAAGTCGTGGGAAAAACCCTGAAGTCACAAGATAACTCCTAAAGTCACAGGATCAGTTACGACGTCGGGAACTTAAATTATAAATATGTATATATATGTAAACATATATATATGTGTGTATGTGTGTGTTTGTTTCCTTCTTGGTCAGAGAGCCTTTTATTGCTCATCAGTATGTTTATCTTGGAAATGTACTCTATTAATATGACTGGATTTTAGAGCCTTAAGAAAAACATCACATACCCCTAGTCTTGTTATTTAATTTATAGTTTTGGTATAAACCATATTTATATTTTGATGGCATAAAGGAATAGGTCTAGAATGGTATATTTTTAGTTTATTACTGAGTAGAATGTACAGGTAAACTGGTAAATTTATATTTTATATTATAAATAATTATGTTAAATAAAATTGAGATAAATACAGAGACATCTCAGTCTTAGAGCAGAGGCTGGAAAAACACTTCTAACTTATCCCTGTGGGATACGTTATTGTTATCACTGACTTTTATTTTCTTTGAAATTCCAAAAGAATGACAGCATATCCAAGTTAAACCTATATCTTTCCATCAAAGGTTTGAGGGATTTAAGGATTCTTAAAATGTAATTGTAAACACATTAACATGCTCAGTGCTCCCACTATCAAGTTAGTGGAAGGATTCAGAAAATGACTTTATACTTATTTGAGTGTCTTCGTTTCATTTTCAGAGCATCCTGAAAAATAAGAAAAACGGTTTGCCAAGCATCCTTCATCAGCACACTTCAACATGTTTTGAATTCTACTAAAGTCGCTTTAAGCCTTCAACCATGTAAAATTAAATTCAAGCAAAAGCAAAGGTCAATTCAGAATCTCCAAACATAATGAAAAAGGAAAAGTCATGAAAAGGAAGGCTAGTCTCGGTGACTTGGATTCTTATAACCAAAGGCTCTGCAGATTCTATTGCAATAAGTGCAGCAGACAAAATATTTGTCTGTCCCTCTGCTTCTTTATTTCCTATGGGAATAGGAGAGTAAAATTTCTTTCTGGGAAATAGATAACTATTAACAATGCTAAGGATGACTGATCCAGAAAACACAAACATAGAGGTGGAAGGATCTTTACTACTTCAGTCGCAGCTATCTACAGAACTCTGTAAGTTCTCATATTTCACTGCTGAACAACTATGGTTTCTGAAGTTAGAATATTATGGTGCTCCTAAATAATTAAGAAAAGGAGAAGAAAAATAGACTATGATCTGATATTAAAAGGCCTTTACCTGGCATTACCAGCAGAAGAATTCTCACCTGCTCAGGTCCAAGTCAATCACTCTAGCTCTTCCTTTCAACAAAAAGTTCTCTATTTCTCTTTAATGGAGAAATTGTTTGAACAGTGTCCCAACTTCCACTGTATCAATACAATGGCAAGAAGGTGCTACATTTTACAGGAGGAGGCTGGGTTGCTGGGGACAGTGCAGAGTATTGTAAATCCTAATGCTGTGTGATCTCAGTTGGGTTGCTTTCTTGCCCTTCCTGGTTATTTAGGGATGACATAATATTTTCACTTTAGAAAATATATTGTCTTGATAACTATTAGCATACTCCCATGACTAGCCCACTGAAGTAAATGATATTGATTACAGAAGGAAAACAAAGGACTTCTGTCCATGGAATTATAAAATGCATGAAAGAATAAAACAAATTTAGTTTTTTAAATCTGGGTTTCAGCACAATAGCACTAGAGCTTTTGTATCACTATCAGAATGCTTATAAGAAACTTATAATAGTTAGATAATAAATAATGGTGATATAAGATGTAAAAGAATCTACATTTTGCACTTTTGTCGGCTACTGAAAAGCAGTTTAGAGACCCTGAGCCAAACTTTTATGGGACTGTAGGGAAGTTGTACCTTCCTTCACAACTTTTCTTAGTGACCACAAGAATTACTGCTGATACTCTTCTGTGATCAATTCAGACAAAACAACTCCCCAATAGCAAAAAAGAATTTCTGTCTCATATGAGTTACCCTGAAAGTAAAGCTAGATGGTGCTAGAACATATTAATATATTGCTGCAGATTTACTGCTGCTTGACTACTTGGACTATATCCTCTTGGTCAGGCCAATAATAAATGGAGGTGCTAAAGTGTGGTTTGAGTTTGATTACTGGCTGTTGGAAGGAAGTAGTGTTCCTTCAAAAAATATGGATGGAACAGTTTCCTATTAGCAAGAAGAGTTTTCTTAAATTGAAAATATGTCTTAGGAGCATCATGTTAATTTTTTGTATTTTTTTAAAAAAAAAAGATTTTTTTTTTAAATTTACTGTTCTAATTTCAGTATCATAATTTCGTTTTGACCAGACTAAAATCTTCCATTTGAATTAAGTTCAGTAAAACATTTACACAATGATAAATACAATTTTGATGCTATATATATGTACATGTATACAAGAAATACCTAAATAAAACAATTGACATTTTTAAGTCAATGTTATAATAAACTTCCATTCTATTTTTTATTTCTTTTTATAATGTAGAATGAAAAACTCACAAAATATAGGAATTTTTAGTGCAACAAATGTTTTATTTTGTAACTTTGAATTTACAGATTTTTACTTCAGAGGCTTGCTCAGTGCAGGGTTCAGTTCAGGTGCAGTAATGATTAGGAAGAAGGTGTCAACACTGCAGAAGCATAGTAGATTGCCTGTCACATGACATACAATACATATTACACAACGTTAAAGGGGACAGAGGAAGTTAATGTTCTTTTCAGCTTCCATTGTTGGCCCTTCCTCCTCACCTGTAGTAATTACATCCCTCATTCATGACATATATACAGAATCAGAACAGCTTTCTTTAGCAAGTTTTAACTGATTGACTTCCTTGTAAGCATGGATTCAGCAAATCTATACAAGCATAATGTAATTGAAGCACTGTGTTTGTATATGCACCAGTATCCAAAGTATATTGAAACACCTGATGTTAGAGGGGTTTTTGGTAGCCTTGACCCACAGCATACTGTAACAGACAAGAAATAAAAAAAAGGTCTCTCACTAGCACTTTTGTGACTCACACCATTATAACATTTTATATTATCTTATATCTCTTGTATATCCTCATATATTTTCATCCCTACACCCTGATTAATTAAACTTATGCAAACCAACTGAAAAAAATGAGGTCTCATCAGTACCATCAAGGGCACGGGAAACATCTGTCCCTTTGTAAGACTGTGGCAAATATCTGCAGAGACAAAACGTCATGTTTTTCCTTGGAATGTGGAGTTCTGGTCTTGAAGAACAGAACAGGATGACACAGACTGCAGCTTACAGCAGGCTCTCCTTACAATGTAACATCTTAATAGAAAAAATTTAATTATTCAATACAAGCTGTCCTTGCCTTACTAAAATGTTAATGCTCAATGTCATTATTTGGCAGATTTTAAGAACGAAGATGAATTTTTGTAATAGTTCCAAACACCTTAGCAGAATATGTACATATACAAAGGAAAACCAGACTAAAAATCTAACAAAATTATAGATGCACGTTTTATTTTTCCTTAAGGGAAAAAACCCACAAAACCAAACAACACCAATCCCCCCCAAACCAATCCCCAAAAATCCAATACAAAACATTTATGTCTGTGGCATCCGTTTTAAACATACCATATCTTAAATCTCTTAATAACATCTTTCTCTTACACCTGAGCAGTCCTGATTTTTACAGAACCTAGCTTAATGTATACTCAGGAAAAGAATGAAACTATGAAAGATCTTTCTGTTACACAAAAGTAGAAAAGCCATAAGGAAATCCAAAGACTTGCTATACATGTAAAACTAGGAGCAAGCATTTTTGCAGCTTATCAGGTTCCCTGACTGGGGTATTTAGTGTAAGCACAGCAATAGGAAGGCATAAGAGAATTTTGCCAATGAATGTTGTGCTGGTTTTGGATGGGGTAGTGTTCATTTTCTTCATAGTAGCTAGAATGGGGCTATGTTTTAGATTTGTGCTGAAAACATTGTTGATAATACAGGGATTTTTGTAGGTATTGCTGAGCAGTGCTTACACAGAGTCAAGGTCTTTTCTGCTTGTCACAGCAGCCCACCAGCAAGGAGGCTGAGGGTGCACAAGAAGATGGGAGGGGACACAGCCGGTACAGCTGACTCAAACTGACCAAAGGGATATCCCATACCATAAGACATCATGGTCAGCTTATAAAGCTGTGGGAAGAAGAAGGAAGGGGGGATATTTGGAGTCAAATACTTGTCTTCCTAAGTAAATGTTATGCATAATGGAGCCCTGCTTTCCTGGAGATGGCTGAATACCTGCCTGATGAAGTGAAGCAGTGAATGAATCCCTTGTTTTGTTTGCTTGTGTGCACGTCTTTTGCTTTACCTATTAAACTGTGTTTACCTCAACTGATGAGTTTTCTCGTACTTACTCTTCTGATTCTCTCCTCCAACCCACCACAGGGGGAGTGAGTGAGCGGCTTCGTGATGCTTAGTTGCCAGCTGGGGTTAAACCACAAAAAATGTAAATTAACCCATCGCAATCCAGTGAAGCAGAACAACACGAATAGTGTAAAGGTATGATGGAATTTCACGAAACTGTATCGTAAGAACAATTAAATCAGCAGCCCACTTCATTCACTATCCTCTCTTATTCAGTAGCCAGATATTGCCTGTGGAAAAAGTAAAAGAAACTAGTTATATATGTCCTTCTTTTTCCTCCCAATGATCAGCAGCTCAGAGACATCTCAAGAAAAAGATGGTTTGTTCTTAATAGTAATTAATGCTTTCCGCCAACATCATGTGTCTTGTACTTGTTTTTTGACTCCATATCAACTTTTGTTTTCCAAAACATTCTTATCAGTAAGTTCCATAATTTAATTTTGTTTTATAGATATGTGTGTTGTTTTATCCAAAATACTGTCTTGTTTTCTTTGAACCTAAGATTTTTTACTTGTGTCTTACTTTGTCCCTTATGACAAACTGTGGATATTCGTTCTCCACTCTTTCTTTTTTCATGCCACTAATAACTTCATGGATTTTAAAGGAAACCTCTCATCTCTTTTCTGGTCAAAAAGTCATTTTCTTAATTATTCCTAGAGTGGAATCTCTTTTATTACTTTTGACAACAACTTTGTCACTAGTCTCTTTAACTCCTTTACTTCTATTTTTTTGAAATGGATACCCCAAAGCTAATTGTAGTTTCTTCTTTTTGGGTATATTACACGTTTATATTGATTCACTAGTGTTTCTTCCCTTATTTCTTTGCTGATAAATTACACTGCAGGATGAGGTCCTTCTGTAATTCATTGCAGATGCTACCATCCTTAATTCTGTGAATAATTTTATCAGCAAAGTTTGTCAACAACTTTTCTAAGTAATTCTTATGTTCCTTCTATATCAACTATCAAAATTGACCATCAGTTCCTCCATTTAACTATTTACTAATTACTTATTTATGAGAAACCTTACCCCAGATAATTCAGTGTGTTATTCTGCAAAGGCAATAGATAAATAAGTACAAGATGAAACATCTAAAGAAATCCATTAATATAAATATGTCACTAAAAACTTGTAACAAGCTGGTACCTCAGCTGTCAGTGTGGGAAGTGTAGAAGTGAATATGCATGTGTTCAACGTTTGGCAAAGGCAGCTTGCCATGAATGGAATCATTTTGGCAGCAAATGTAAATAAATGTAAAATGTGAAAGAATTCATGATAGCTCCATTACCAAACACTGCTTTTTTACCAACAATGAATTGAGGATACCGAATCCACAAGAAACACAGATAGCCATCTTCTGATTGATTTGGGAATTATCTTGTCTTCTTCTTACGCAAAGAAATACTTGGAAACAGTAACGAAAAGTCTATACATCCTGCATATTTATACTGCGAAAAGGTATTAAATAAAAATAAAAATTAAAAAAGTTCACATTTGCCAGAATTCATCTTATACAAAATTCATTGTTTAATTGCAACACCTGTACCTGAACCTTGCTACCTGTAGGAGCTTTCAACAGTCTGTGAAAAGAGACAAGAACAAAAGGTGATTCAGAATTTTGCCAAAAATCATTGATAGTTTGTACTTTACTTAGAGGTCATTTTTAAGTAGAATTCCTCAGAGATCTATCTCGTGTCCTGTCCTGTTTAATGCCTTTTCTAATGACCTGGAGGAGGAGGAGGCAGACTATACCTTAAACAAGTCTGTGGTCAGCTTTCAACTCTGTGGGTGTATGTGTGGGTACGTGTGTGTGCAGTCAGTAAGCGTGAGGGTACGGCTGCCATCCAGAGGGACCTAAACAGGTCAGTGGAATGAGACAACAGGAACTAGATGATAAGTAAATGCAAAGTCCTGCACCTACATGTGCCAGCCCCATATTGGTACAGGTTGGCGATTGCCTTGTTGGATAGTAGCTTTACTGGAAAAAACTTAGAGGTCCTTTTGGGGTTCTTCATGCACTGTCAGAATGAATCCTAACAGCTTACTGGGCTGCATCAACATAAATGTAGCCAGCAGATAGAGGGTAGTGACTATTTTCCTTTACACAGCACTCATTAGCCTGAATCAGGAATACTTCACCCAGGTTTAGTCACACAGTGCAAAAAGACATAGATAAACTTGAGCAAGTCCAGCAGACAGTGATCAACATTAACAGATTTTATGGTGTTTACTAGCTGAATCTTGTTATGATATTGAATCCTCCAAGCAGAACAAAAACAGTAGATAGAAATGATCAAATCTGCTGGCATAACAGAAGGTGATCCATGTCCCACAACTGTAAAGGAATGCTGTGAGCACAACTGCTCAACACACCTGAAACGTACTATTGCCATGTGACATCATTCCAAATTCACAGCTATCCTTGGCTACATAGTGTGTTTCAATGTACCACAGTCTAGCACCACGGCATGCTTTAATGTGTGACTGTGGTGTAATGCTGGGAGATAATGAAAATATCTGGCCCAAGTCTGATAATTTCTGCTCAAGAAATTCATGGGAGCAATAAACACTGCTTTTTGCCTTCTCAGTTGGTAACTAAAATGACTTACTCGAGGTGCTTGGAAAATATTGTGGGATATTTTGATTCTGACCTATTAGTGAATGAAAGACAGTTCTTGTTTCTGTTGACACTCCTAATTTAAGGTTGTATGTTAAATCTACAGATCTGTATTAAAGATGGAAAAGTGCATCTCAACTAAATGCTACATTTAGATTGATTAACTAGGTATTTCACTTTCAGGACTGCAGCTTCCTTCTGCCTCACAGACACTTCCTTCAGCACTTCTACCAGCATTGTCAATGACTGTATAAATAGAATGACAGTCCTTCTGTTTGTGTTTGAGAATATTTTTTTTCCCTTGCATCCAGAGTAATTGGAGAGAAAGACATATTTTTAAGTGCTCAAAAGTCAAAATGGATGAATCAGGCTAGGTATTAATATAGGCCTTCTATCAACTCAGAGTTAACCCTATTATGTTTTCATCCAAGACAAGTTTCATGTCACTCAGGAATCTCTATCACTTAATCAGGTTCTCAGTTTAAGCTGCAGAAAATTGTCTACCTTTAAAAGAATTTACAAACATTCCAGCCATTAAGTCTTTTAAATTAAAAGAAAAAAAGGGTAATTTTTGTTTGATTAGCTATACACCAGGTTGTGTGAAGAGAGTTATGCCAGTTTAAACCTGTTGAATAGACAACCTAAACAAGCTTTAGAAATTTCCAAATTAAAGTACTGCTGGCCCTTTAAGGAGAAGTATCATCACAGTAAGATCCAGACTGATCCCATTCTCTGAACAAAAAAAAAAAACAAAAACCCTCCGTAGGTAGTGAAATTAAATACTTCCTATTGCAAGACTTCCTCCAGGAAAAAGATTTTTCAGGGCCCTGAGGACACTACCAGACCTACTGGAACTGATCCCCCCTCCTGGGGTCTTCCCCTTCCCTGCCAAAGGCTCAGGACCCCATTTCAGCACGCCGAAGCCATCAGCCCCTGCCCCAGTGATCACAGAATCACAGAAACACAGAATCATTAAGGTGGGAAAAGACCTCTAAGATCATCAAATCCAACCATCAACCCAACTCCACCATGCCCACTAAACCATATCCTGAAGTGCCACGCCAAACATTTTCTGAATACTTCCAGTGATGGCGACTCTACCACCTCCCTGGGCAGCCTGTTCCAATGCCTGACCACTCCCTCCATAAAGAAATTTTTCCTAATATCGAATCTAAACCTCCCCTGGCACAACTTGAGAGCATTTCCTCTTGACCTATCACTAGTTACTTGGGAGAAGAGACCAACATCCACCTCACCACAACCCCCTTTCAGGTAGTTGTAGAGAGGAATAAGGTCTCCCCTCAGCCTTCTCTTCTCTAGCTTAAATGACTCCAGTTCCCTCAGCCGCTCCTCAAAAGACTTGCTCTCCAGACACCTCACCAGTTTCGCTGCCCTTCTTTGGACACCCTCCAGCAACTCAATGTGCTTCTTTTAGTGAGGGGCTGTACAGAACTGTACAGGGGCTGAGTGAACTGAACAGAACTGAAGTATTAGAGGCGTGGCCTCACCAGTGCCGAGTACAGGGGCACAATCACTTCCCTACTCCTGCTGACCACATTATTTCTGATACAGGCCAGGATGCTGTTGGCCTTCTTGGCCACCTGGGCACACTGCCGGCTCATGTTCAGCCAGCTGTCAACCAGCACCCCCAGGTCCTTTTCCGCTGGGCAGCTCTCCAGCCAGTCCTCCCCAAGCCTGCAGCTTTGCATGGGGTTGTTGTGAACCCAAGTGCAGGACCCGGCGTTTGGCCTTTTTAAACCTCATACAGTTGACCTCTGCCCATCGATCCAGCCTGTCTAAATCCCTCTGCAGAGCCCTCCTACCCTCCAGCAGATCAACACTCCCACCCAACTTGGTGTCATCTGCAGACTTACTGAGGGAACACTCAATGCCCTTGTCCAGATCATTAATAAAGATATTGAACAAGACCGGCCCCAACACTGAGCCCTGGGGAACACGACTTGTGATCGGACATGAACTGGATTTCACTCCATCCACCACAATTCTTTGGGTTCAGCCGTCCAGTCAGTTCTTTACCCAGCAAAGAATGCACATGTCTAAGCCACAAACTGCCAGTTTCTCCAGGAGAATGCTGTGGGAGACACTGTCAAAGGCTTTACTAAAGTCCAGGTAGACAACAGCCACAGCCTTTCCCTCATCCACTAGGCAGCTCACCTGGTCATAGAAGGAGATCAGGTTGGTCAAGTAGGACCTGCCTTTCATGAACCCATGCTGGCTGGGCCAGATCCCTTGGTTGTCCTGCACATGCACTGTGAGCATCCTCAAGATGAACCTCTCCATGATCTTCCACAGTACCAAGGCTAGGCTGACAGGCCTGTAGTTCCCAGGATCCTCCTTCAGGCCCTTCTTGTAGGTGAGCGTCACATTGGCAAGCCCCACTCGTCTGGCACCTCCCTTGTTAACCAGGACTGCTGATAAATTATGGAGAGCATCTTGGCAAGCTCCTCTGCCAACTCTCTCAGTACTCTTGGGTGGATCCTATCAGGCCCCATAGACTTATGGGTATCCAGGTAGCTTAGCAGATGCTTAACTGTTTCCTGTTGGATTACGAGGAGTTTATTGTGCTCTCCATCCCTGTCTTCCAGCTCAGGGGGCTGAATACCCTGCGGATACCTGGTCTGGCTATTAAAGACTGAGGCAAAGAAGGCATTAAGTACGTCAGTCTCATCCTCATCCTTGGTGACAATTTTCCCCCCCATATCCAGTAAGGGATGGAGATTCTCCTTGCCTCTATTTTTGTTGTTACTATATTTGTAGAAACATTTTTTGTTATCCTTTATGACCGTGGCCAGATTGAACTCTAGCTGGGCTTTTGCCTTTCTCATTTTATCTCTGCTTGACCTAACAAGATCCTTGAACTCTTCTTGAGTTGCCTGCCCCTTCTTCCAGAGGTGATAAGCTCTCCTCTTTTCCCTGAGTCCCAGCAAAATCTCCCTGTTCAGTCAGGCTGGTCGTCTTCCCTGCCAGCTAGTCTTGCGGCACCTAGGGACTGTCTACTCTTGGGACTTTAATATCTCCTTCTTGAAGAATGTCCAGCCTTCCTGGACCTCTTTGTCCTTCAGGACTGTCTCCTGACGGACTCTCTCAACCAATGACATGAACAGGCCGAAGTTTGCCCTCCTGAAGTCCATGATAGCAGTTTTGCTGACCCCCTCCTTACTTCACTCAGAATAGAGAATTCTATCATGTCATGGTCGCTAAGCCCAAGAGAGTCTCCGACCATCACATCTCTCACCAGTTCTTCTCTGTTTGTAAACAGCAGGTCAAGCAGGGCACCTCCCCTGGTAGGCTCACTTACCAGCTGTGTCAGGAAGTTATCCTCCACACAGTCCAGGAACCTCCACTGTTTCCTCTCTGCTGTGTTATACTCCCAGCAGGTGTCTGGTAAATTGAAGTCCCCTACAAGAACAAGGGCTAGCGATTGTGAGACTTCTGCCAGTCACTTGTAGAATGTTTCATCTGCCTCTTTGTCCTGGTTGGGTGGTCTTTAACAGACTCCCAGCAGGATATCTGCCTTGTTTGATTTCCCCCTCATCCTTAGCCATAAGCACTCAACTCAGTCTTCACAATTGTTGAGCTCTAGACAAAATCAAAACACTCCCTAACATACAGAGCCACCCCACCACTTCTCCTTCCTTGCCTATCCCTTCTGAAGAGCTTATAGCCATCCAGTGCAGCACTCCAGTCGTGAGAGTCATCCCACCATGTTTCTGTGATGTTTCTGTGGCGACTAAGTCATAGCTGTCCTGCTGCACAATGGCTTCCAGCTCCTCCTGTTTGGTGCCCATACTGCATGCATTGGTGTAGATGCACTTGAGCTGGGCTATCGATTTCACGCCCAATATTGGAAGCTAAGCTCATCTCTAGTGAGCCTGGTTTATCCCCTCTCCCTTTGAAACTAGTTTAAAGCCCTCTTGATGAGGCCTGCCAACTCATAAACAAGAATCCTTATGAGTGATGCTGCAGCTGGGCCAGTCTCCAGCTCCCCATAGCCCTGCCCTGCCCAGCCATGGGTCCCACATTCCAGCCCAGCCTTGGCTTGCCCCTAAGCCCAGGGAATTGCCTGATGCCTGGGGCTGGGGCTGCCCCAGCTGCCCTGGATGGTGGGATATGGCCTGGCTGCCAAGCCCTGCTCTGATGGACCTAGGGAAGTCCCGCACTGCTACTGGCCCCCAGCCCACATGGAGCTGCCAACCCTTACAGCATTCTGACCCTGCCCAAGCCTTATCTGGCAGCTTGGGTGTTAGACATATTGGTTCCACCTTGGGCTCAGGCTTCTGTTTGGTGTTGGGCTTCCATGGATATGTTCCTCCAAGGGTTATTGTTTCCATACGTGGTGCTTTCTAACTTCAATGGTCAACATGAACCACCAATGGCCTCCCCTCAAGCCAACCTGTTCAATTTTCCACATATCCAAAGTCATCTAGTGGCCAGTGCTGAGGTTACTACCACATTCTGCTTTCCTGCCCCAAATGTGTTAAAAGAGTGTAAAGTTGTTATTTTCTTTGTGTTTCCTTGTTTCTTTTCCATGCACAACTAAACCATTAGAAAAGGGCATATGTAGTCCAGAGCTCATCAGTAAGTCTTCCCTTCATTTGTGTTCCTACATACCAGAATATTCTAGTAAATTAAGTGCTGGGTCTATGTAGCCAAGGTCTCACTTAACTGCATGGTGCCATTTGCCCTGTGACAGAGGTAACAGCACAGTCACTGAAAAATAGCAACAGTGGAGAATAATTTTACTATCTTGCTTTTCCTTGCTACAGTCTTTCATGGTTTGATAAATTTAATAAATTTCACAGACAATTTACAAAACACTTGAAACAAGTATTTTACAGGCAGTCCAGATATGCCATGGTTTAAATAATACTGTATGCCACACTCAAATATGCAGTGTGCACATAAATAAATAAATACATTGTGCAGTATACAGAGATTACTATCTAATCAATTCTCTTTCTTCAAGGAACTATATTTTTCCATTTCAAAATATTTTTATTGCAAAGGTGACTATTATTAATGAAAAGAATATAGATGACATCAGTGCTATATTTGTCCAGAAATACATCTCTGACACTACCATAATCTCTATCCTCAACTTTAGAGACAAATGCAAATTTTCTTTATGAAGTTATGCAGTAGTAAGTCTTAGTTTCATTAGTAGATGGTAGGTTTTCGGTCTTGTGTTCCAAATTGTTTACTTTACTGATAAACTTATTCTTAGTCACTTGTTTTAAGTTAAAACTAATTTGAATCTTTGTTTTAAATTGTGATCATGAATACCTCAAATCAATTAAACTTCATCAAATAAACATAATACTGGTAATGAAATGAACAAACATGAACATACCACACTTCATTTCATGACTGTTACAAGTCATTTTTATCACATTATTGTCTATTCCTACACTTTTAAAAATAAAAAATGCAAAAAATTGCATGTAAATCATGTCCAACAGCCCTAAAATTGCTTGCCATTTTAATGTTTTCTTCTTTTGCAGTTAATAAAAGCTGTTCAGCATCGTATTTGCTCCACAGAGCTCAGAGAACATTGTGAAGGACAGAGGAATCATGAATTCTATTTTAAAAATAAAGAAATGTAGACATAGAGCGGCAAAGCAATTTACTTTAGATCACTCATCAGGCCACTGACAGAGCTATGTGTTATCATTTGATGAATTCCTGAATGCTTCTAAAATGAGGTGTTATATATTTAAATTATTTGGAATTTGTGCCCCAGTTGCTTGCAGACACAAGGTTAAAGGTAAGCCTTAAAACTGAGATGCACGAGGAGAGCTGTTATTAAGGCAGGGCTAAATACTGCCTGCAGTCCTTTATAACCAATGTACAAACATACACATATTGACACATACATACACACAGTCTCTTTCTCTAGTTTTTTTTAAGATTTCAGGAGAAAAGCTGATTCCAGTCACTCTGATGTAATCATGCTATATTTATTATATAGTCCCTGAGGGCTTTTAAAATAAGAATGTGTCTAGGGGTTTTCCAGTCTATGGTGAAAGTTCCTGTAGTTTTAATTGTGGCAGACAGAGCAGGTTATCAGCCTAAAAAAGGAAAATCCAGTGAAAGTGACAGGTTTGACTCAAAGAAAAACAGAGGGGAGAGGGAAGAAGAATCAACATGGAAGCAAAAGTTAATATGAAACATCTGAAGAATTCTGTAAGGGATGTAGCCATGAGCAATATTGGGTAAATTCTAGTTCTCCCCACAAAAAGAAATATGTTCTCTCCTCTGAGAAAAATTCTGATAGCACCCCATATAATTCTGAAAGGATCCTTAGCTGGGAAAATAATTTAAATTAATCATGTTAAATCTTTTACATTTTATAAAAAGTATTTGATTCTATAAAAGACATTGCATCAATTACATAAAATGACACAAACATCCTGTCACCATTGTTTTGATGTTTTATTCAAGTCCTGCATTTTCATCTCACTTCAATATTTCCATAGCAGTCTCTGTATAATCTAAGCATTAAAGCATATGATTTGCTTTATACAAGCATGTGATTTATACTGCACTTTTCTAAACATTATACTCATTACACATTCTGTGACATATTTTTTTCTATTTATGAAAGCAAAGATAATATTTAATATTTGTATAATTCCTGCTATTTCAAGGTATATAATTAGTACATAGTTAAAGACTAGGTTTGTTATACTTGGCTATCGCCCAGAAGTTTGGACTACATAGAACTACTTTTTGGGTCTATAAACATCTCAGATTTCCTGCTTCGTTGGACAAGGGTAACCACTAAGCACATTGTGGTGTCCACAGCACATGACCTGACATGAAACAAAGGGAGGAGCTGTCTAAGTAAGGGTGAAATAGAAATGAAAACTAATGTATAAACAAAATGGTAGAAAGCAGAGGTTAAAATCAAGCAAGGGAATGGGTCTGTGGGTCACAAAGTAAGGAAATGGGCCTAACTGGTATGAGCAACACAAGTAATGTTCTGTGAGCAAAAGATGGGACCACAGGTAAACAGTAACTTGGTGAAGCTGAGAGATAAAACCACAGAACTTAGCCACTTTGATTTGAGTATGTATTTGTGAAGCCAGGTAGATAAATCAGGCCTGTAGAATTTATTAAACCTTATTAAGTGAGAGCCAGGCTACTTAATCTAGGCACCTAATTTGAACTGATTTTTAAAATCACAGTGGTCAGTAGGCAAGAGCCTAGATGGCCTTAACTGGAAAGAGGTAATTATGATAGAAAGCCTTCAGAGTGAGATTCTGCCTATGTTAAAACACTGAAGTTAGATAGATAGTTTTATCCAACCTCTACAGTTGGACTCGATGATCATAAAGGTCTTTTCCAGCCTAAATGATTCTGTGATTCTATCCTTAGAGACATTCAAAGAGGAATGTCTTTTTTAGTACATAGAGACGAAACCCTTTGCAGAGCTAGCCCTAAATGTTTTTAAGCTACAATAAGGGAGTTCATTGTTGAGGAAGATTAACTTTTTTTCTGATCCAGAGTGTACTGTGTACTAACTTTTACAGTTCTCTGAAGTTTAATTATGGCTACTCTGAAAATTTTAACTTCTTGTGGAACTGAATACCTTTTTTTTTTTTCCTCAGCATGCATTACTTAGCAAGTGCCCTTTTATTTCCTGTATTGAGCACTTATTTCTGTTGGAAGTGCTTAACTCAAACTGGAGATGAAGTGGAAAAAAACGAGAAATGTTTTCAAAGGGATTTTAGTTACTTCAGTTACTAAAATTGAATTCAGCACCTTGAAAGTTGGGTGACATTATTTCCCCCCAAAAATGTTAAATTGTCTCAACCCAAATCAATGCCATAATTTTCCTTTACACAGTATTACAGAGGTTATTCCTTGGATGAGTTCTTCCAGGTGTTACTCAGTGGCTGACTGGATTTGTTCCACAAATCATTATCCTACACTACTTCATGCTTCTGCCTGGTAATTTTAGACGAACATGATTTTGACCTTTACTCTTGGTCAGGATTGTAACCTCCATACCTGCTACTCCCAATAATAACAATAAAATGTTTCTGTTATTTAAACAAATGAACAAACAAACAAATGAACAAAGAAACAAACAAGTGTTACATGGTAATGAGACAGCACATTTACAACATTTGTTTGTACCTTTCTCCACAAAAACTTTCTCAAAGGACAGCTGGACCTATATTTCCTATAATTTGATGAGATACTGAAAAAATACAGTATTCAGTAATCTTCCTAAACATTCTACCTAACAATATCTAACTTAGAATCAATCAGGTCCTCAGTTTTATTTTCATTCTGCAATATTTTCTCCTCACTTTTTCTCATTTTCATAGAATGTTTTTTGGGTCTACATTAAAACCCTCAACATTTCCTATTACTTCTACATAATTTGTCAGATAATAGAAATAAGGTATTTTGACATCTTTATCAATCTTGCTTTTATAATTGCAGGAAAGTGAACTGATAGACTTGAAGCTAATAAGATGCAATTAAAATTTATCTTTTTTATGTTGACAGGGATTAAATTGCAATGACTTTATGTTCAATAAATCTAATGAAAAATAAGTAAGATTTTCCTGGTTATTGCAGAGGTTTGGAAGGTGAGAGCCATATGAAAATCTGTTAAGACTTTTGCACCAACTGATAGAATGCAGATGGCCTGTGACAACCATATAAATTGAGCTTGGTACCAATTTTCAATAGTAGCAGTATTGTTGCTAATTACCATAAAGCATAAACTGTAATCTCTATGTACATTGAAGTTTTGTACATGCATCATGTTAAATGTTAAAAGTGAGGGGACTTGTGTCACTAAATATATTTCCCCTGCACTGAAAGAAATAATGCAATATCATCATGTCCACAGAAACTAAATCATCCTTTAAGAGTAATGTGAAATGAACTGAAAGAATATTTATGTTATAGACATTATCAATTCAAAAGTGAATTATACTTTAAAAACCCACTTTGATTCCTTTAGCACTCTTGTTCTTAACTTGGTCAACATTCACTATTGTCTTAGTTTTGTTTGTAAAATAATAGCCATAGACCTGCAGACATGCAGGGTAGTGATTTATTTATTAAGAAAGGCATTTTCTTGCCAGATAGGTTCCATCTTTTTTTTTTTCTTTTGTCATAGTGTGCACTGATTTCTCCAAGTATTTTTAGGTTTACAGATACTTTTATTGCATTCCACGTTTGAATTCTATTTATCCTATTTTTAAATAGAAATTATTATTATCATATAAAGACTTTTGCTATCTGCAGTTAACATTTAGCCATTCAGGGCCACATTTCTGACTTTTAAGTCACTGTTCTTTTCCTTATGACTATTTTGAGAGAGAAAATTACACTACATATACTTTTTATTCTGTCAAACATTGGACTATGATATATTTGTCATGACAATTGAGAGGAACAATGTCATTGATTTCACCTCAAACAATAAATTAAAAGAAAAAAACAAACAAAAAAACCCACCTTTTAGGTTAGCTACTGTGTTAGTTAGTGTATTTTACTGTGTACACTAGCAACCTCAGGAATATTCAGTAAGACTGCCTTAGTTTGCCTACATGTCTTCTGTGAGTTACAAATGCAGGGGGAATGAGTATTCTAATTGCAAAACATGCTTTCTTCAATGGTTGTCAGCTCCACTGGCCCTCGTAAGTTTGACATGTTAAATGGCAGATGTTCCTTACTTTTGTTCCTCACTCCATTCCCACAGGATGCAAACAATCTGACATAACTACATCAAACTTCCTCCTCATAGTGTTTCATAATGCATACGAAAGACATACCTTCTATTTATTATACATACACAGATATCACATTGCTGAGGTAGACTTACTGGTTCAAAGTATTTCAGAACAAATTGTTCATGTTTTCAACAATCTTATGAAATAATCTTAATAGGATAAAGATCTTAACTATAAATATTCTTTGGTAACTTCTTACACATTTCTATTAAACTATAATTTGGATTAAATACATAATTTACATATTGAAGTATATTAGTGAATTCATTTTTCATCATCTCTACGGTAATTCCGTAATATAAAGCCTTGAAAGATGGAAGCTGTGGATAAGATTCTTGCTACAGAAAGAAAACAAAAATGAACAAACAAGAAAGAATGTGGTTTCCCTTTTACTTGAAAAGTGAAAGCACAACTTCCAGCATAGAACATATTACAGATAAGAATGACCAAAAATATTTTTAAATACAATAAATCACTAAGTTTTATCACAAACTAAAGACATACACTTAAGAGAGGAATTGATATTTTACCCTCAAATTGTCTGAAGGAATGGAACGTCTTAAATCAGATGTGAAACCTTCTGAAAATTGACAAGTACTGTGACACTTTGAGGCATCTCTATTCTATGAGCAGCTGCAGTCTTGTAAGACATGCTGATAGGACACTACAGTATTTTCTGCAATGTAAGGAAAAAATAGGGACATGATGGATCTGATTGAAATCAACACAGTGCATAAAAGAAGTAGTTATTGATATATTCTACAGGAATTCGTAATATAGAAAGCCAGTGATGAAAACCTGTGATGGAAAAAAAGTGAAGAAGGACCAGAGTTCTAAGACAAATACGGACCATATACAATAACTGTGAGAGGAAACACATGACAGCGTCATCTGCTAAGAGAACAAGGCATAAGGGGCAAAATAAACTTGACGTATGTACCAAATACTGAGAAGAGGCAAGTCTTTGTTAATGTGGGCTTTGTACTAGGAAGAAAAAACACGCTTGTTTCTCAAGCACATACAAAGAACAGAAGGTGGTAGTTCATTTCAGGAGCAAGATTATAAGATGCAGTCTTGATACCAAAATTAGACACACTGGTCAGAAATACTAAAAAAAAAAGATATTACAGTAACAAATAAAATACAACACAACACAACAGCTATCATATTTGAAAGAGTTCAGGAAAGATAGATTAAAAAAAAAAAGTGGAATAAAATATTTTAATAGCACACTAAACTATTAAAAAAAACAAAACAAAACATAAATTGGGAAAACCTCCAGCCTGGGACAAAGGGGCAAGAGTACTATTGAAAGGAATGTGGAAGTTAAATATGGAAGTATGAATATGGAAGTTATAATATCTGAGCTGGAACTAAAACTGGAAAAGTTTAGCATCAGTATGTTGGATAAACTGTGCTTTCTGTATTTCATAACCAAGAACTGAGTATTTCATGGCTTTCCTTTGAAATGAAAAATTAAGTATGTTAATAGACAAAGACACAAGTGGACTAGCTGTGGTTTCAAGTAGATAGAAAAGAGAAGCCTAGATGCTGAATTACAACATTTATTGGGATGGTCTTAAAGAAGCAAGGTAAAAAGTCATGAAAATTATAGGAAGAGAGAATAAAGAATTAATTGTTATAGCACTTCTTTAATGCATTACATTTTTAAGGACCAGATCAACACAAATCCTCCTTATTAAGGGTAATCCTTCTATTAGTAATGGAGAAATGGAGCTGTAGCGATAATGTATGGCTTGCCTAAATCAGCACAGCAACTTGGAAACTTATTTGGTATCATATTATCCAGTTTCAGTGAATCGTGCTTCTCTTCAATCCCCTTTGTAAATTAGACCTGGAACCTATCTTTTAGGTACAAAATTTGGCAATGCTGCTTTTCTCACAGCATACTGCCCACTCAGGCCATGATCTCACCAGATCTGACATCCTAATCACAGTCAGATTTTGTAAGTTATTAGTTGAGAGAAGCAACAACATTCTCACGTGTGTTTATTTGTCTTCCTTTACATGAAATGTCAGTGTGATGAATCATATCTGCTATTTCTTTTATAGAGTATTGAATTGTGTTTACAGATTGGTCTGTCCCAGATGCTGACCTCAATGGCACAATTTCAGTACTCTGCTTTGAGGAAAAATAGTTTTTGATTAAAAAAGAAGGGAATTATTATAACTATAAAAACATAGCTGGACAACTAACTTGGGCCTTACTCCTTTTTCGTAACTTTTTTGGTACAAAAATGAAGAGTTAGTTTTAGAAATTTAGTCACTGGAAAGAGAAAGTCATTGTCAAAATGTCATTCAGTCTGGATCTCTTTATCATAGGGAAATTCTAGATTGATCAGCTTCTAATCTAAAGAGAAGTGAGGGGTAAAGTTCATCGAGAAAGGTTTTTACACCACATAGTAGAGATGTAAAAGAATAAATTTTCAAGCAGGTAAGACAAGAAACAGGAAAATTAGCCTAAAATGCATTAAACAGTTATTCTATTTATGATGTGATTATGTTATTGAGTCAGAGAACTTTAAAGGAAGGAATAGTTAGTCTCTGTGGAACAGAGGGAAATAGTCATTAGCACTTGGATACCAAGAAGGGACAACATGAAAAATTATAGTAGTCCATAAAAAGACTGCTTCTGTCAAGCCTCTGATTTTTAATATGTAGCAGAATTATTAATTTCAGTTCCCAGGCTCAGCTTTTGAAGTATTTTGTATGTCTTTCTTGAAGTTCAGGATTGTTATGTCAGGAGTAAACTGACAATTTTCTGAAAACTATTCTCCTATGTCTTAATGGGGTATTTTCATGAGATATTTTCATCAAGCATGACACTGATAGAGTGCATGACATTATGGGATAAAAATTCAGTAGGATCTGCCATTATGAATGGTTCCCTATAGACAACTATTTGCCATCTGATCCTGGAACTGTAAAACAGAATAGAATTGTTAACATGGAAAAGGCTGAAATATTTTTTTCTATTATACTACTAATCGAAAAAGAGAAACTGATGAAGAGTTGATTAACTGTTTCATGTTTTCCCTCATAAATTTGTTAAAATAATTCAACTTTTTTTCTTTAAAAAGTGATCTTTAAGAGCATTAAAATTCACTTATTTGCTGTGGGGTTTTTTGTGTTATTTTCTCTTGGTACGAAACATTCATATCGAGTGTTTTTTGTTTTAATGTTATGTTTGGCTCTGTGCAAATACTTCTACTAAATGAAATGAAAGATTTTGCCTTTTCAGTCAGAATTGTTTGATTTTTTTGTTTGTTTTATCTAAAACAAGGAAACCCGTAATTTCCATCTACTGTATTCTATATAGCTGTTTTCTGGATTTTTTTTTTCATAGCACAATTAGTTTACTTCTGATGGTTTTACATCCAAGATTGATGTTATTATCAGAATGTGAACTTTAGTCACTGATAATGAAACCAGTTTTCTTAAAAGACACGAGGCTTGGTGGAGTTTGTAACTCTGGTCTTTCATAATTCCTTTGATCTGCTAGCTCTACTTTTGCTGTGATTCTGAGCAGCTATAGTGTTAGAAGGAAGTTATATTATTTCTCCAGTCGTACAGCTCCATGTTCTGCCCCTTGAAAAGTTCATTTCATGGTTCTCAACAGAAAGGATGACATGAAATTTTAAGGTCAACTGATGTATTCCGTTTGCTGGAATATTTCCAGAAATCACTTAAGCTACAACTATACTGCAAGTTTCAGCACAGGTTAAAGATTTCTGAGGTAGCTTTAAGAAGAACAGGTCAGGTAATGGATACAGTTAAACATCAGCAACATGAAGTTCAATTAGTTGGATAGCTCATTTAAAACTAGTCCTAGTATTTCTATATTATTTTGCTGTGCATACTCAACCAGTTTCTTCAACAGTTCAGTACGCCCATTTCATGTGTCATTTAGATACAACAGGAAGTAGAACTATGGATTTTTTCAGTTAAAAAGTACCATCACATTTTGAAACAAGTCATGCAAACATTTGAAACAACTTAGCTATTTATCCTTCAGTACCTCACTAAACTCTGTGGAAAATGACATATGAGAAGAGGCAACTGAAGTTGGTTTGGTTCAGGCTGGAGAAGAGAGTTGTGGAAGGATATAATTACTTTCTTCAGTGGCCTCGAAGCGGTTTTTATAGAAGATGGACTCTTCTTTTGAAGTGCAAATAAAAAGGACAAGAATTAGTGGACACAAACTGCAGCAACAAGAATTCTTACCACAAACAGGGAAAAATGTTCTTCACAGGGATGGTAGCTAAGTAAAATGCGGGCTGCCCAGAAGGACTGTGAAATCTCCATCCTTAGAAATTTTCAAAGTTCAGCTGGACATGGCCCTTTGCAATGTGATCTTTCAGCAACAGGTTGGACCGGATGACCTCCAGAGATCCTTATTAACCCAAAATATTTTCTTTCTAAGTTTAATCCATGATTTAATTCTTGCTGCTCCTTAGCACTGACGTTAACTTTAGTGAATCATTAGATGAGAAGAAAGATGTAAACAACAAATGTTCATTTATCCCTAAATGAGAAGAAGAGATATTTAAAGGCCTGATGTTAGCATGAGTTTCCCGGTAAAAATAATTTTTGCATGTACTAATGAAAGATAACAGACTTTCTATTGTCCAAACAGTGCAAAGTCTTGAGAATTGACTGGATTTGTCTTGAGTTGAGATTTTTTGTTTGGTTGTTTAACTGGCATAACAATGGTCTTCTGTTACTACAGGAAACCATTATTTAAATTTGTTTATGTTGAAAATTAGTTAGACTCTAGAATAAATTATGGAGTGGAATAACTAAAGGAATGCAACCTTATATTTTCCAGTAAAAAGTTACAAAGATAACAAAGACAACAGCGAAACCAAGTAACAGGGAACCAAAGAATATGTACGCAGACCCCATTAAGAAAACACATAAAAATCAACCTAGTCAGATCCAATAATGAGAAGGAGGAGGAAGAAGCCATGAACACCAATATTTTGAGTCTCCCAGCGAAGAGGAGAATGAAAAAGCAGATTAGGGACTACCTGCCTTTGAAGAAATGAACGTTTCTCATTAAGGAAAAGTTACAAAAAACTCAAGAATAAACAATTATAAAATAACTTGCACAATGCAGGTTTTACCAGCTCTTTCAGCTAGTGATTAAATTATGTGCTGAAATCCATTTTTTTTCCTTCTTTAATGTGGCTGTGAGAGTTTTCATCACCTACATAAGAGTCTAATCCTTTTATCAATCTAACTAAGCTCTTGTCTCAGGGACATCCTTGTGGCAATGAAAACTACAAGTTAATTATGTATTGTATAAAGATGTATTCTCTTTCATCAACTTCATACTTGTTGCTTTTCAATTTCATTCAGTGTCTTGCTCCTGTATTAAGAATTTCTGTACATGTCCTTTCACTGATACGTGTTATTTAAGTGCCAGAATATTCATTATTATATGTTTAAAATTTATTATCAGCTCTATAACAAGATCTTTTTCAGTACATCTGAACAAATATTATGCTCCCTTGTCCCTGGACAGGACCAAACCCTTTTATGATTTGAACGTGTGTGTTTTTTTCACTTCTAAGCTGCCTCCTCAGTTCTTACTAGTGTAAATTTTTTTCTCTGTTCTTTAGAAATTATAGTGGTGTTAGTACTTTCTGCTGTTTAGAAATAGATTGAGCCATTCACTTCTTCATAATAAAATGTTTGGGTATGTAATTATAAACTGGTTTGAATTACTGCATTGCTCAGAAAATTATATTTGCTTGATGACATAAACTATTTCTATATTTTTATTCTTACTGCTAATGCCATTGAATAGATCCAATGATACTTTTTACAAGCCCAGTTCTGTATCTCAAAATACAGTTAATCTCTAAGTTAAATGTTTTTTTCAAGTGCAATTCAAAAAAATATGAAAAATAATATCATTAAAATATGTGTTTGCAATGGAACTGATGACTTAAAAGCAATTATTTTAATTGTTATGTTGTGCCTGCTTCAGTTGTGAGATTTAGTCTCCTGAGATAAATAAAGGGCATATCCAATTTGGCATACATATAATTTCTTCTCAAGCCAACAGATGTGTCATTCAATTCAACATCTGCTTGGTTTTTACTTCTAGTGATAGCTCATGTACGTGAATTTATAATTTATATGAAATGATCAAAGAGCAAGTTGAAAATTTCTCAAAAAACAAAGATTCTCCTCTAAGAAATGTTATAAAATCTGCTTGTTTTTATTAAACAAAAGATGCTATTAGAGATTAAAAAAGCATGTGTATTTGGGCATTGGATAAAAAAGAAGCAAAATGTTTGAGGTAGTTCTATTAATAAAGATGCACTAAGCAGGCAATTGAGAGTTTGCTTTAAATGTCAAGTGTAATATCTAGGTCTATCATGATGAAGACAGAACTTAAACATCAAACATATAAAATCCACATAATTAATTAATACAGGAAGCTTTAAGAGTGTGACAGCTGTAGCAAAAATAATGTGTGAATGAGCTTGCATAAATTCAAGCACATTTATGTTGGGTGTTTCTACTATTTATATTGTTATTTTCAAGACAGTATCTATCTGACATTGCATCACCATCATGCATTTTATATTTCAGTAGACATAGATAGCATGAACCAAATAGAAAATATGTAAATGAAGCCCATCCCAGAAGACCAACAGTATCCTAGGCTGCATCCAAAGAAGGGTGGCCAGCAGGTCAAGGGAGATGATGCTGCCCCTCTACTCCACTCTGCTGAGATCCCACCTGGAGTCCTGCATCCAGCTCTGGAGCCTTCCAGCATAGGAAAAACATGGACCTGTTGGATTGGGTCCAGAGGAGGGCCACAAAAATCATCAGGGGGATGGAGCACCTCTCCTATGAAGAAAGGCTGAGAGAGTTGGGGTTATTCAACCTGGAGAAGAGAAGACTCCAGTGAGACCTTATTGCAGCCTTCCAGGACTTAAAGGGGGTTCATAAGAAAGATGGGGACAGAATTTTTACCTGGGCCTGTTGCAATAGGACAAGGGTAATAATTTTAAAAAGAAAGAGGGTAGATTTTGACTAGATCTAAGGAAGCAATTTTTCACAGTGAGGGTGGTGAAACCCTGGCACAGGTTGCCCAAAGAGGTTGTAGACGCCCCATCCCTGGAAACACTCAAGGTCAGGTTGGATGGGGCTCTGAGCAAGCTGATCTAGTTGAAGATGTCTGTGCTTATTACAGAGTGGTTGGACTAGGCGACCTTTAAAGGTCCCTTCCCACGCAAACTATTCTATGATTGTATAAAATTCATATATGTTTCCATAAGAATCTTCTAATGTGTTTTTATGTGAAATTTAGGACTAGTTGCCCTTTTGTTTCACAAGCCAATTAAACTATTTGCTTAGCTCCAAATATGTAAAGTTTATAATATCTAACTTTTCATGAGTAAGATCTCAAGTTGAGATTCAAATTCCTTACCTGACCATCTACAAACTGATGTCTATGGCTGAACTAGTTACCCTACTGTCCTTTTCTAGTGACTGGGGAGGATGAGAGATCTCCAGAGAGCTACTTTTGTCATATCTGGTTTAGGTGTTTAACAGAGGTCAAACAAAGCACCTTCTCGAGACCACTCTTCTTCTCCTTTACTGTGAAAAATATCCAAAATGAACAACTTATGTGATTTTTTTAACCTCTAGATTACTATTTAATGAATCCCAGACTACATGTCTTCCTTTACGTACAGGAAGAACTACTGAAAGTTGACAGTGACTAGCTGCTCAACATTCACAGCTAAACTACTATGGAGTTTACAAACATTGTCCTCAATGTGCTTTAAAACAACAAAAATAATATGAATTAAAACAATTAATATAGGTGATACTGATAATGTAGGAATGGATTTGGAAAATAGCAACATGTATGGTTTTGCAGGTCATCCTAGAGTTGTACAATTACAAAGCATATGGTCTGACAATGACCCTTAGATTTATTTTAAAAAGGCAGATATTAGACTAGGAAGATTAAGATTAGATTAGGAAGGAAGTAATCTAGACTACATAAAACTGTTACTTGAATATTTTCTTCCATTCTGGTGTCCATTTCAACAAAAATGCTGTCATACTAAAGGAAGTTGAAATGAGGTGTACAGAAATGATTCAGAAGCTTGAAAATAAACTTTATAATGAGTTTTAAAAAAGCCAACATTTTCAGCTTGTTGAAAAGGTAGGAAGGTGACTTGATCTGTATGTATGAGTAGTTAAATATGAAGAAAACATGCTTCTGCATAGAGAAAATTTGCTCAATTTCCTGCCACTGGTTACACAGTTACCTGCTACTTTGGCAGTGAGGATTTGACAGTGATGAACACTTTCATCTTTTTTACACTCATCATAAAATTTCAGATGTTAAGAAGCAGAATAGCCTAGCTAAAATTGTAATAGTGTCATTGCCCTTGCTAGGCTGTGATACCAAGGTCAAACTAGTCAATTAGTTTCTTCCAGTTCCTTTTACTTTAAAATTATGAAAAGGTTTGTAATCAATAAATGCCACATCTTCCACATTTTTGCCTCCTCTTTCAACCTGCTTTTTTTCAGGTCTATATTTTTAAATCAAGTAATTTTTGTTTATGGTCATGATTCAAATACAATATCCACAATATATGCAAAACACGTGGCCTAATCTAATACATATGTAATGTAATATGTAGAGATACGGTATTTTTTATACTTTTTCTCTGGAGTTATATATCATTCCTGAAAACATCAACAGTGTACAGCATGTTAAGTTGTTCTGATGACTTCCAGATTGCCTTTATACAACAAGAGGGGATTAAAAGCTTACACAACTCATTCCAAGGGACAATTTTCATCTGAGATATGTACACATCAGTCTCTAAAGGATACAAGGGTGTATTTTAAAATAAAGAATGGAGAGGGGAGCATAAGTGCATAACTAGAGGAGAAATACCTCTAAAATTGCTGAGAATCTACTATTGTTAAAAAAAACAATACCAACACCACCAATAAAAACAAATAAAAAACCACCAGACAACAGAAATCATAGAAAGTCATCACTTAATGTTTTTAAAACTAAGTTTCTGGGGGTCTCATGCTTATGTTTGTAGCAGTCTTATATTGAAACTTTCTTAAAGATGAAGACAATATCAAAATGAGAAAACAGTCCAACAGATTCTCAGCTGTAATCAGTTATAGTACTTCTGCTGAAAATTATATTAAATGCAATTGTCCTCTCTGCACTTATAACCAGGGATGTGACTGGGAAAAAAATGATTCAGTGGTCACCCATACAACTGAGCAGTGAAAATGCTGATTATGTTCTATTTACATACCTCCCCCCAACACACACACACTCCATAAAGAAAAAGCTTACAGTAAGATACTTGCAAGGATGATTACATTCTAAAGTGATCAGATTTTTAGAAATTAAAATTTCTTTTAATTTTAGTGATAAATAAAGTGAAACCACTTCTATGGCTTCAGCTGACAACATATCCAGTTCCTATCCAAGAAAGGCACATGAACTGCTGTATTTCTTTTCAGAAATGACTGTGTTTCATTGATGTTCTGGTTAACATTTACAGATACTGAATTAGTTTGAGAAGCTGTTAAAGGGTTGGGGGATCACTGTGAATGAAAATCATTACTCTTCTTCATAACACTGCTCAAAAAATTCTGCAAAAAATAAAAAAAAATGGAGAAAGATTTTAGAACTAACTTTGTCACACATGTAGATAATAATGACAAAAAGACACTAGTCTGAACATTCTGTGTGCTTACATTCATGTTACAGTTAAAAAAAACAGGTCATACAAAGGCATAATTATTGCTGAATCTTTCCTAATCTGCTATTGCCATGCACCTTTTATATTAGGCTGAGCACATGGTGCAAGGGTTGACAATTTATAACAGCAAAGTAGAGATGTGTAAGGAGTCAAAGACTCTTACCTTCCCACTTTACAGTTTCTGTCAAGTGGACTATATTCCCCTGTTCCTCCAGACTGGCTTTGATCATACTCAAGGAACATAAAGCCTGTAGGGATACAGAAGAAAAAGAGGAAGCAGAAAAGGAAAAAAAAGGAAAAAAGACAGAAAACTATAACGTCTTCAAATAATTGAATATTTGTAAAAAAAAACCACAACATGCAATATTTTATTAATCTTAACCATATTTTAAAACACAGGAATCACTGTATAACAAACCAGAAGGTAAATGCCACTCCTTGTTTGAACTGTGCATTATTCCTTTCAAACAGAGCATAAGACTTTAGTGGGTTTCCAGTCTGAATTAAAAATAATCTCAGCCTGTTTGCACAGTAAAGAGAATTTGTTCCATTACTGTAAGAATTCCTTTGAGTCTGACCCACATCTCTCAAAAGACTTCAAACATCATGCCACAACTGCTTTCATGGCATTCTTGTGAAATGAAAAACACATATTTTCCTCATTTTATAGGTGAAGAATGCAGAAACAAAAAGGATAAAAGCATTGTCTGACATATACAGGAACTAACTTCTTTAAAAAATTACCATACAACCTTTGTGGTCTTCAGGGATTCGAATGAAATTCCTAAGCTTTAAGAAACTTTACAAAGAGAGATTATTATAGATCATTTCCACGTTTAAAGTTGGAAATTAATTTCAGTTAGTCTTCTTCTTTCACCTAAATAGCAGTATTAAAGTTCACCTGAGTTAGACTACAATGTTGCATACCACTGATGAATTTCAATCCCAGAAAAGGTTATTTTTCTTTTTAAAATTTGTACAAGTATTTGACACCATCTTTATATCTGCACATGTTTTTGAAAACCTGTCCTTACACATAAAAAATTCAGGTGCCTAATTCTCCCCCATTCTACCTGTCTGTGTTCACAATTGAAACCAGAATTATTCTTTATTATTTATGCCAAGAGTCCCTAACTTTACAGAGGCTTCCCAGAAACTGAAACAGATATTCCCAACATGTTGGGTTTTTTAAACATCAAAGTTTGTAAGGCTTATGGAATAGTTAGACATTTAAAACTTATTGAATGTTCCTGTTGAGATTGATGATCTTTTTTGTTTTCCATTTACACAGTCCATTTTGATACAGATAAATGAAGTCATGACTCAGATGGATGGGCAGGGAGTGAAAGGAAGCTAAATAATATGCAAAAACAACAATAGTGTTGTCCACACAAGCCAATTCTAGTCGGAGGTGGTCAGGGTCTTCTACTTTGGTAAACATACAGAGTAAATCTATGTCTTAAGACGAAACCTGCATTGTCAAAATACACCTAGAAAAATCAGGCTTCACACAAGGCACGGTAAGAGGCAGCAGTACCACTTCAAACAGTAGCCCAGAGATTAAACAGTTTACCAAGAAGTCCTCCCTCTGTTTTCTGCAGAATAGCTTGAACCCTCTTGTCTCATGTCCTCAGTATTAATCTAGGTGTATTTTGAAACAAGCTTGCATGCCTTTTATTGGTCGAAGGGGGAGAAGTAATGTTGAATTACAGTAATTAATTATTTCCTGGAAAAGACATGAAAATTCCCATCTCTTTGAAAGAGTGGGTTACTCATCTGTTCCTTGCTCTGGTGTTTTTTTTTTCTTTGGTCACTGCTGAATCTTGGTGCTCCATTTTCTGTACATATGAGGAGCTCCAATGCTTAATTTAAAGCCATTACACAAACACTGATGAAATCAATGCCTTATCTGCAAAACAGATGCATGAAACCCTAGCTTCTCTGTTGAGTATTCAAACTGTTCAGGTACAATGTAGTCCAATCAGTACAGAATTACACCTGCAGTAATAAGAGATCCAGCAGCACAGGCATGTGGCTTCTGAATCAGATCTGTTGGGTGTTCACGCAGCTTAGCTTGCAAGTAATGATGCCATATGTTTCTGCAGATATTCCTCCAGACCTTATACAGATGATGGGTAACCCTGTAATCCCTCAAAAACAGCAAAACAGAACATCAAAATGAGGAACAGTTTAGTATACAGATTAAAAAAAAAACACCAAAAAAAAAACAAAACAAAACCCAAAATCCCCCAAACTCACCACGAACCAAAACAAATTAACAGAAGTCCTAAAAGCTTCATTTCTCATTATACTTTATTTGCAACAATTCTTTCAATAATTTGAATTCCACAAATGAAATTCTATGATTCTTTCTACAATAAAGAGTATAGAAAATAAAAATTAAAAAAAAAAAGATGCAGGATTTCTTATATCCAATACCTGGCATGCATGTAAATGTTTCCTTAACCCATGATATTTTAAATGCTGAAACAGACAAAAGCATTGTAATCGAGATGGCTTCAAGGATGTTGATAGCCCAAACTGTTGAACCAAAAAATGTTAATTTAGCTGGCATTAGCATTCTGTAAGTTGACATGCACCACTGAAGCAATACTCATTTCATCACAGCTATCTATCCTGTTGCAATTTTATTATGCTATTATACATAGTAACATATATTCACATAAACAGTGTGTTAGTTTAATAATATGATAATAAAGCATGACCTTTATAAAAACAATTATTTTATGACTGATCATAATACACCTCCAGGAATGCTTAACATTTCTTTTTTTTTCTTTTCTTTTCTTGTGTGTCTATTATTTTATTATCTTTAGGACACAGTCCTGTGAACTAGTTCTGAAAGGTGAACAGCTCTTCTGGAATGTTGATACTTTTCTTTGGACTTGGCAAGGGCTTTCATTTGCAAGTGCAAGTTGCATTTGATTTTAAATGCACAATAATTTATCTGAAATAAATAGAACAGAAATAGTAAAATGGAATTAAAATTTGTGTTACAGGTACTTTTATCAGGCTGTGATTGTGTTGGAGTGCATAAGTTGCATTTCTTCTTCTGGAATGTGGATAAAAAGAATGGTATATTTGAAATAATTTTCCTGGACATCCAGGAAATATGAAGAAAGCAGGAAAAAGTAACTAGAAGTTAATTCTTTTACAATGTTTTTGTAGACTGAAATTGAAAGTGCTATACTTCCTTAGTATATTTTTGCTTCATTTTTGTACATCAAAAATGAAAAATATAAAAAAAAAAAGACCTTTGAGGTGTTCTTGCTTTCTACAATTAATTTGCACTTTATGCAAACAGAAAGTGCTCTTGTGTCAAGAGGCAACCCAACCATTTTCATTCTTTTCTGCCTTGTTTTCTTTGTATAGTTATTTCTTCCTTTATTCTAATTAGGTATGCAGGTGGTATGGCATAAATATCTATTGAACAGTCATACTGTCATAAAAGTAATGTAATTACTAATTTATCTACAGTGATTAAAAAATATTTCTGATAAGAATGTATAAGCTGCATATACTAAAGTCTATATAACCTGTATCCTTTACATAAAGAAGTAAATATTGTTTCAGCTTTCATGTTAAACCCTTTAAACTCAAACAAACACATAATATGTTTGGATTATTCCTTCTAGCCTCCTTGACAAGAGATTTGAATTTATGTAGACCAGATTGCAAAATGTCAGCCACAAATCTGGAACATTCTTTAAGACTGTTGTTAGAATCACATAACTGAAACAAAAATAAAATGCCAGACGTCATGACAGATAAAAAATCTTTGGTACTGGTAAGATTTGCACAATGCTTAACTTAAAAAAGAATATAAAAGGCTTAAGAAATTGAGAAGAAAAAATTATTTTGCAGGCTCCAGTGCTCAGTAAAAAATGTTTTCTGAGGGAGGATAAACTATGCAAGATAATAGCTATTTTTAAAGGCTGGGTATGGAATAACATAAAGGAAATACATAACCTGCAGACCTGTGTTTGAGTTCCAATACCACTTCTGTTAGCAAAATAGCAGGAAAGTTGAATTCAATTTGTATTTCTCACTTAATTCGGTTAAACCAGAATTTTTTCTGTCTGTGTTTCTGTTTTTGTCTACTCCTCTGTTGTTGTTCTTGATTTTACCTCAAGATTTTACCTCAAGATTTGGTATACGAGGATACCTAATCTCACTTTTGTAGACTATGGATATACTATCCAGTGCAGTGCAACACAGCTATACTTGAATTTATTTACCTAACCTAGGAAGGCAGCCTAGCTGAAGTGACACAGATCATTTTGCTGGCATAGTCTCCTGTCATATTGTGTGATTCAAAAGAACAAGTTTTAAAGTCTTTCAGAGGTTTGGGTGCAATACTGCAGTTCATAGAACATTCTGCTTAGGATCAGTTAGTTTTCCTTCTTAGAATCCGAACATATTGAACCAGACAGAGAAATACAGATATCTCCTTTTTTGCTTCTGTGCCTTTCCTCATGAATGCTTTTCTTTAATATTTGCTACTTTACATTCTGTTATACTAAACACTCAGCATAGTATATTCCCTGACTTAGAGTTTTCCTTTTTCATTTAGTCAAAATATTGCATAACACCAGAAATTAAGTTAGAATAAGAAGGGTAGAGGGAAATATGGAAGAAAAGATGCCGAATACTATGAACTCCAACTAAGGAATCCAGTGAAACTTAACATCTGCATGCATAAAAGGATGACTGAACCATATTAAAACAGCCATTCTGTCCCTTCATGAGGATATGTGAGATGACTGTAAAGAAAGAGAAGCAAAAAGTAGTTCTTTTTTTGTCCCAATATGAACCTACACAACATGCATGAAGAGGCATTAGCTGTAGTAGCCTGGAGTTAGTTTATAGAACAAGTCAGTTCTCACACTGTGTTACTACATTTTGAGAAATACTGCAATTTTAGCAGAAGTGAAGGCTTGGGAAGAAAGTGTTTTCATATAAGAACTCAAAACAAGAAAACAATTTTGGAAAATTGATAATAACATGAGACAGTGAGACAAGCTGTAATTTCAAAGTTAGGGACACATTATTTTGAAACTCTGGTTTGAACTTAAAAGAAGCAAATAGAATTTTTCTTATTATTTTCTTAGGTTATAGAAAACAACGAGAGTAGATCACAGAATCATTAAGGTTGGAAAGGACCTCTAAGATCATCAAGTCCAACCGTTAACCCAACAGCACCAAGCTCACTAAACCATGTCCCAAAGTGCCATATCTACACGTTTTTTGAGCACTTCCAGTGATGGTGACTCCACCACTTCCCTGGGCAATGCCCAACCAATGGACATCTGTAACTACTAAAGATGGATTAACTAAATGTCACTCCTTTATGGAGCCTGTCTAAGCAGACTGATGAGATTATTAACTTTACAGTAAAAATATTGTATACCTGTATACAAAAAACAAACAAGATACACATTTAGTACTCATTCTTGATAAAAATCACAAAAGCATTTTCACAAAGCAAAATCTATACTTCTTTTCTATCAGATTCATAATTTTCTTGGCTTGGCAGGAAGATGAACTACAGATGTTAAATGCATCATCTTGCGAAAACAAGTCCTGACCAGAAAATACAGGCATATCTTTTTCACCTCCAGTAATCATTCATGTTCTATATTCAGTGCAAACTGTGGCCGTTTATCCTGTAATATAAATGTGATACATGGTTTTGCTTGTTCAATATTACCCTTATATTACCTCAACAGCACTAAACTTACAAATACAACATTATCACAACTTCATCTTGCAAGTATCTTATAGTCTCAGGAGTCATCATAGCCTTCAGATTAAATAAGAGCCTATTACCCAAAAACTGGATGCTGACACACAGATGACAGTGATATATAAAGCTTAATGATGTTATGAAGAAAATGCAGTAATGTTCATATTGACAAAATGCTTAGAAAGTCTTATACCATTTAGTGATGAAACTGTTCCCATGGTGAATGTACATGGATGGCAAAAAACATTCTTGAGAATATAACTTTGTAGAAGAATGTAAAGGAAATAAAATCAAGCTTATATACAGAAATTAGAGAGAAAATAAAATTTCCAAGAAATCAGGCAAGTATCAGAAGGAGAAATCTTTGGTTTTTATTTTTTCAAGAAATAATTGATAACATGTTACTTAGAGTTCTATTATCTATAGCTCACAGAACATGTTGCAAATAATTTTAAGTAAAAAAAAAACTTTTAAAATAATGGAAAGTCTAACTCAGATCTCTGTAAATGAAACAGGTGGGAAAGAACCCTCTAAAACTGGCTTTGTCATCTGCTGAAATGTTTGACAGAATATTAAAATCCAGATTACCCAAATATACACCTAATACTGTGAAAAAATAAAAAGTAAAATAAAAAGATCATATGGTAAGATCTTGTAAATGCTACACAGAATTCAAGTAGAAACACTGTGATGATAGTAGGTTGATATGAAAGACTTTGTTGCCACAGGACAGCTTACTCTTGAGCATATAATGTCTCAGGAAAGTTTTCTCTATCCGTATGATTCTTAAACAAAAACAGGCTTATGGGAAAGGAGAGGTAACACCTTCATCTTAAGGCTCCTCAAAGGTGCCATATACCTTATTGTCGTACTTTGCATCTGTCACGTCTACAAGAAGATATTCTATATCACAGAGTCATTTGACACATTGAATTTGTCACATGTGAACAATCTGTCTGATCTATCTGGCTTCACATTACTACAAGCTGGAGGTGGGACCTGTATCCAATGCCTTCATGCTTTCAAATGCTTCAACTTTTCTTTAGGAAAGGATTGAAAAAGGTGGATTCTCTGTATCAAGTTTCAAAATAGAGCGTATCACACAGGAGCCAGTAGGACAGAGAGAAGGACGGAGCAGAGCAGAAAATGACTGAAGGAGGAGTGTAGAGTAAAACCCCATGAGACTATGCTGAGAGTTCAGAAAAAAGGACATCAGCTCAATAACCAATTTGGAACTGGGTTTGTATATGTTTTATTAATGATACAACTACATTTTTTCCCCCTTTAGAGAAAACAAATGAGTTACTGATCTTTTAACTGTTTCAGGCTGAAAAATTACAATCATTGGAACTTTAGTCAATTCTAGTTGAGACTGCTTGTTGTCATTAGTGTTAGTAAACAAGCAATCTGACTGAGGGAAATACAGATCTCGGTTTTTGTCACAAGCTACCTACTACAATGACTGTCATATATTTAAAGTTAGTGTGTTTTTTTTCTTATCAAAGACTCACTATACCTTTAAGTTTAAAGAGCTCTCATTATTTGTAATTAAAGAAAAACATACCATTAGTTCTTCAAGTAAGTTATTCAGTCTTATTGATCCAGTTGATTTTCCCTTTCAGACTCCTGGGAATATAAATATATGTCCCAGTATGAGACTTTGTGCATTCTTCTGTTCTTGCTCTTATGGGAAATTAAGAATCCTAATAGAATTTATAATAGCAATTGCTTCTTCCCCTTCAAATCGCTCATTCAGCATCACATCTGCTGTGGTACCAAGAGAACACAGAATATATATACACCTGCACACATGCTCCTTTGTGTTCATGAGAGACCATGTCCCCAGGCAAGTTTTATTTCCACTGTGCTTTCAGTGAGAGAAACAAAGTGAGGCTATTGAAAACAGCATCATAGAATCATAGAATAGTTCAGGTTGGAAGGGACCTGTAAAGGTCATCTAGTCCAACCCTCCTGAAATGAGCAGGAAAATCTTCAACTAGATCAGCTTGCTCAGAGCCCTGTTGAACCTGACCTTGAATGTTTACAGGGATGGGGCATCTATCACCTCTCTGGGCAACCTGTGCCAGTGTTTCACCACCCTCATTGTAAAAAATTTCTTCCTTAGATCTAGTCTGAATCCCTCTTCCTTTAGTTTAAAACCATTACCCCTTTTCCCATTGCTTTTCAATAATGTTTTCTTCCAAGCAATACAATGACTGCAACTTGCAGCAATGCAGTATCTTGCGTTTGTTGTATGAATGGCATGAAACCAGATAGTTTCACCTAAGGACAATATCTCCTCACTTTTCTTTAATTAAATTGTAAAACATTTGATTGGTAAAGTATATCCATCAATATCTTGATAGGGCTTTTGTCCTATGTTGAGAAATTTCCAATATACTAACCTGATGTAAAAAACATCCCTTGACCTACAGGGACTTCATTCTAAAATAAAAATTAAAATATCCTTTTTACAATCAAGCAGTAGAAGCTTATCAAGTTACCATACATCACTAAGAATGATAGAAATTATTTGGAAACATTGTTACAGAACATGGCAACAGCAGTAATCCATTCAGGTCATTCATTAGACACAGAAATTAGATTCCTTCTCATTTTCATGAGCTAAGAAGATGTACTTGAAGAGATAACACAATGGAATTAGCATGGTAAATTTTTAAGATCTGTTAACTGGATTAGGAGACCATTCCGCCATTCCACTAGTTACAAGGAGAACATTTTATTATTTTTGTACAGTATCTAAGGCCTTACAAAGTACAAGTATGTCATATAAAGAAGAGCCTAAAGGCTTTCCAGGATTTGCCTGCACTAGAAAACTTGGCTGCTTTAAAGTATATGTATTTTCGTAGCAGAGGCACACAAATGCCAATTTAGAAAAGTTTGTAATTATGCAGCCAGGGACCAAAATAAAATAATGTATAATAACACAGTCTAAGGGGTTTTGTTTGTATACTTAGGCTGACAGGAAGTTTAAGTGTTAATGTAAAACGTAAAACATTCATCCCCCAGAGGTTGATATGTCCACCTGCCTTGGCAAAACACGTCAGAAGCAGGAGTATTTCACACAATAATGCTTATTGCTATTCTAAGTAAATCAAACAATATATATCATAAAAAATATGTTTCTTGCAAACAAACTGAAAGCTATGTTCTGAATAAATCATTTTACCTTGTATACTTTTAGCTGAGATAGTCAAATAAAGGGTAACACACATAAAACCCCATGGAAGATGTATCCAGTTTAGGTTGGCTAAACAATTTAAATCAGTTCCAATACTCATTACCTCCAAAAGTCTCTGTCGCCTCCTAGTAAATCTCAAAATCAAAGATCTACCCTTTCTACAGACAGTAATACAACCAAATCTTCTGCTGAAAAATTCCATGCTAGGAGGAAAAAAACCCAAACAACACATTGAAGACTATTTCTATTTGTTATTATTATTTTTTTTTATTTCAATTATTAGACTGTTTTTATTTCAACCCACAAGTTTTCTCACTTTTATCCTTCTGATTCTCTCCCCCCATCCTGCTGGGGGAGAAGTGAGTCACTGTGTGGTGCTTAGATGCCAGCTGGGGTTAAACCATGGCAGAAATCTATAGCCTTTACTGACATAAATATCTCTATATGAACTTCACAAATACACATCTTCAGAATGTTATATAAACAACAAATGAAGTGATTTTGTTTCTCCACTCCAGAGAAAGGACATCAACATCTACAAGGAAAGTTACATAATTCCTTTGGATCATATATGGAAAAGAATCCATATCTGGAATATTTTAAAAGAATGAGATCCTCCTGGTTTATCGATCTTTCTCTTTTTTGGACTAAAGCAAATCAGGTGTCTAAGTGTTGGCTGCTCTACCTACATCCATATAATGGATACAGTAATTCATTGCAGTTCCAGTGATACAAGTACAGTTGTATAACTTGAAACTAACTGAAAAACTGACCCTAGACCATAAACCTCATTATTTCATCACACACTCTTTACAATTTTCTTGTTTCCTCCTTCTGTATCTAGACTGTGTCCAACATAAAACCTGACTGACAAAAATCAAGACCCCCAGTGACGAATACAGAACTTCCTATTAGGTCTCTCTGCATCCCATGCCGTGTACCAGCTGGGTCAGGTTAGCACTAAAGCAAGCAGCACGCTGCAGTTAATGGCCTTCAGACTAGAAAAGAAACACGAAGAACACTTTCAGTTATCCTTTTGTTCCATTCTTTTTTAAATGCCAGGCATAAATCCACTACTTAAGGCCTACAGTCTTCTGGGTAAATGACAAAACTTCTGTTAACAGATCTACTAGAGCAACACTCTCAGAATGCTTAAGCAGAGGGATGCCTGGTATCTACAGATGGGTATAAGCTACAGATTGCTCAGTCCTATCAAGATGAAGAGACCTCTTGGAACATAAAGATGTAGAATTTCACGTCTTTGTGAAATTTTGCAATTAAAGAAGTATGACATTCATGAATATTCATGTTTAGGAAGCAGCTGAGAGTCTTTGCAGGATCATAATTTTGGACTAACATGTTCACATTGCATTCAAATGCATCTTAGATACATAAGTCCTTTTGATCAATGAAGCCCAAAACCTTTTTGAGTTAAATGACCGTTTTCAATTCTGTATTTGAGAAATCCCTAAGATATCTACTGTCTATTCACACTGAGGATTTAAAATTCACATAAATCCAGTCATCACAGTTTCATTGACCTTGAGTTTTTATTCTTTAGCCCTGTGGTCACAGAGCACCTAATATTTCTAACATTTTATACATAGATTTTTAATTATTCAGGAAAAGTAATTGTTCCCTAAATTGGCCAGAAACTTATCCTGAAAAATATGTCATTCTGATTACTCAGTTTTTACTACTTTCTTTCTCACTCAGCTGAGAAATATTTTTGAAATTACACCCACACTTTAATCCCCTGTTCTCTTTGCTCTAAAAGGTAAGCATAGTTTTCATTTAAAATGTTAAGATATTCATTCCTGGTTCTAATGCTATCACTAATAAAACAGCTTTTCTTTGCATCTGTTATTCACTATGCTGATGCTTCCATTTCTAGAAAGTGTAATAAATTCTTCTCCTGAAGTATTTTGGTTGAATTATGTGAGTTGCAGAGTATTGTCAGGCTTTATTGCATTCAGTTGGATCTCAGAATATTATGGAACCATTCCTAATACAGCTAGACAAGTAATTTCTTCTCTATTAATATGTTTTTAAACAGATTACAATTGTTTCTTGTTGACAGTCACAGCTTTATTTCCAACTATCCTCTGCAAATTCATGGGTATACTTTTAAAAAAATAATTGAGAAAAATATGCAGCCACTTGCAAATACACTTTTATAAGAACTTGTGAGCAAGTAAGACAAATCTGTTTTTTAATATACACCCTCCATTTGATTTTCCTAAGTCAAATAAGTATGGATGTATTTTTGCCATTGAAAAGATAGATTTTTAGGAGAAATGCACATCTGCAATTTCACTAAGTACAGCTAAAATAGCCTAGGACTGAAAAATGTTTTAACTTGAAATCTGCAGATTTACAGCTAGATTTTTAGTAAAAAATAATGGCAAAAGCCATCCTTTGTTTGTCTGCAAAAACTGCTTCATGGTTAGAGAAATATCTGTGTACATCACAGGAGAGGAGACCTTGAAGGTCAAGAGGTTAATTCTACTTACTGTAACATATATTCTGCAACTGACTTGCAGCTGTGTGATCTGCAGAACTCTCACTTAATGGGGAAGGCTTAAAGAGAATGAAAAACAAATTCATTTTAATGATAGTTCAAATCATTGAGATTTACCGCAGGAAAGGAAGGTTAATATTGGGGGGCGTTGATGTGTTTTCATCTTGTTCTTTGTTGTCTTTATGTTCATAGAAGGAGATGAGTGTTTGAAAGCATTTTTTCAAGAGAAATCAAAGGAAAAATTATGATGGGGAGGGTAAGCTTTTACTCTTTAGAAAGAAAACCTTCTACAAAAAGCTGCTACTCCAAGACATGAACATACAACAAGGTGAAAAACAACACAATCCACTTATAAAGAAAATTATGGAAATAACAAGTCTCCAACTATAAGCATCATTAATCTAAAAGAAAAAAAAGTGTGGGCATGGGCCGTTAAATGTACTATAATCTATTCAGTGAGTTTAACGTAAGGGTCATTATGAATTTAGTGCTTATTAATGATTTATAATGCAATGGCAGTTAAAAGTCATTCCTGGGGTAGACACATCAATGTGCTATGTTTTTCCAGCATACTGATTAAATGAAAGACTGAATTTGAGAACAGTTTGCTAACTAATCTAAACAATCTAGAACACTCTTCTGGTAATTCTGCAAAGAACAGCTGTCAGACTGCTCTTCTCCATTTCCAAACTAAGTGGGTATACAAAATCCCATGCAGATATCTTTTATTGTTCATCATCTTTCCTGACTTGGGAAATGCCCAAGATAATATTTAAATATTTCATACAATGACTTGAATGAAATATTCAGATCATTTGTCTATTTCTGCAGTATATGGAACATTACTTTTCTCATACTTTACACAGATTTAGATTAACAGAGGATAGCAGTATTTGCACATCATGCTGAGAAGTTGTTCAGAAGCTCCAGCAGGGTCATCTAGCTGTTCATATATGTTTCACACTATGCTTGACAGACACTTAAACAAAGAATGCTGGGTAGACCTCCCATCACCAGAACTGAGATCCTAATTTCAATATAGCTGGGACAACCAAATCCCTTTTGCCTTCTGCCTTGTCATTGTGGTGTGATAAGACTGGCTTTTCTACTGATTACCAAGCAAGCAGCCATATGCCCAGGCCTGGCTTTGCCTACTTTTTCTCTTCTCATTTTTTTGTTTGCCTGTTGTTTTTTCTTCATTGTATTTTTTTTTTTTTCCAAATTGGTTGCTGTCTGTGATCCCGTTGTGTCAAATGCCTAAGGCTAGCAGGGGAGCAGAGGCTTCAGGAATGATGGTAGTTGTACCACAACAGAACTTATTTTCAGATTTAAAAACTGAGAGCCTTAGTAATGCTCATCATGAAGCAGACCCTTAATTTGAGTTAGAATACCATGATACAGTCTGTAAGGAGGTATTACTGAATAAAGAGCTTTATTACAGCTTTCCCTAAATCATCATTAACTGGAGAAACACAGATAAAAATGCTTGTACTATCAAGTCTCACCTTCTACTGCATTGTACCTTGTAGACAACTGGCACTTGTGCAAAGACATCATGAAGAATGGAGGATCCATTAAAGAAAAAAAGATTCATGTGAGGCACCAACAAATTACTGGCTAGAAGTTAATGTTTCCTTGAGCCACGATCTTTCCTCTCTCCTGAGCATACAGCTTAATATAGGAATTCAGTACCTCATATACTAACATCTGAAAACGATTCACTGCTTTTTTCTCATATTTAAAACTTTTATGCTTTCCTTACTTTTCTCAATAACTTTCTTGTCTTCTGTGTGGAGGTCTGCTACTCATTACTGTCTGTTCCCTGGCCCTCATCCCGTTGAACCTGGCAGGCATGAGGACAGGATAGAGCTTACAACACTGGCTTTCGATAAAACAGACATTCTTCTGGCTCGATTTATAATATGGTTTTGGGGATCTTATTTTTTCAGTTTCAGTTATCACTTTGACAAGACAGCATGGAGCAAGCTGATCTGAAAATACTAACTGATGAAATAGAAAGGTCATCCATAGCTGTGAAAATGGAAACTGGGGAGAGAGGACCTCTATTCCCCTTGTAGTATCTGTCTCTACATACCTGCAGGCATAATGTAAACGTAAGGAGAAAAAAAAACTGTAAGAGCTTATAAGTGTCTCATTTCCCTTTTTACTATGTAGTCCTGGAAGGCAATGGTTTATTTGTACATCTCTGTTCTAGTACTGCATTCTGGTACAAAAACTACAAGATGGAGATCTGCCATCTCCAAAACCATCAGGAAGTTATACCTAGCCTTGTGAATAAAAATGGCTTAAATTTCTGTATAGTTTAGCTCAGAATGATGCCAGATGACAGCTGTATGTCCAGTTCAGTGGCTGTACAAACTCAGTAACTTCACGACTCTCAGTGCCATTGTTGTAAGGTTATCTGGAGTGCAGGCTGCCTGAAAATCCCATCTGTCTCCATAATAACTAACACTGAACCTTTCAAAAGCTTTGTCTGCGCAGCATGTGAAGTTGCTGAGGATAGTGGTCAAAATAAGTCATTCTGTGCCTAGTCTGTTTAGACTGTAGAGAGGTTTTCACATAAACCTACAAGGAGGTAGAATATGCCCGAGTTTTTCTTTCTGGAAGCCTCAGATCTTGTATAATAAAGATACATAAATATTAGTTTTAGTGGTTTTAGTGTCTAGTTTTAGTGAATTTTGACCATTTAACAAAAAATAACAATGCCTAATTTTCTTATTCTAGAGATTTCCTATAAATATAAACATCTTAAATGATACAGGATTTCTTTCTAACTTTGTATACATGCCACAAGAAAAAATAATTCTCTGACTGCTAAATGAACATATCTGCCATTAAAACGTTCAGGAGAGTCAGAAGTATAAAATTATTTTTCTGTCATGTATTTATTTTTGTAAATCCTTATAAGTATAAAATGCAATATTCAGTCTCTTTCTAGCTTTCCTGATATATTTAGTGCCATACTAACCTACACATCACTGGCTCCTGTAATAAAAACGTCAGGAGGAAGCTAAATTACAAAATGCATTCCATACAGTATTTTGCTAATTAAGTGTCATGTGGCCATCACCATGATTTGTAATTTAAAAGTCAATGAAGAACACTTTTTCCCTTTGCTCCTGAGAATATTCACCGAACCAGGTGATCGTGAGATTTAATTGGAAGGAAAGGTGTGTCAAAACATTGCCTAGAAAGAGTTAAAAGATTCTAGCCAGTCAGTGAAAATGCCATTGGCATTAATGACTATGTCAGATTAAAGGCCTTTGAGCACATGCCTATGTAAGATCAAACATATTTTTTGTCTGACTGGTAAAAGATCAACAAAATATCTGCCGAGTACGGGAATCACAAAGGGGAATAATTTCCTTTCCTTTTCACCGTATATTATTCAGTGCAATACAGCTTAAAAAATGGCAGTGACACACCTATATCCACTTCTTTTTGTATTTGTCCAGACGTCTGTTGAGAAGGGGATGACAGCACCGACTGCTTATCGTTTAACTTTTATTTCACTGTGCTGTGAAGAGGTAACAGAATCCCCAGCTCTATGTCCAGATTTTTTAACTGGCATAGAGCTTGAAACCGGTTTATTTATAAAAAGGAATGTTCAGAAAAAAATCTGTTTAAAGAAAATGGTGACTTTTTCTCCTGATTCACTACTCATAAAACAAACAACTGTTACAGAAAAACAAACAAAACAGGATTATTTTACTGTTTTCCCTGCACCTGGAATAGCTATTCCTTGAGCTCATCAGCAAGGATATCTTCCCCTTATTCAAGTGTCTCTCTGACCATTCATTGAAAATACATCACAAAATCATTAAGGTTGGAAAAGACCTTTAAGATCATCAAGTCCAACCACCAACCCAACACTACCATGTCCACTAAACAATATCCTGAAGTGCGATGTCTACATGTTGAACACTTCTAGTGATGGTGACTCCACCACCTCCCTGGACAGCCTGTTCCAATGCTTGACCACTCTCTCTGTAAAGAAACTTTTTCCTAGTATGTAGTCTAAATCTACCCTGGTGCAACTTGTGGACATTTCCTCTTGTCTTATCGCTAGTTACTTGAGAGAAGAGATGAAAACCCACCTCACCACAACCTCCTTTCAGGTAGTTGTAGAGAGCAAAAAGGTCTCCCCTCAGCCTCCTCTTCTCCAGCTTAAACAACCCCAGTTCCCTCAGCCACTCCTCAAAAGACTTGTTCTCCAGACCCCTCACCAGCTTTGTTGCCTTTCTTTGGACACCCTCCAGCACCTCAACGTCATTCTTGTAGTGAGGGGCTCAAAACTGAACACTATTAGAGGTATGGCCTCACCAGTGCTGTGTACAGGGGCACGATTGCTTCCCTATTCCTGCTGGCTTCACTGTTTCTGACACAGGCCAGAATGCTGTTGGCCTCCTTGGCCACCTGGGCACACTGCCGGCTCATAATTTTTTCGGTCCTTTTCCGCTGGGTAGCTCTCCAGCAGCTCTTCCCCAAGCCTGTAGGGCTGCATGAGGTTGTTGTGACTCAAGTGCAGGGTCTTATTAAAACTCATAGATTTCATGTCAGGCCATCGATCCAGCCTGTCCAGATGCCCCTGCAGACCCTCCTATCTTTAGGCAGATCGTCACTCCCATCCAGCTTGGTGTCATCTGCAAACTTACTGAGGAAGCACTCAATCCCCTCATCCAGATCATAGATAAAGATATTGAACAAGATCAGCTCCAGAACCAAGCCCTGGGGAACACCACTTGTGACTGGCTGACAGTTGGATTTAACACCATTCACCACAACTCTCTGGGCTCGGCCATCCAGACAGTTCTTTACCCAGCGAAGAGTACACCTGTCTAAGCCACAAGCCGCCAGTTTCTCCAGGAGAATGCTGTGGGAGACGCTGTCAAAGGCTTTACTAAAGTCCAGGTAGACAACATCCATAGCCTTTCCCTCATCCACTAGGCAGCTCACCTCTTCATAGAAGGAGATCAGGTTGGTCAAGTAGGGCCTGCCTTTCATGAACCCATGCTGGCTAGGTCTGATCCCTTGGTTGTCCTGTACATGCCCTGTGAGCACCCTCAAGATGAACCGCTCCATGATCTTCTCCGGCATGGAGGTCAAGCTGACAGGCCTGTAGTTCCCAGGATCCTCCTGGCCTTTCTTGTAGATGGTCATCCCATTGGCAAGCCTCCCATCTTCTGGGACCTCCCCTGTTTAACCAGGACTGCTGATAAATTATGGAGAGTGGCTTGGCAAGCTCTTCTGCCAACTCTCTCAGTACTCTTGGGTGGATCCCATCAGGCCCCATGGACTTGTGGGTGTCCAGGTGGCATAGCAGGTTGTTCACTGCTTCCTGGTGGATTATGGGGAGTTTTTTTCTGCTCTCCATCCCTGTCTTCCAGCTCGGGGGGCTGAATACCCTGTGGATACCTGGTCTGGCTATGAAAGACTGAGGCAAAGAAGGCATTAAGTACATCAGCCTTGTCCTCATCCTTGGTGACAATGTTCCCCCCCACATCCAATAAGGGGTGGAGATTCTCCCTGGCTCTCTTTTTGTTGTTAATATATTTGTAGAAGTATTTTTTGTTATTCTTTACAACCATGGTCAGATTGAGTTCTAGCTGGGCTTTTGCCTTTCTAATTTGCTCTCTGCATGACCTAACGAGATCCTTGTACTCTTCGTGAGTTGCCTTCCCTTTCTTCCAGAGGTGATAAACTCTCCTCTTTTTTCCCCGAGTCCCAGCAAAACGTCCCTGTTCAGCCAGGCCGGTCATCTTCCCCGCCAGCTCGTCTTACGGCACATGGGGACCGCCTGCTCCTGGGCCTTTAAGATTTCCTTCCTGAAGAATGTCCAGCCTTCCTGGACCCCTTTGCCCTTCAGAACTGTCTCCTGAGGGACTCTCTCAACCAATGACGTGAACAGGCCGAAGTCTGCCCTCCGGAAGTCCATGGTAGTAGTTTTGCTGACCCCTGTCCTTACCTCACTCAGAATCGAGAACTCTATCATCTCCTGGTCACTAAGCCCAAGATAGCCTCCGACCACCACATCTCCCACCAGTCCTTCTCTGTGAACAGCAGGTTAAGCGGGGCACTTCCTCTCGTAGGCTCACTCACCAGCTGTGTCAGGAAGTTATCTTCACACACTCCAGCAACCTCCTAGACTCTTTCCTCTCTGCTGTGTTATATTTCCAGAAGATGTCCGGTAAATTGAAGTCCCCACAATAACAAGGGCTAGAGATTGTGAGACTTCTGCCAGCCACTTGTAAAATGCGTCATCTGCTTCTTTGTCCTGGTTGGGTGGTCTTTAACAGACTCCCAGCAGGATACCTGCCTTGTTTGATTTCCCCTACATCCTTAGCCATAAGCACTTGACTTGGTAATCACAACTGTTGAACTCCAGACAACATCAAAACACTCTTTAACATACAGAGACACCCCACCACTTCTCCTTCCTTGCCTATCCCTTCTGAAGAGCTTATAGCCATCCAGTGCAGCACTCCAGTCGTGAGAGTCATCCCACCATGTTTCTGTGATGTTTCTGTGGCGACTAAGTCATAGCTGTCCTGCTGCACAATGGCTTCCAGCTCCTCCTGTTTGGTGCCCATGCTGCATGCATTGGTGCAGATGCGTTTGAGGTGGGCTATCGATTTCACCCCCAACACCGGCATGCCACCTCTAGGCTCATCTCTAGTGAGCCTGGTTTTATCCCCTTCATCCTTAGAATCTAGTTTAAAGTCCTCTCAATGAGGCCTGCCAACTCGTAAGCTGGATTCCTTTTCCCCCTTGGAGACAGTTGCAATCCATCTGCTGCCAGCAGGCCTGGTGTTGTGTAAACTGACCCATGGTCAGAAAACCTAAAATTCTGCCAGTGGCACCAGCCCCTGAGCCATGTGTTAAGCAAGTGTGCTTTCCTATTCCTTTCAGTGTTCCTCCCTGCCACTGAAGGGATTGACAAACAGCGCTCTGAAGTCCCTTTTTATCACTTTTGGACTTCTTTTCACAACCTCGTCGCTGCCAACCTGCATGACCAACAGTGGGTAGTAATCAGTGGGCTGAACCAGACCAAGGAGTTAACTATTGACATCTCTCACCTGGGCCCAAGGGAGGCAGCAGACTTCCCTATGGGTCAGGTCCAGTTGGCATATTGGGCCCCCTGTACCCCTCAGAAGGGAGTCATCTATGACAATTATCCTCCTTTTTTTCTTAACAGAGGAAGTCTTGATGCATGGGGCTGACTGACTCACCCCAGGCAACCCCCTGGATGGACGTTCATCAAGGTCCTCATGTTCCTGGCCCTCAAGTTCCAGAGACCCATACCTGTTGTGTAAGGGCAGCTGGGACAGTGAGGGAGGCCGGGAGGGGATTCCCCAGCAGGGACCTGTTTCCATTCTCCCTCATCTCTTAGGTCCCTTTCTTCTGCCCGGCAGCAAGAGGGCAGGGGATCCCCTGCTGCTTCTGGAGCCTCCACCTGCTAGCTGTGCATCAGGGACGGCAGGGTGCGGCTCCACCAATCTATCTCCCTCTCACACTCCCTGATGCTCCTCAGCCTCTCCACTGCCTCTGTCAGCTCTGCCACTAGGCTGAGCAGGTCGCTCACCTGGTCGCACCGCATGCAGGTGGTGTCTCCGCAGGTCTCTGGCACAAGCGACAGGCTCAGGCCCTCCCTGCAGTCGGAAACCCGGACAGCCGCGTGCTTGAGCAGGAGCTCGGTCTGGGTCGCCACATTCCTTCTGGCCATGGTTTTCAGCCGAGTGGAGACCATGGCTGGGCCTCTGCTGGCAGGGTGATGACCACTCGTCAAAAGAGCCTCTAGTGCCGTGGGGGGACTGCGCCCTGCCCGCGAGAACTGACGCGCCACGCCCTTCTGACGTGCCACGCCCTGTTCGCCGCGCTCCGGGTCGCTCGTGGTCCCTGGGGCTGCTCTTGCACGTGAGGGGCTTTGGCCGCCGCCGCTCCTGTCCCCGCCCGCGCTGAGTCAGCGCTGCCGCTCGTCAGGAGCCCGCGCTGCCAGCTGGGGGGGCTGGGGCACCCTCTGCCTCCCCGCCCTGCCGCCTTCGCGGTTTGGCCGCTTTAGGAAGGGTCCCCGGCGCGATCGTCCGCTCCGGAGCCCTTCGCCTCGGTGGCTCCAATCTTCATCTAATCGTAAACTTACACCAGAATAAGCCAGTACAGTGCAGAGATCATTTGGCTGACAGCAACCCAAGCTAGCCTGACCACATAGCATAGCACATCACAACATTAATTTACTAATTAAAGTCTTCCATTTTCTTATATTGCCAGAACTTCAGATGAGTATTGACTCACAGGAACCTGACTGCTTAAAGGCAACTTATATCAATGCTATTTTTTTAATCTAACTCCTAAAGCTTCCACAATTTTCTGGATTTCCTTAGAGTTTGAGTATTTCCTCACCAATCTGTTTAAGATGGTTATGAAAGGAGCCTGAGCTAGCTACAGCTTTTGACTGATCGGTTTGCCCCCTCTTCTTTCAGGTAGACACAATAAAACCTTTTTTGTTCTCCATTAGAAGAGAAACTAAAATAAGACTGTTGTAAAACAGAGAAGACACAGATCTGCCAGCATAGGTCCTATATCATGCAGTAAAACATTTAAAAATTACTTTCTTCCTACAGGGTACTTGCAGGGCTGTAGTCTACTATTTTGTTCTTTGTTCAAAAGCTTTCAGTGGTTTCCTGGACTGAGATGAGCACTGTGAAGTTCCTTCTGGATCCTTTGTTTTATCAGGCATATGTTTAAATACAGGGAAATAGGAGGGAGTACGAAACTCTGTGTTCTCCTAAATACTTCGGCTGATCATCAGATCAGTATTTCTTCGGTCCAGAGCTACTTCTGAGGAAAAATGAAGGCGAACTATGGAACCTAGGGTAAATAAAAATGGAATAAAGTAAAATAATCAAAGTACACAGAAATAGTAAGTAATAACTCCACCAGAGCTGCAGCTATACCCATGGAGCTTATCGGAAGAGTTTTGCCTCTTTAGTTACAAAGCCTGAAGCCTTATTTCTGAAATAACAGGAGTTTATGATGCACTTAATACATTTCTGTTAGATCAAAGGGAGGCTAACTATTGAAGAATACAATTAAAACAAACTGTATTTCATCTAAAAGATGAAACTATTTGGAAAAGGGTTTTTTAAACTAAGGGCTGTTACAAAAATGAAATATAAAAATGGTACTTATCCAGGACAAAGATGAACCTTACATTTTAAATTTTTTTCTTTTTTTTTGGCAAGAGTTTATCTGACTTTAAGGTAGATCTTAGGCCATGCCTTGTGAAGAATATAAGGATGATGTCAATAGGATGTTCCTAATGAAGACAATGAAGAATATCAAGTGAGATATCAAAGGCATATTACAAGTTTATTAAGGCCAGAAAAGTAATTTCCCACAATGGTCTAGAACATGACAAAAAAAGGTGTAATGCTACTAATCCTGATTAGAGAACTGTAGTAAAAGGAAAACAGCTTGACCTATATCTCCTGTTGCTCTTGTAAATATACTGGCAGTGGTAGCCATTGATTGTTCAGAAACCAGCAGCCCATCTCTGTGCCAGAAATAGACTACCTGAAAGTCCTGGTTTCAGCCAGGATAGAGTTGATTTTCTCCACAGAAGCTAGTGTGAGGTTATGATTTGGATGAGAAAATATTGATAACGTGCTGATGTTTTGGGTTGTTGCTAACTAGTCAAGGACAGTCCAGTTTCTCGTGCTGGCCTGCCAGCAAGGAGGCTGGGGGTGCACGGGAAGCTGGGAGGGGACATAGACAGGACAGCTGACCCAGACTGGCCAAAGAGATATTCCATACAACGTGATGCCCAGTACATAAACTGGAGTTGGCTGGGGCGTGGAAATTGCTGCTTTGGGACTGGCTATCGATCACCAGGTGGTGAGCAATTGCTGTATTGGGCATCACTTGTTCTTGTACATTCCTTTGTCGGTATTATTATTGTTGTTATCATTGTTGTTTCCTTCTCTCTTTCTGTCCTGTTAAACTGGTTTTATCTCAACCCACGAGTTTTTTCCTGATTCTCTCCCCTGTCCCACTGCGGGAGGGGGGAGTGAGCAAGCGGCTGCTTGGTGTTTAATTGTTGGCTGGGGTTAAACCATGACACTGAATTAGAGCACATTCCAGAGCAGTTCAAACTATTATTGTGTCTTTCTTCATCTAGAAATTCACCATCATTGTCAGATTCCGTGTGTGACAGTTCTGAGATGGCTTATCACAATTTTCAGTCCTAAAACAGTGGTAATATTTCTAATTACACATCTAAATATTCATGTATATGGATACTACTGGGTTTCTACTTCATGTAGCTTCAAATTCTGCCAGTTTTCTCTTGGAAATTACAACACACCTTTTGTAGGTCAGTAAAATGTGAGAAAAGATACACTGAAAATTTGTAATGTTGTATTACGATGCTATCAAAATGTAGTGGGTTGGCCCTGGCTGGATGCCAAGTGCCCGCCAAAGCCACTGTATCACTCCCCACCTTCAGCTGAACAGAGGAAAGAAAATGTAATGAAAGGCTCATGTGTCAAGATAGGAAAAGGGAGAGATCAGTCAACAATTACTGTTATGGACAAAACAGGCTTGACTTGGGGAAATTAATTTACTTTCATACCAATGAAATCACAGTAATATAATGAGAAAACAAAAAATAAATCTTAAAAACAGTTTCCCCCAACCCCTCCATTCTTCCCAGGCTTAACTTTACTCTGGAATTCTCTACCTCCTCCCCCTAAGCAGCACAGGGGGACAGGGAATGAGGGTTGTGGTCAGTTCATCAAACGTCCTTTCTGCAGCTCCTTCATCCTCAGGGGGAGGACTCCTCACACTCTTCCCCAGTCGGGTCCGTCCCATGGGAGACAGTCCTCCATTAACTTCTCCAACATGAGTCCTTCCCACGGGGTGCAGTTCTTCACGAACTGGTCCAGTGTGGGTACCCACGAGGTCACAAGTCCTGCCATTGTGGGCTCCTCTCTCTCCACGGGTCTACAATCTGCTCCAGCGCAGATTTCCCGTGGGATCACAGCTGCCTTCATGTGCATCCACCTCCTCCGGAGCGTACCTCCATGGGCTGCAGGAGGACAACCTGTCTTACCATGGTCTTCACCATGGGCTGCAGGGGAATCTCTGCTCTAGCGACTGGAGCATCTCTTCCCCTTCCTTCTTCACTGACCTCAGTGTCTGCAGGATTGTTTCTCTCACATGTTCTCACTCCTCTGGCTACAGCTGCACAGGTTTTTTTTTCTTCTTCTTAAATACGTTATTAGAGAGGTGCTACCATCATTGCTGATTGGCTCAGCCTTGGCTAGCAGCAGGTCCATCTTGTAACTGGCTGGCATTGGGTGTATTGGACATAGGGGAAGCTTCTCACAGAAGCCACCCCTGCTGCCCCCTTGCTACCAAAATCTTGCCACACAAACCCAATACACTCAGTCAGGAGTCCAAGGTAAACAACTGCTTAAGTTTATGCTTGGTGTCATATTTTATAATTAATTTATACAATTTTCCTGGTTTAAACCATGAGAAACAATCTCCTCTGGGATAACACAAATCTACCTGTTTAAATTCTGGGAGTTGACCCAATATAATTTTCTGAGATGCCGTTGTATTTCATTCATTGTTTCTTATTTTTAAAATCAAAGTACGTCAGTATTAATTAGTATAAAAGTTTGTTGAATTGTTTTTGAGGATAAAAAGTTTATAGAAGGAATTTTTGTTAGGGTTTTTTTTTTCTTTATTCCTTTGAGTCATTTGTTTATTTAATAAAAGTGAATATAAAATATTGAAATATTGGCAGGAAGCAACCTTCCTCACAAATGTAAGACCTCTCTTCTGTATATACCGTTGTGCAAAGCCTCTCACACACTTTTTTGTAGGGTTTCTTTTCCATTTTCTGGCTACATCTGGATATGGTACCTCCACACTATGGAGTGTCATCCACATAGGTGGATGCAAATATATTTTATATGCAAATATATAATACCCTTCTTTTCTTTCCTCCTGCTGTGGTTTTGACAGAAAATAACTCTGAACACATCCTACACATACTCTGTTAAATGCCTGATTTGAATGCTGGGACTCACAATGACAAAGCATATGCACCATTATGCACCTTAGTAGGAAAGTGTAGACAAAATCTTTCCTACAGTTATCATTAGTCAGCCTTTTACTATTCAGTAACTGCAGTTGAGCTAAGGAAGGAGTGTATGTATATTACTGCTATTTAACGCCACTTTGCATTCCACTGCTCTCTTGTTTCTAGGGAGGTATGCAAATAAGACATTCTAAAGGTGAGTACATAACTGGACCTATTGGAACTATGAGGAAATGACCGGTGAATGGTATGGCATCACAGGATGAAACCTGTCAAGAAAAACTAGTCAGGTAAGTGAGCCCTTCACTACATCTTCTTGGTTGGAAAACAGCTATACATGAACTTTGTTATGTAATTCTTTCTAAACTTACACTAATATAACATTTGGCGAAGGAGACAGAACATGTTAGAAAATCCTTTAGTAACTAGTGATTGGTCAAAGAGATAGACCTACAGCCACATGTTTATTAAGGCCTTCAAGTTTTAAACTGACTCTCTAATTTAGAAAACAATAAGTAATTAAAACAATAGCCACTTGGTCAGGTGAATACATAGATGGTTGTCAGATACTGTAGAAGGATAAGATGAGGTGAAACACACACGTGTAAAAACTGAGTTGCCAGTCAAGACAAGGACACATCCACTAGATGGAGTGAGTGTCCTACTAGGCTGAGTCAATGGTGCTGGTCTAAACTGGACTGGAGGGGCAGGGGCTTTGATTGATATGTGGTGTGTGGAGGGAGTGTGTTGCAACAAGGCTTATGTTAGATGTCACTGAACAGTGTGGTTCTGTTCCGGCAGCCACCCTAACCCAACTCTTTTCTGTCATGCAGTGGCTCCATACAAGAAAATAATTGATTTTCAGTTTTTTATGTGAAGTTGCTAAGCCACTATCCATCATATTTAGGAAGTCATGGCAGTCCGGTGAAGTTCCACTGACTAGAAAAGGGGAAACATAACCCCTATTTTTAAAATTTGAAAAAAGGAAGAGCTGGGGAACTACAGGCCAGTCAGTCTCAACTCTGTGCCAGGCAAGATCATGGCACAGATCAGCCTGGAAATTATGCTAAGGCATATGGAAAATAAAGAGGCGATTGGTGACAACCAACATGGCTTCACTAAGAGCAAATTGTGCCTGACAAATTTTGTGGCCTTCTACAACAGGGTTACAGCATTCATGGATAAGGGAAGTGCAACTGACATCAACTACATGGACTTGTGCAAAGCATTTGACATTGTCCCACACAACATCCTTGTCTTTAAATTGTAGACACATGGATTTGATGGACCAGCCATGCAGTGGGTAAGAAATTGGCTGGATGGTTTCACTCAGAGACTTGTGGTCAAAAATTCAATGTCCAAGTGGAGACCAGTGATGAGTGGCATTCCTCAGGGGTTGGTATTGGGACCGGTGCTGTTTACATCTTTGTCAGCAACATGGGCAGTGGGATTGAGTGCACCCTCAGCCAGTTTGCAGATGACACCAAGCTGTGTGGTGCAGTTGGCACACCTGAGGGACGGGATGCCATCCAGAAGGTCCTTGACAGGCTTGAGACGTGGACCTGTCTGAACCCCATGAATTTCAAAAAGGCTAAGTGCAGGGTCCTGCACCTGGGTGGGAGCAATCCCATCAGCACAGGCTGGGAGATGAAGGGACTGAGAGCAGCCCTGCTGAGAAGGACTTGGTGGAGGAATAGAATGAAAAGCTGTACATGAGCTGGCAATGTGTGCTCACAGCCCAGAAGACCAACCGTTTCCTGGGCTGCATCCAAAGAAATGTGGCCAGCAGGTCAAGGGAGGGGATTCTGCCTCTCTGCTCCACTCTGGTGAGACCTCAGCTGGAGTCCTGCATCCAGCTCTGGAGCCCCCAACACAGGAAATACATGGACCTGTTGGAGAGGGTCCAGAGGAGGGTCACAGAAGTGATACAAGGGATGGAACACCTCTCCTCTGAGGACAGGCTGAGAGAGTTGGGGTTATTGAGCCCAGAGAAGAAAAGGCTCCCGGGAGACCTTCTTGCAGCCTTGCAGCACTTCAAGGGGGCTTATAAGAAAGATGGGGACAGGCATTTTAGCAGGGACTGTAGTGATAGGACAAGGGGTAATGGTTTTAAACTGAAAGAGGTTACATTTAGATGTAAGGAGGAAATTCTTCATTATGAGGGTGGTCAGACACTAGAACATGTTGCCTAGAGAAGTTGTGGATGACCCATCCCCAGAAGTTGGATGGGGTTTAGAGGAACCTGGTCCAGTGGTATATGTACCTGCTCATGGAAGGGGGTTAAAATGAGATGATCTTTAAGGCCCCTTCCAACCCAAAGATTCTATGATTCTATGAATGGAAAAGAAGATCTAATTCTATATGTGCCTTTTCATTAATATATATTTTTCAGATATATTTTTATGAACATGTACCTGATTTTTTTGTTCTAGACATTAGCATACTCAACAGTTTTAACCGATGCAATTACCAGTATATCAATGCCTTTAAATTCTTAATCATTTTTTCCTTACGATCTCACAAGGCCTGGGACATTTTAAGGAAAGAAACTTTACATTTTCATTGCTATTTGCATAAAGTAGCTTGACTTCCTATTTTCTCTACTTTCATTTGTAGTTTTCTTTCTAAAATTTAGGAAGGGAATTCTGGATCAGTGAAAATTAGTGTAAAGCTTGAACCTGAGGATTTGTGTCAAGGAAGTCATAAGAGGACTATAATGACATGAATTTGGAAGTGGGACAGTAGAAAAGACGACTTCATACCTACTGAAAATAGTACAAAAAGGAGAAGGAGAGGGAGAGGAGAAGCATATTAATAAGATTGAAATCCAGATGGAAGAGTAAGTATTGTAAAAGCAGGCCGTGTTTTCAATATTTACTTTCCTCTTGGAACACTGACTAGAGGCTAATAGCTACAGATGTAAACTCATCAGGATGTGGGGTTTTGTGTCTGCGTATGTGTGTGTGACTTTCATTAAGGTCTCTAGACAAAACAGCTATATTCTCTATTAATGTATAGAAATGTACCTCTTCAACTATTTATAATTAAGAATCAGAGCTTGCCCTTAGGCTTTAATATAAGCCTCACAAGTGTTCATGTGAAGACTAAATGTTGTCCTTTAGTATGCAAATGCTGGAAATTGGATTCTGTTGCCTTGGGAAATTTCCTTTGCACTAAGTATACTCTGTATTTTTTTCTTTAAAAAGGGAAGTCATAAAACCAAATGACAATAACGTATCATTCCATAGCTTCTAAAGTTTGACAACTAGCAATGATTGAGTCTTTCAGTCAGTGCAAGCATCTGTCATCTCTAAGTCTTCAAACAATGTGACAATATTTAGGAGTTTGTGCTATGTTTTTTGTATGCGAAGGAATGAAATTCCAGAAATCGTTTACATTAATATGCAGTGTTATATATTCCTCCTGACACATACTCAAATTCAGACGGAATGTGCAGGTTTACCTTGAGAAAGGACATAAGAATTTGCTTTTAAAGTTTTCCTTTTACAGAATAATGCTTTATGCAAGGCCAACCTCTAGTGACATTTGAAATTGCAGGATTGCACTTAACTGTGAAGGCACTTAAAAACATTTTTGACCAGGAAACAAAAGCCTGAAACTTTTACCATTCAATGGTTATGTATCATGGAAAGGAAAAGTTGGTTGGATGATATAAAAGAAGTTTTCAAAATTTGCCAAGAAAATAATATTTTACTACAACTTTGTGAATTAAAAAAATGTTGATAGCAAAGGACACTATTTCTCCACTGCATTAATCTTTCTTCCTAGGTGTATACTAGTTATGGTCATCATCTTCTGAGCTTCAGCACACCTTTGAAATAGGACGACCTTTTTGCCATGTAAACTCAAATATTGTTTTTATACCTCAACTTGACATACAGATATTCCTACTTTGTAGAAATTAAGTCTAGGTAGAGTGATATCCTGTCGGTTTGAAAGGAAACTGTTGTAACATCTCATTCTATCTGATATCATGAGCTGATTTTTTACCAGAAAGATAGTAATCAAGCTTTCTTTGTGATGCTTTTTACACCATTGCATCATATCTTAGTTAATATTTACCTGATCTTTATTCTACTTGTGGAAATAAAATTGCAGATGAACAATTACTGGGGAAGATATGTTGCTGACACAACAGAATTCACATTTTTGTGTAAAGCTGCTGCTGTGTGTGCCCAGAAGATAACCAGATATTAAGTAACTGGAATTTGTTCCACTATTCATATAGGCTTCAACTCACCTGTACCTTCCTATTCACCAAAGCATTGAGACATCTGCTTAATTAGCTTAGCCTGGATTTGATAAGATTTAAGCAGAGGTTTCAATACTGTTCTAAGTTAAAGCTTCAGAATGACCTGTATACAGACAGGGGACAATGAAATTGAATGAATTTTTTTCTAATTGTATGCCAGATGCAATGAATCTTGCAGCAACCAATTAGACAAACTGCATTGCACAGTGATCTTAACTTTGTATGTTACCTTATGATCTATATGCAGGAGGATAATGATATAGCGTAGTGCTGTGTGTATACCAGCATCATCTGAAAAGGTGAAATTGTTCCTTAAAATACATCTAAATTAAGTACAGAAAATAACCTCTTTGCCTCTAAAAAGTAGATTTTAAATTCTACTACAATAATGTTCAATTAATAAAATATAAGGAAATAGTGAAATTGCATTAAGTGACTTGCTACAAATTTTAAAAATGTAAATATGTTGATCTTATATAGCAGTAGCTGCTTACAGGCTGAACACAAAAGTAATCTGCAGCGTCGGAGTCATTCCCATTTGAAGTAAATGGCGAGATTTTTTGGTTTTATCACAGTTAAACAAAACTTTTTTCATCGTGTCAATTTTTCAGGTTTGCCATATTACCCCACTCTCCCTGTAATTCATTATGGAAAGCCTTCAAATGTATGCATTAAACCTGTGCCAATATAATCACCTGAGGGTTTAAAGAAAAACACATGTCCCTATAATCACTTACTTTGCAGAGCATGGAAGCAACAAAAGATATTCTTCATTTCATGTTTACTGACATGTCCTCCAGTAATTCAACTTCTATTCCATGATTCTCTTTTTGTTTTTCTCTTCAGCAAACTTGCTGCTCTTCTGAAGTGCCAAAACCTGTCTGCAAATATTGGTTTGATATTTAATATCTTACTTCCCTGAGGCTTCTTCAAATTTCTGCTCAGCTTAGCCCAGCCCTGTCAATCAGTGAGATGTTGTCTGTCTTGTGTGTTAGGAACAGCATAGTGTTCAGACAACTGTAAGCATAATGAGGATCAGGATATCATGACAGACAAAAGCATCCAAATCCTCCAGCATCCGCTATTGACTATGATGCAGGTCTGAGAAACACTTATTTGATGTTCTAGTGAATATAGTGAAGATACCATTAAGGAGGTACCAGTGTATCTTCTAACAGTAAGAACAGGGGGTGGGTTCATAGTAACAGATCAGAAGAGGTAAAACCACTAGTTGTTATCACCATAGATCTGGTTGCAGCACAATAGGCAAGATTTGGGAACTAATGGCTAAATAGATTTATTGTTTTGGAGGCACTGCATGGAAACATTTTGGATCCTGATGAGAACAGATTGTGTTTCTTTTTTTTCCCATCCCCGTCTTTCTACTAGCACTTATATCCAACATAGACTTCCACTAAAACTGAATACAAAGTTCTTTTTTCAGTTATCTTTACAGTTACTAAGTTACAGTAGTTACTAGTAAGTATATATGCATAGCTTTGAATACTCTGTTTTGTTTGGGAGGTAGAAGAAACAGTAGAATACAATATAGACGAGAAACAAAATACAGCTTTGTTTTCCATTTAACAACTAGAGAAGAAAATTAACCCTTCGACTGACTTTTGAAGTCATTAACAAAACTCACATCAATTGCCATGTTGCAAAATTATGCCATTTAAAAATAAATAGGGTTCATTATTGAATTATGTGGGTTACAGATAGGACAGAAAAATAATCATTTTTTTTTTACTAAGATCCAGTAGTTACTGAGTTCCACTGATTGGATTGGATCTACTGTATCTAGATAACACTACCTACTAGCTGTATTCTTGCATTATCGTCCATAAATGAACTGTGATTGCTGAAGACAAGTTGAATAACTCCACAGGTATAAAGTCTATGAGAAGCAGAAATACATCTACAAGTAATTGTAATGGAAAAAGATCTTCTTCCTTCTAAACTTTCCCTTTCTAGTTCTGTGGAACAGCTGTTAATGGGGCATGCAAACTTTAGCTGAGAGCAAACAATAATGAAGCAGGCTGTGATAGGAAAATACTAAAAGTAGATCCAAGCTGACCCCAAGACTGGAGAGAAAGAAACTGTTTCCTTGAACACTACACTGTTCCAACTGCTAATAGCCAGAACGCTAACAGTTCATCATTGGAAGAAATAATGAACAATCACTGCCCTTTTGTTTCTTCCACATTGTTCTTTATTTTACAATGTCTTTCTTATTCATCCCCAGCTGATTGCTTTTCGGGCTTAATGGTCCTAATTTGTCTGATTGTGCATTTGAACACTTTCTCTTTTTCAAATTCCTGGGGAAAATATCTTTTGGGAGGTCAGAACTCCAGAATGTATTCAAGATGCTGACAGCTCATAGATTTGTGAGTAGTGACATGATTATATGGGTGTTATTTTCTTATATATGCCCTTCCTAAAACTTCCTAAGAGTGACTTTGTTTTCTTCACCTCTAATGAGAATTGAAATGACATTTTCACTGAACTAGCTACTAAAGACACCGCTAAAGCCTGAGTTAAATAATGGGATCCTTCAATTTGACATTTCTTCATTTTCAGGAGAGACAACATGTAAAGTACTAGAATTTAGGAGACAAAAAATAGTGCAAATACTGAAGCTAATTTTTATGATCTACTCTACTGATAGAAAATATCTTCATCAATGACATAGTGGAATCGAGCGCACGTGCAGTAAGTTTGCAGATGACACCAAGAGGAGTGGTGTGGTTGATGCACCTGAGGGACAGGATGCCATCCAGAGGGAGCTGGGCAAGATTGAGGAATGGGCCCGTGTGAAACTCATGAGGTTCAACAAGGCCAAGTGCTGGGTCGGAGCAACTGCCAGTATCAGTACAGGCTGGGAGATGAAGGGATCAAGAGCAGCCCTGCCAAGAAGGACTTTGGGGTACTAGTGCATGAAAAGCTGGACATGACCCAGCAATGTTTGCTCGCAGCCCAGAAGGCCAACTGTATCCTGGGCTGCATCACCAGAATCATGGCCAGCAGATCGAGGGAGAGGATTCTGCCCCTATACTCCACTATGGTGAGACCCCACCTGGAGTCCTGTGCCTACCTCTGGAGCCCTCAGCACAGGGAAGACATGGAGCTGCTGGAGCAGGTCCAGAGGAGGGCCACAAAAATGATCAGAGGTGTGGAACACCTCTCTTCTGAGGACAGGCTGAGAGAGTTGGCATTGTTCAGCCCAGAGAAGAGAAGGCTCTGAGGAGATCTTATTGAAGCCTTTCAGTACTTCAAGGGGGCTTGTAAAAAAGATGGGGGCAGACTTTTTAGCAGGGACTGTAGTGATAGGACAAGGGGTAATGGTTTTAAACTTAAAGAGGGGAGATTCAGACTAGATATAAGGAAGATATTTTCTACAATGATGGTGGTGAAACCCTGGCACATGTTGCCCACAGAAGTGGTAGACGATCCACCCCTGGAAACATTGAAGGTCAGGCTGGAGGGGGCTCTGAGCAACCTGATCTAGTTGAAGATGTCCCTGCTTATTGCAGGGGGTTTGAACAAGATGACCTTAAATGTTTCCTTCCAACCCAAACTATTCTATGATTCTATGATTCTATGAAATGCTCTACCACGTGTTTTAAAAGATAAATACGTTTTACATTTACATTTCTGAATAAGACATTTTAGATTACATTCATTTACTCTTGGCTTTCACAGGTATCTGTTATTCTATTTTAGGTTTTACAAAGAAAAACAGTTTTACTTTCTCTTAATCTGTTTAGTTTATTCAGACTTTATCCTAAGCTACATGTTTCCCTCTCAAATAAATGTTTAATATTTCTCCCTTTTAGCTCTAACATTACATTTTTTTACAAGCCAGAATGTTCCATAGCTAGGTTTCTATCTCTAATAATGTATTTTCAATATCACTTTAAAAAATTACTGATTTTAATTTATATAGAAACATGTTTGTACATCATCAGGTTTATTTTCTTTTATAGAGATATAATCCTGATTTTCTTACTTGATGTAAGATTTGTTGTTGTTATTACAGAAGAAAAAAAAAAAAAAAGAACAAGCCAGCAAACAGAAGTCATAAATGCCAGTGTTTCTTTCTGGCAGTGTGTTTGAATACCATCACAAGTGATCTCATGAATTTATAGAGATTACATTAATATATTCTTTATAATAACATAATTATTATAAAAAAATCTCAATTTCCCACAATCATCTTTTTTTCTTTCATGAACATTTTATATTGGACACCTGTATGCACAGGACATTATTTAAAAGGACCATATTTCTCACTGCACAATTTTTCACAAACAGGTACTTAATGCCACAGGGCTGTGTGAAGACAGCAGGCTTGTAAGAGTTTCAAAACGACTGTTTCTTCTGAAATCAGTTTGCCTTTTACAAGTGCAAAACATGTTAAATCTATAGTCTGTACTTCACATACAGTCCACTGGGAGGAGGAACTAAGTTTCCTGGGAGTCCCTGGGTAATTTTATGGCCAGAGAGGAGGGTATCCATTTCCAGAAGTGTTCATAAGATTTTCTGTGCATCCTTTTATGGGTGTGAGAAGTACCTGCATGCAAAAAATATTAGCTGTTTTGCTAGCATGACCCTGGGTACCCTCACGTGTAGAAGGGAACATAATGTGGGACCTGCTGTGTTACAGAGCATAGGTTGTGGTATGTACTCTGTCAGGAGAAGGAGGTTTGTAGTGTAATCAGTCAGAAATACCTCTGTAATCATCTGATAAGATTATCAGCACTTCATGAAGGAATAAATAGGTATTATAATATCCATGTGGATGAAACTTGTATTGGTAAAATTTTTCAAGGATGATTTGCAAAATATAGGACCCAGCTAGAGTACGGTGCTACAGAGTAGATGGCAATTATTCTTCATTAAGATCATACTTACAAAGTTGATATCATTCTGCTATTCATATTCTCCCTATGTGAAGAGTGTATGAAGAGAACACTACTACAGCTGCAGAGACTGGTGAGTCCTCTCTGGGAGGTTTGAAAAGGAAAATAAGAAAATCTAACATAGGGATAAATGTGACCTCAGTTACTCCATATACAGAATTTTAGACATGTTTGAAAGATTTTTCCCTTATCCAGTGGTTCTTTCAACCTGTGAAGGCAAAGATAATTGCAGGTGGGGAGACAAAGGAAGTACTTTCTTTGAACCCCAGACTGAAAGACATAGAATAGATCATGTGTTCCCCAGATAAGGTCATGTCAGAAGACATTTTGCTGAGCAATTTGTTTGATTACATCCAGGTGGTTGCATGTTTTATTTCTTTCATCTATGACAAAGAGGACACAAAATCAATCTGTAGCAACCTTATTTCCTCATACAGAATGAAAACCTACCTGGTTTTGTCTGCAAATGATAACATTTTACATAAATATGTCCAATTTATTCACATCACTTTAGATTTGAACTCATGTTATGGTCATGACTTCAGAGATAGGCATTGTTGTGTGTAGCAAGTACAGTATTTATTTTAGCTACTTAGCTGTACAAGTGATAAGGTAGTCTTTTTGCACGCTCACACAATCAAAACACACAAACAAATCTGATTCAGAAATCTTTTTAGAATATAATCTTTAATCACATGGTCTTTATTCCGCTGTTGTGTGTATACTGCCTGTCAATGACTGTTCTCTGTCAAATATGTGTGTAAGTGTAAAGTACATATTCATTAACATTCTGCCATATGTCCCATGGACAACTATCCAGACATGATTTCTGCATAAGATTCCTTCAGTTTTCCTAATTGGGAAGAATCATCCATGACCATCTGTCAGCCTCTGCCCCCAAGTCCTACAGTCCGAAGCAGGACTTGGATCCTTATCAAGTCAAAATTTAATCAGCAATTGGTTGTCTTGTCATGGCAACAAAACTATTAATGCTCAAGGTAAATTAACACAATGTGTTGCCTCCCTTTCCAATTCATGGATAAGAAGATGCTTTAGACTCAGAGTATCTAAGTCTTCCTGAGTGGGCTGTGAGTGGTATTGAATTAAAAGTTTTCTGTAGTCTATTTTGCTTAAAGATCTTTACTCTGGGGAAGTAGATACAATAAAAGACTCATGTCTTCTTCCCCATCACACATCATACATTTTATTGTATAAAAGGAAGTTTTCAGCTCTTCTTTAGGGTTTTTGCTTGGTTTTGGTTGGGGTTTTTTTGGGAGGGAAGATGGTTTGATTTTAAATAAAGTTATTGTGGCTACTTATTGTCAGGGGTCCATTTATGTCTGCCAAGATGTCTGCCAGACCAAACTTGTGAGTGAACTTGGCCACTACATTTTCCTGTTTACAAATACAGGTAGCCCACAGGTAGTGGTTAGCACACAGCTGATTAAGCTAGGGTATACATAGAATTGTTTCTGTAATTACATAATATATTATATTTCAAAAAATCTGATGAGTTTTAGGGTTACATGATTGCTTGATAAATAGCTTGGCATGACCATTTCCTACTGAGATCTGAAAAGCTGCAGCTTGGTTAGCTTTATTAGACAAATAAGACACATTCTTTCTCTTTCTTGCTAGAATAATTAACTTCTAGAATCGTGTTTAAAGTGTATTCCCACTGATCTGTCCGACTAGAACTATGGAGATGTTAGACATTTTTTCTTATATTTGCATATTTTTAGTAGTCTTGATGATTGCCCTGGGATCCATATTGCAGCTAGAAAGGCAACAAAAAACCCACAAAGTAGATGAGTTTTTTCTAGTTTTGTGTGTTGCCTGACATTTTTAGTCTGAATTAAATTTGCATTTATTTGAATCTCTGTTCCCATTTTTTAATACATTTTTTCTATCTGATTTTTGTCACTTGAAATGTCAAATCAATTCCCTTGTGGAACAGCAACAGAATTACAGTTGTTAGAAAGGAATATAAAAATATTTGCATGTGTAATGGATATACCTTTAAACTGTTGTGAAGTGTGATTTGAGTTGCATAATATAGCAAGTACTTTAACAGGAACCACCCAAACCAATGGAGGATGAGCACCACAAGAAGCACTGCAAGTGCAGCAGTGACCTGACCTGAGCTGGCTTTGGTGCCAAATAACACCATGTAACACACCACCTCTCCTGTCCTGAGCGACCAGCATAACAGATGGAGCCCAAAGTCATGGACTATATGAACTCAGTGGATATTTTATGGACATTTCATGGACATTTAACAGGGGTGGTCCAGGCTAAGGGAATGATGTCTGTGTATATATGAAAGAATGGGAAGGAAAGAGGTGTTTAATGAGGATGTATTGAGGATTATATCCTCCTGTTAATTATATTATATCCTTTATTAATCATATTATATTATATCTTTATATTAATTATATATAATATCCTCCTATTAATTGAGGATATATAGTGTGGGACCCGAGCATAACATAAATTGTATGGAATAAGGGGTGGAGATTATAGTGGCTTTGGCTAGGATAGAGTTAATTTTCTTCAAAGTAGATTCTATGGGTCTATGTTTTGGATTTGTGATGAAAACAGTGTTGATAACACACTGATGTTTTAGGTGTTGCTGATCAGTGTTTATACAAAGTCAGGCAATTCCTTTTCTGTTTTTCCAAACTGCCTCACCAGAGAGTAGGCTGAGGGTCCATAAGATGTTAGGAAGGAAAACAGTCAGGGCAACTGACCCCAACTGACCAAAGGGATATCCCATATCATATGAGGTCATGCTCAGCAATGAAAACTTATGGAAAGAAGGAGGAAAGGAGGACATTCATGGTTATGATGTTTCTCTTCCCAAGTAACTCCCATATGATGAAGCCCTGCTTTCCTGGAAATGGCTAAACATCTGCCTGCTGATGGGAAGTAGCCAATTAATTCCTCTGGGTTTTTTGGTTTTTTTGGTTTTTTTGTTGCTTGCACCCACAGCTTTTTCTTTACCTATTAAAGTGTCTTTATCACAACCCATGAGTTTTCTCACTTTTAACCTCCCAATTCTCTTTCTCATCCTACTGTAGGTGAGTGAGCGAACAGCTGTGTGGGGCTGAGCTGCCTATGAGTGTAAACCCACAACAACATTTTATCAGCTATTTATGTGGAAAAACTTGCAAAAATGTTTCTAGTTTTTTAGGGGTTTTCTTTTGTTTGCAGTATGTACCTAATAACTTTTCATTGTGATTAAAATGCACCAAGAATCAAAATAGTAATGTGAAATGTAAAAACCACTGAAATCCAGCATACTTCCAAATTATGCATGAATGAAGGAAAACCACCTGCTTCTATACCTGTAAAACTGGCAGTTGATTAGATACTTTCTGTTTCGCTGAGCTGGGTACTCATTTTTTTCAGTAAAATAGTCTACATATTATAGGAGAGAATCAACAACAGAGTTTGAATTAAGAGCCTGAAGAGAGCAGTTTATAGCAAATTGTGGCAAACAGCACAGATGCTTACAGCCAGTGCATATTGTTGACAATGCTCATCTCAAAACAACACACCACAATAACCAGAGGTTATCTTGCAGACAAAGCGGGAAATATGGGATCCAGCAAGAAATATGACACAGAAGGTTTCACTGCTCAGAGGCTACAAGCTGAGAACTTCTGATGGTTAGAGACATTATAGACAATTTGACCTTGCCTCTAGGTCCCAAAATTTTCATATTTCACATATGCCATTCTCTGTTCTTATCATGCAGCTTCAGTAATGCTCACTGTTTAGCTGCAGTGCCTATGTGTCTTTTTGCAGTACATTTTTCTTAAAATATGTGATTATGTAGCACTTGCTGATAAACAAGTTGAGCATTTTATTCACAGATGGCTTTTTCTTACTGCCACAGTTCATCATTACTTTAAAGATTTCACAGTTTTTCATTTTGCTGTTAAGATATATAAGATATATCTTATATATATATCTTATATATCTTTTTATATATATCTTATATATCTTATATATATAAAAAGATATCTATATATCTATATATATAGATATATATATCTTATACAATATATATATCTTATATATTAAGATATATGTTATCTTAATAATAATATATATTAAGATACCAATGCAAAGTAAGTTTTGAGAGGTTATGTTTTGGTTAATAACAGTTTTTACCAGACCAACAGATACCAATTAGTACAATTTTTCACTAGCACAGTTTATTTTTCTCAGAATGAGGAGAATTGTTCAGTGGTCATATGCAAGTTCCTAGACATCTGGGACAAAACAGAGAATAGCTGAATTTGGAACTGGTCCTATCTGGGCAGTAGAGCAATGCTTGGTCTGCTAAAGTACTTTTCTCCAATTTGTTGCTGATTTTATGGAAGCTAGACTCTTTTAAAAGTCTGTGTCTAGTTGTGGCATTTTGCTACTTCTGACTATGTAGTCATTACCGTGCAGATAAATTAATATCCCTTTTGAACTAAAATACCATTTGTCCTTTTTCATAATAGTTGAAGGGAGTGGAATTACTTGTTGAAATTTGAGTTACATTTGTGTACATCTATTCCATCAAGTAAGGTCAGATTTCTGAGAGTATTTAGGCACCCGGCTTACATGATCGCAGCAGGTATTGGACACTTAAGCATATTTATAAGCCTGCTTCAAAATTAAATTGAACAATTAAGGAATAAACTCAAAGGTATGAAAGACAGTTACTGGAACATCTGTTGTATCTCAAAGGTATAGTTGTGACACATGTCACATGTCACCTTCAGTGACTATGTCCCACCAGCACTGAAAATTAAGAGAACTGGAAGATGGCCATATGTCAGCCAGGAGAAAACAGAGTTCTGAGCAATAATAAACACATATTCTAATTTTATCCAGTTTGACGAACATTTTGTACACTGTTAATATGGAAGAATGAAGAATCTGTATTTCATATTTTGTAATTTCAGAGTGCTGTTATATTAGATGACATTACCAATTTCCTCAAAGTTGTCTTTGTAAAGACAAAAAATAATAGCAACTGTATTAGGATCATTCTTCAAATAAGCTTGAAGGAGAAAAAAAATGTTCATCAATAATTAGAAAACTTCTAAACTATTTTGAAAGCTAATAGTCCTCTAATAAGTCAATTCTACTAAGAAACTGGGGAGAGCCTGTTTTATACGTGGAGTAACATTAGAAGTGTAATGAAAACAATTTTGACTCAGTCCCATGAAGAAAGTAAGTCAATACAAGGACTAAGTACCACTAATTCCAAAGCCAGAAAGGATATTGTAGAATCCTTTCTCCACACATACAAGCTAGATAATTTCTGTTGAAAATTAAAATTAAATATATTCAGAAAAGAATAATCAAATTTACCTTAAGAAGGTCGTAAAGAATAATTTTCCTCCTACTCCTTCTGAATGAGGAAATTTTCCTCTACTTCCATTTAGATTCTATATATTCATCTTCTGAAAACGTTCAGAAAATTAATATGACTATTTTTCAGGGCTGTCATCTAAAGGTAATCACCTAAAAACTACTCTAGATCCCTACTGTGAAAGACTGATCGAAACTTTATTGAAGTCAGTTCAAACAATACCATCAGCTTCACCAGGGTTTAATTTACTCCTTACATACTTTGCTTCAAGTCAATAAACCAGGAGTATTTAATGTTTTCTAAATACATAGAGTCCTGGATCTGCTACCATTCAGCTGTTCGATTTTAAGCAGGCCAGTTACCCATTGAATCTGCTGAGATAATTCATGGATTTATAAACAAGCATGTGCACAAGTATTTCAGCAACAGCATAGATGTTCACATGTAAGTATTTCACAGATATTAAAGTTACCAGCTATCATCAGTTGCAAAATACTACTATATTGTCATTATAATGTATAACAAATTTAAAAAAAATTCTGTTGAAAAGGGCAAACAAAAGTACATAGTTGGTGAGCTACCATTTTAATAGCCTCATAGCATCTGATATGTTCTTTTGAAGAATCTGGATTATTTTGTTATCTAGAATTTATATGGGTTCTAAAAAATACCCCAAAAAACACAACAACGTACTGTTTCAAATTCAAAATATTTTTCTATTGTAAAGTGCAGCAGATATCTGATATTTTCCTTTAACTATAAACATTCTTAAGAAACATTTATTAATAATGACCTTGTTGAATATTCCCATTAACTGATGTGTTTTAAAAATGACTACTCTAGTTAAGAAGCCTGCAATATGGAGTGATGTCTTTTTATTCATTTTACTACAGTTCAGTTTTAAAACACATGATGCTTTTGGTTCATTCAATCTATGCAATGAAACTATTTTCAGAAACTTCAGTCATTCGTTTATTCATGTCCCCCCTGGACATAGTAGTTAACAAGTTCTGCTTATTTTGATGCAGCTAATGAGAACTGATTTGATGATAGCATAGTTTATTATTGTCCAAGTGAAACCAAGTCATTCATTAGACAGTTTGTGACGAGTAAAAATAACACCTCAGCAATACCAGCTGGATTCTCATAATTAAATATAACCTTCAACTAATTTAAAGTTTTTCAACAACAAATTGTCCTGTAATTATTAGTTAGGTATCTTACATTACTTAATTAATACTTTGTTCTATATTTTTTGCACTTACTTCTCAGTGTTAAAATTCTTGCAGTTATGTCTTCTCTGATTTTAACATTCTTATTACAACTAATTTTGAGATTTCTTCCTAAACTTAACCACTTTATTTTAGACATCAAGTAACTCAAAAACTTTCCAGAAGAAAACCCAGAGCAAACATCATAGAGGAAGAGAAAACAAAATGCTAGAAAAATTAGGAAAAAAAAAAAAGATAATGACACCAATAGAATTCCCCCATACATATTTTCATAAACATTTGAGAATAACCAGAGTGGAGGAGGCCAGAAATCTATGCTGTTCATACCTGTCTGTAAAGATAGGTAATGAATTCTTGTGTAAAATATAAAGGACAACTTTTTCTCAGATTCCAACAATTTGCAGTCCAGGAACATCATGAGCCAGGTAAGTTGCCTTTGGATTTTTCTTTCATTAATCTGTGTGGTTCCTTTCTTAAACCACTGTAAACTTTTTCTATACTCAATATTCTGCAGCAAAGGGGGCCACAGCTTAATCATATGTTATGTGAAAAAACTTTGTGTTGTTGTAGTTTTTAGTTTGTTTACGTAGTCATTCCCAGTATGGAAGGTGTTCAAAATCTTAAATCAGCTTTGCTGTCTTCTCTGAATTTTTCCTATTCTACTATATGCTTTTCAAGACGTCAGCACCAGGACTACATAGAATACTCAACATGCAAGCACAGGACAGATTTATGAAATTATATAATTCTCAGGGTTTGGCTTACAGGTTTCTGTCTGTGTTTTAAGGGAAGGGCATTTGCTGCCAGCCATTTTTTTTTTTTAATAATTTCTAGCCTTTAATTTGCCTTTTTTTTTTCTCTCCACAGATCACCAGCCACTTCAGATAAGCTATTTCCATGGATTTATCTAAAATAATCCAAACATCTCATTATAGGTAGTTATGGTCATCTCAAAATCCATGACTCCAAGAATGAAGTGAGGACTTTTCCTGTGTTCATTATTTTGCACTTAACTGCACCAATTCCATTACTTTCTCACTCAGCCTTGTGCAGTTTTCCACACCCAGCCCTCCTCTTTACTGTACTGAGCAACTTACTGATATCAACAGATTTGAACAACTCATTACCCATGCCTTTTTCCATACTTTATAAAAATATGTACAGGAGCATTGCATCTAGCTCAGATTCCTGAAGCACTCTGTCAGTGACAACCTCTGAGATAAAAATCAGTCACCAGGTCTTGCCTCGCCTCGCCTCGCCTTGCCTCTTTCCTCCGTTTCCTCCCCTTATACTCCCTTTTCTATTCCTTTTCCCCTTCCCTTTCCTCTTTCCTTTCTTTCTTTCCATTCAAGGACACATCTCTTGTCCTTTACTTTCTTAGCTTCTTCAAGAACATTTGATGAGGAGGTATGTTTAATCTCCATGTGCAAATAGATTATATCAACCTAGATCTTTACCTGCACGATTGTCTCAAAGAAACCTAGTAACATTATAAGTCACACTGTCCCTGCAGAAAAGTTGTGACTATTTTTCCTCAATATACAATATTTATCCAGCCATTCACTGATTTTATACTTTGTTAGTTATACTTTCTACTAATTCATCAGGTACAGCTCTCCACTATCCAGGTTTGCATTTTTCCAGATCTTTCTGGGAACAAATTTTGTAACAGTCATCATGTTATCTAACTTTCAGACATGTGGGACAAAGTTGCCTTTAAGTAAGATGTTACAAACCACATTTAGTAGATCGGCTATTTAATCCCTGAGCTCCTTTTTTTTCTTTTTTCTCACAGACCATCTCTAGAGTGTTAGAACAGAATCTGCAATCTCAATAAGCTTCTGATTATTTCCCTGTATCTGCTCCTTCAGTTAATACTCTCCAAGGACAACTACCACGTTGCCAAGCTGCTGAACTCTTACTAACATAGAACAGGGTATGAATGGTGAAGCATTGGCCAATAAGGACCATTTAAAACATTAGACCATGGAAAGCAAATAGTTGTAGGCTTCATTTACCTGCATTCTGGATAACTGCATGGAAATAAAAGCAAATGAAACAAACAAACCAAAACAAATCAAAACCCCAAAACAAAACAGAGCAGCAGCTGCAGTCTCTCTGTTCTTCCTGTAAATCCAACATCTTCCTAAATCTGGAAAAAAATAGAAGTTAGCAAAAAAGGATATCTAAATGGCAGCTGCTCTCCCTGAGACAGACCTTTAAATGTGTATATTCAGAAAAATGAAGTAGATAGATTAATTTGATTGTATCTTTCAAAGTTCTGTGAAAAAAAAATACATAGACTTGTTTTAAATTTGCTTTTAAAGAATTGCTAAAGCTTTGGGAAATTCAGTCATTCTTACAGGCATTCTTACTACTAATTTTGACTGCAGATGCCCATGAGTAGAGCTTGTTACCATGAAATTAAAGAAAAAAGGACTGCAGGTTTTTTAAGCTAAAGGAGAAAACAGTTTCACCTGTAGTGATTATGGAAATGGAAACTATCTTTGTCTTGGCAATATCAGCAGCACCCCCACCTCATTCTAAAACCTGGAGCCACATTTAAAATATGCAGGAAGGAACACCTTTTGCAAAAATATGTTGATAACATTTAGTTAAACATTTCACGCTGTTCATGTGTTGAGCCATGGTAAAATTTTAACACTTACATGATGGGAGAGTTATAAAGAATGAAAAATATTTTCAAATGTCAAAGAGGATTGTCTGTGCAGGATATAAATGTGCCAATCAGTTGAAGAGATGCCAAGACTGAATTGCTCTTTTAAGAGGTCTGCCCTTTGGGACATATTTATTCCATTTGAATTGAGAACCACTACATTTTAATTTGTTCTATCGCATTGAGATAATCTTAGATTTTGCTGCTGGAATATAGCATTCCATGGTACTGTGTTTATCCAAAATGACTTTGAAATCCTTTATTACCTGCAAAATCAGGGATGTTCATTTAAAAGGGTTCCCTCCTCAATGGCTGCAAACCTGGATTTTGAACAGGCTTTACAAGAAATATATTCTGGCCAGTTTACCTTTACCTGTTCTATTTTGAAACCCAGTTTGAATAGAACAGTGAAATGTGTTAACATTGTATCAGGTCTACACAAAGTATATTGAATTAAATATGACCTTGAGAGTATGAAGAGAGTTCTTCTGTGCAATCTGCAGATATACAGTATGATTTGAAAAGTCCCAGATACGGCATATGTTTATGTATTTACTTCAAATAATTTCCAGCTATATTCATATAGTGAAACCTTACAAATTCTTTTAGTCCCCGTGAACTTCATTGTCCCTCTCTTAAAGAAATTACTTTATCATTTGTGTAGGCACCACTTTAGACTGTTAAGAAGCTGCCACTTGCTGCTGTGCTGTGGTATGGTTCCTGCACCTCCTCTACTACACTGACAGCAGTAGGCAAGACCATAGTGGGATCTGCTCTTTCAGATAAGGGAACATAGTGAAGGAGCTTGGGAAACAGAAGACACCCAGATGAAGGTTGTGGCATGAGGTATAAAAATGGAATGAGATTGGGGTCCTAGTTTGAGGAAGTGAAATAATTGTGCAAAAATGCCTAAGCAGCTAGCTAATATCCTCACAGAGGAATCTGGATCATCTAATACCATAATGAAGAGAACATCACAGAATGAAAATAGGGGTTTGAAAGGACTTCTGGATGTTGGGGGGGATATAGTGCAAATTAATTTTATTTTAGCATACTTAATGGCCTTTAACTTATTTCCCGCATTTTTATTGCTTTGAGGCAACTAGGTTTTATATTTACAGTCTCAGAAGAATTCCATATGTCTACTGTCTTACAAAATACTTGTATTTTTCTTTTCTTATTTCTAATTTAATGTCTAAATGAAACCAATTTTTTCTCTTTGATCTTATTTTTATCCTTTCTTTTTAATCAAAAGAAATATAATTACATTTTTTCTTTTCCAAACAGTAAAAATATTTTTATTATTTGAAATGGATTTTAAAATATTTGGTATTTTGTATCTTATATGTGTTTATAAAAATCCAGATCTTTTTTTCATTAAACTAAGTATATTGGAGAATGATCTGCTCAATTTAGTACTTAATGTTTTACATACACATTATTTGGTAACACTGTATGTGCTACCCTTACATTTTTAATGCATAAATTCGCTTTCATAGGTATTTCCATTGTCTTTTTATGATACTTTCAAAATTTCAAATATATGAAATTTTGGCTTTTTACTTTACTTTAGCCACTAATGATCATACTAAACAAAAGTTTGTTGAACACTGTCTTTGGTATGTGAGTGTTTTCTTCAGATGTTTAAGCTGTGACTTAACCATGCATTTTCTAGAGGTCTCATTCAACAGAGCTGTGTTGGGTCTGCCTGAGACAGAGTTAATTTTCCCCATAGCAGCCCTCATAGTGCTGTGCTTTGTACTGGTAGCTAGAAAGGTGTTGATAGCACACCAGTGTTTTGGTTGCTGCTGAGCCATGCTTGCACAGCACCAAGGCTCTCTCTCCAACATTTCTCTCCACAACCAACAGGCTGGAGGCGGCAAGATCTTAGGAGGGGACATAGACAGGACAGCTGACCCAATGGCCGAAGAGCTATTCCATACCATATGACGTCAGCTCAGCAATAAAAGCTGAGAGAAAGGAGGACGAGTGGGAGGCATTTGTTTTCCGATATTTCTCTTCCAGAGCAAATGCAACTGTCATGGTTTAGCCCCATCTGGCTTTATATACTGAGCTTGATGTCATATGGTATGGAATATCTCTTTGGTCAGCCTGGGTCAGCTGTCCCAGCTGTGTCCCCTCCCAGCTTCCCATGTGCCTCCAGCCTTCTTGCTAGCAGGCCAGCACGAGAATCACAGAATCGCAGAATCACAGAATCACAGAATCATTAAGGTTGGAAAAGACCTTTAAAATCAAGTCCGACCATCAACCCAACACCACCGTGCCCACTAAACCATATCCTGAAGTGCCACATCTATACGTTTTTTGAACGGTTCCAGTGATGGTGACTCCACCACCTGCCTGAGCAGCCTGTTCCAATACTTGACAATTTTTTTTTTTCCTCTTTCTTTTTAATGAAAATCTGACTGTATTACTATAGCTGGCTATAAATTGTATTGAAATAAAGCAGCAGCATATACTCATACCATACAAATACTCTATTACACCTAGTTTGTAACTAGATTGAATGCACTGTGCAAGGGAATAAATCAGTATCAATAGCTCCCTAGGAGATTTATTGTGGGGAGAAGACTTGGCATGACATATGGTTTCACAATCAGGCATGGTCAGAATCGTACTGAGAGTCTCGCTTTACTGCAAGACTCTGTATGACAGATTGATAATGTGGTTTACCAAAGTGTTTTCACCATATATTCGTGAATATGTAACTAAAACATGGAGAAGCTTTCTTATGGTACCGTTCAAAGATCAGCTCTACTGATTCCAGCATTGTGTCCACCTGCCTTTTGTATGCATAGGTAGAAGCCATAAATGCTAGTATGAACTAGTATCTGGACTCACATACCCAGACTTTTAATATGGTTCAAGTTTGACGTTTCCCAGACATTCTTCCTGTCTCATCGTTTGTGTTGTCACTAGACTTTGTATAACCACAGAGCAACACAGCAGAAAAATCAGTTTGAAAAAAAAAGTTAAATTATGAGAAATGTAAATGTATACTGAATCTTCCAGCTCAAATAAATATAGATCAAAAGAAAGGGAAAATATGTTATGAAATTTCATTTTAAATGATGACTCCTTCAGGTATCCACCTGTTCTGGCATGGGGTCCTCCACAGGCTGCAGGTGGATATCTGCTCCACCATGGACCTCCATGGGCTGCAGGGGACAGCCTGCCTCACCATGGTCTTCACCATGGGCTGCAGGGGAATCTCTGCTCCAGCACCTGGAGCACTTCCTCCCCCTCCTTCTTTGCTGATCTTGGTGTCTGCAGGGTTGTTTTCACACATTCTCACTCCTCCCTCTGGCTGCAAATGCCGCTCACCATTTTTTTTCCCTTTCTTAAATATGTTATTAGAGAGGTGCTACCACAGTTGTTGATTGGCTCAGCCTTGGCCAGTGGTGGGTCCATCTTGGAGCCAGCTGCCACTGGCTCTATTAGACACAGGAGAAGCTTCAAGCAGCTTCCTACAGAAACCACCCCTGCGGCCCTTCCACCACCAAAACCTTGCCACTCAAACCCGATACAATTTAAGACTATTGTAAGTCCATCAGTGTTAGATAAGTTATTGGTACCTGTTTGGATTCCTTAAAAATATTAACCAGCAGAAACAAACACCCATGCTCTCTGATTGTGCTGTCTTACATATATGTACAAATAGAATAATGTTTTGAGTCTAAGCTAGAAGGCTGTACTTCATTTCCATCTTCAGGCTCTGTGAGAAATTTATGTTGAAGCTGTTGTCTCTATAACATCTTTCCTACATGCTAGAAGTAAGAGATATGAGGACTATACAAAGCTTCCTGAGAGAGGCAAGCATCCCCACAGTAAGGTGTAGTATATGGGATCCTTATTCATTCAATGCAGTGGTTCACAGAGGATTCGAGTCCATCATTTTCCAAACTCACAGCCACAGCAATTAAAAATGAACCAGAAAAAATGAGTGTCTCCAGTGTTAAATAGATCTACTCTGACTCACCTAAAAAGACTACATACATTTAGCAATTTTTCCATATGAAAAAAATATTTTCCTCATCTGAAACTGGAAGTCTGTCTTGGCCTTGTCACTGCAAGAGAGCTAGCAGAGAGTTTGGAGAGTGGGAAGCAGTAAAAAGAGAACATAGAATGACAGCAATTACCCTTCATAGTCTCTGTAGAGCCACAGGGTCACAATTCCCTCTTTCCTAACATGGCAAGAATCCTACCCCCTCACCTCCAGTTGAGCACATGAAGATAATGAGAGGTCGTTAGCTAAGAAAAGAGAAAAGGAGGAGGAGAGGACACCTGGAACAATGCCTCATGTACTTGCAACTGATTATATTCTAATATCCAGCTGATGTTTTTTTCTTGGTCAGGATCTTGTCGAAGTGTGCCCAGTCTGCTAAGTCTGAGAGAAAGAAGTCTCTACAGTATTATCAGTAAATACACAAGATCTGAAATATGTTATCTGTGATTTGCAACCAGGGCCACAAGACAAAAGTATTCTGAAGGAAACAAAAAAGGTCGATCCCAGGAAGTTTGACACTGCATATGGGCAACCACTATACTGACATACTCGGTTTCTGATTTCCGGATGAGAAAAAGGCCTCAAATAACTCTTATGAAAAAAACAACCTACATCTTTGTGATACAGGAATCTGCAAATGCCAGGGGTTATTTGTGTTTTTCTCCTAATTCAGTATTCAGCTCAAAGTAGGATTTGTTCTAGATTTTTTTTCTGACATTCCGTGAAGTATATCGCTTAAATATGAAAGAAATATTCTTGAGGAAATTGTTCTTAACTAGGTTGTAAGATAAAGGGCTTGCTACCTTTTGTGAAAAGAAATATTGGAAAATGTATAGAAAAACCAATATAACGATATTTTTTTAAAAGTTTGGTGTTCTTGGGTAGAATTTAATTTAATTTTTTCATGGTAAAAAATATTTTTCAGTCAATGTATAAAGGCTTTACTGTTATTGTTTCACAGAAGAGAGTTTTCAAATATAAAACTGATAAATAAAAGAAGCTGCACTGCAAGATTAGAAACTTTCATTTTGTCTACTTAGCTTAATATGGCTAAATAACAGAAGTGTTGTGACTTCTCTGCAAATGGCAAAACAAGACAACATGAAAATGATACTATAATGACTAAGAAGAATCTGTTTGGTCTTTTATTTCTTAGTGGCCATAATAATAAAATAAATACCGGATCCACTGCACATATTCATAAGCATAGTCTTACATGTTATAATCTGCAAATCTGAGTATTCTATGAGAGTACCATTTGAAGAAATTCACAATAACTTTGCATATTCAAATTTCATTATGTAATTTAAAACTACACTTGAGAATCGGGACAAAGAATATGCACTTAAATTGCGTTTGAACACACAAAAAAATTATTTTCTGAAGACGCTCCTTACACTGAAGTAGTCTGACAATCCAATGCTATACTTTCATTCCCTCAAAAATTTTTTCCTTTGTCTCAGACGCCTCTCTTGCTTGAAAAAATTAGTTGCTGTGGAAATGTGTTTGTCTATATATGTGGATGGCTATTCAAAGTTTTTTCTGAGAATATATGTTCTATAGATGAGATGCCATCTGTATTATTAGTCTGGTATGGGTGATTCATGTTTAAATGAATGTGTGATAAATGTTTGTTGATGAAAGGCTTTACATTTTTATGCAGTACATTCAATATGTGCAGTTTATCACCAAGGTTAAATGTTGCTATCTATTTTCCCTTATACCAGAAACAAACTAGATCCTGCAGTGGTGAGGCATGTCAACTGGAATTACATGTGAGATCAGTTTCAAAACCTTGTAGTGTTACAATAGATCATCAAACTTTTGTAAAAAAATCAAAACACCAACATTAGTCTAAAATTGTATATGACAAACATTGGAAGTTGGAGAAATACACTGGAGAAGAGTGGACTTTCATGTCAATCTTCTGCCAGCATTGTTATTTCCATCAAAGGTATGAAGACAGAGTAGCTCATACTAAAAAAGATTTAACTAACTACAGTGATTTTGTTTGCTTTCTTTATTTGTACTGATATTGTAATAAAAATATATATATTCATACTTATGTGTATAGCAATACAAGTCCACAGAAGAGCTTTGCCATTAGAATTGTGCCCACTCAGGCACAAATTCATTGGCATAGTATGCTAGAAAGTCAGTACAAAAAAACACCTCTGATACTATCCCGCCCACAATGGGTTATTAACGGTATAATTATTTCCACAATATTTTAGGTCCAAACACTACTCCTCAGTTTGACAGGTCTTTAATTTGGGTGGTTGTTTGTTTTTCTTTTGTTTAAGTAGATGTCTTTTTATTATAACTTTAGGAGTTAAATATTTAACAACAAGAAGTATGGAATTTCTCTTCAAATCTTGGTGGGACATTGATTACTCTAAATTACAATGTTGCTTGTTATAAAGCGATGAAGTTCAGTATTTCCCCCAAGATACATTCATACTACCTGTAATGGAATTTCTTTTCAGTTCAGAACCTGACTCCAATGACAAGCTGCGTTTCCACACTGTAGACTTTCTCTTTTCAGTGCATTTTGATATATAAGCTGAAAGTATTTCATCCTCTCACATTTTAGGAAGCAAGTCGAAGTAGAGTTATTTTCTAAAGAGAACCATAGTATTTCGAAGCAAAGTCTTATTTTATTTTTTTTTTCTCATGAAGAGAAATCACTTTGAAAGGAATATCAGTTGGGAATTTCTGTCTTGCATTGAAATGACAGTACCTTTGCTCAAAATTTGGTCGGAAGCTTCAGAATACTATGGAAAAATGATCCATGTGCATAATGAGTAAATGGAATGAGAATGAACAGAACCAGTTGTTAAAGAATTACATCTTATAAGAGTCCTACTGCATATAAATTAATTAGTCTTGCCTTCTGATGGGTATAGCTAAAGAACTGGCTAACATTTATTTAGCTAGCTAGTTAATAATTAAAAAACCCCAACTTCTTAATTCTGATATGTGATTACATCAGTATTTTATCTGTGTTCCTAACCACAAGTAAGAATGAGTATATGAAAGAACCTTGATCATTTTCAAATATGAACAATAACTGTCTTTGAGCTAAAATTCTCCTTCCTTTTTTTTTTCCTAGTGATTTCTTCATTTTAAAGACTTTCTTTTTTAAGAATTCATCTTCAGTTTAATTCAATGAGATTAACAAAGAGATTTGTTTTCAAATGACTTTTCTGTAGATGACATCAAGAGTAGAAGGAAAAGCTAAGTGGATCAAAAGTCCTCAACAATTCATGACCTGAAGTTGCCATTTTCTTTTCACTTCATTGATCCTTCTAGTTCCTCAGTGGTGCTTCACTAAAGTCTCTTCAGGTTAGTAAAGGCCTGCATGCTGCCAACAACAGTTCTCAGACACTGTGTCTCCATCCTCTTTCCTTTTCTGCATAATGGCAATAAATTCAGAAAAAGGCAAATGAGCAACACGATCATGGCCACACTTTACCTTTTTTTTTTTTCTGTCATAGACCACTGACTTCTCTGCCTATTTTTAAAGTCCATCTTTTCTTTGACTTAGTGTCGGTCATTTACATAGACAGGTATAACATTAGCAAAAAATTATTATCATAGAATATGCAAGACATTAGATCAGTATCTTTATCCTTTTGCCAGGAAAACTAATTTAGCTTCAGTATGTTTTCATTAAAGCAGTCATGTTCTTAAAGTTTTACCTGATCAGCTATTAAAAATATTTTTAAGAACATTTGTAATATTTGAAAGTTTTGAATTTTTATTTCAGACTTTAAAGACTGTTTATCTCAACCCTTGTAGCCTTAAGATGAAAGCAAACTGGGAATCTAAAGTTAAAAGCACATCCTTATAAATGACCCATTTCAGGAATTACCATCTGCGATCCTAAGTGATCCTGCCTTGCAGTTATGTCTCTCAGCTATTTGTACACAATATGCAGCTGCCTGTTATCTGACAATTGTGCCAGCTCAGATGACACTTCCAAGCAAAGGTTTCATGTGTCATTCTTTACAACATAAACTGAACTTTGTAGAGATCAGCAGACTTCCATGAGATCTCTTGCTCTTTCCTCAGGCTCTGCTGTGACTGTGACATCCTTTAAAATGAACCATGGAAACAAACTGTCTGATGTTTTCTGCAGCATGTCAGAAAAGTGGTACCTGAATCACTGAGACTAAAAATTTAGCACTGACAATTCCATATGTAGCACCAAATGAAATGAGCTCCAAAGTTGTAATAAAATCTTAAAAAAATGTATCAACAATAATGACAAAACCTTCCCAAGCATAACATTTTATAATATTTTCTATATATACACACTGCAGCAATGTCCAGGAAAATTAACTTAATCTTTTCTCTTTTTTTTCTGTTTTGTTCTCTGCTCCATAAAAATACCACCTGCCAAGTCGCAGAGTATTTACAGATCTACAATAAATTCAGTATCTTCTTTAAATTTGTTAGCAGATGCTGAATTATTCTGGAATTAACTGATTCTTTGTGGTTCCTTGTAGCAATTAAATGTGCAGCAGTTCTCTGAAGTGTTGAAGGATCTAATTTTTCATTTGCATAATTGTTCTAGTTAGACAGTAGTTTAAAATCAAATCTTACAAAAAGCAGTGCAACAGAAATGAAAGATTAATAAATAAGTAAGTAGCTGTACAGCTGAAGAGAGACTGGTTAGGGCTATTTATGTACTACCTAAAACTCAAATGAAGATCAGTGAGATTTCAGAAGATGAAGGTTTTATAAGTTTAAATTAGACTTATCTCCAAAATACACATGCAGTCACTAATTGGAAAAGCAATGGCAAGAAAGAAGAGAGATCTGCATGTCTGATTCAAAAAAGGAAAACCTAGGTTCTTTAGAAAATCAAAATGTATCTCCTCATGCCTCAAAGTCTTTCAGTCCTTTTTCACCAATACCTACATTGTGCCATGAATTCCTACAATATTCCCATTGACTAGAGAGACAGAGGTTATTTCACAATGATATCTATTTCTTCTGAAAAAAAAAGTTTCATTTCAGTGTTTTAAAATTTCTTTTTACTGCCATCCAGACTTTAAGTTCAACAGGAAAGGTATAGTTCCTGAAAATTCAATACATTAATTAATAGATAATACAAATGTGGCTCATAAAATCACCTACTTCCTATTTTGTTTGGCCAGACATGATATTACTTTTGGTAAACTATGTAAACAGTACTAGTTCTAGGTTACTATAATATTGTATTGCTTTCTACTGTTCCAAAATAGTCTGAAACTGAGTTGAACTGGGCATTTACAGTTTGGCCTCAGGAAAGAGGTAACCTACCATAGCAAAGAGTCATTGTAACAGATATAATAGAACGCTGGAGAACCTAAACTGGAGGAAAAAGCACACTGCCAGTTTATCCTCCTGCTGTGCTGATCCTCAGTCCTTTAACGTGTTCAGAGTTTGTTGGCACATGAACTAAGCAGACTTCAAATTATCGTAATAGGCATGCAAAAGTGAACATATAAGCCAAACAGAACCAAGGTGAATGTACCATGTGAGTCACTTAGAGCTGTTGTTTTCATCTTTTTTTTTAGAATTGTCTTAACTCTAACTAAAGAACCAAGTGACTTCCTCCTGAAGAGAGCACATGATAATAATACTTCGTTGTGCACAAACACACCACTGCTTTACATTTCCAAAGTATTGTTCGAATATTATTTGGTATAGTTTTGCTATTATCATCAATGTAATTATTTAGTTTCAGCTTCAAAACAAACTCTAAAATATAGAAATTTTGTCCATCTTCATCTGATGTTCTGTCTCTAGCAAGCCTTTTAATATCTCAATGCAAAAAGTTTGGAATGTGCTGGAGACTATTTTTTTATGGAGCATCAAATGAAATATCCCACTGACCTCAGCTTTAATTGCATCCTGTTTATTGCAGGGTACTACCTTGGAAAGCCTTTCCAGATATTTTACTGTACTTCCTAAATTAGCCATCATTCTAATGTTATGCATCTAGGAGAGTTAAAACTATATCATGTCCTCTATAGTAATTAAAATGATCTAATGGTGCTGCTAAGTTGTACTTTTCATTGATATCTTGCTCTCGATCTTCTTGTGCTCTTTAATTTGGATCCACAGTCTCTAGTCCAGACAAATTATCTTAGATATTGGAAGCCTTTTGACTAGCTAATACAATGCCTATAACTACAATTGGTCTAGAAGTTGAAAATTCATGCAAACTTATTATCATAACTCTTTTTTTTTTCCTTTTCTACTGCAACAAAAATCATTGCTTGTTACTTACTATAGTATATCTAATTTTAGATTACAAACTGCTTGGGGCAGGTGTCATGTCTCTTATGCATTGTGCAAACTGGATAGTGAACATTGTACAACCTGAACAACAACAACATGAGGCTGGATCATACCCTTAAGTCATACACACAGAGAGCCTTCTTTTACAGAGATTGCCATGTAACCCAGTCTGAAGGAAAGGAATATGTCAGCTGGTTCCTCAGTGTTGCCTTATATCAATGAAAGCCTACTTGAGGTGACAAAAGAATGAGCTGCAGGGTTGAAGGAAAAATGGTTAGATGAAAGAAAGGAGTTTAAAAGGGCACATCATCTATTATAACAGCTAAATGCAGATTATTAATAAATTCTACTCCAAAGGGAAGCCCTGAGCAAAATTCATTAGGCCACAAAATGACAACTTATGATTATTATTACTTATTTTCTAATGATAATAATAAGAGAAAGAAATTAAATTTGATTATGTTCAGGATTAACTATCTATTTCAGTGGAGTCACTCCAGATTTATTTTGGTGTAAATGAGAGCAAAAATTGCCCTAATTCATTCTCCTGAGTTTCTATTAAAGTCACTTGGAATAGTTTATGTCTCACCCTCTAGCTATTTTAAAGGCATCACAATATAAAGATTTCTTTGCTGCCAGGCTGCCAAAACCTTGACATTTTAAACTAGCTCCTTCTATTTAATAACAAGAGCATACATTTTAACACTTATCTAGAGGCAACTACAAACATTCCCACTGACAACAAATCCTCCAATCAAATTACCAGAACATATCCAGACGCTCAAGAAACAAGTATCATTAGAGGCTTTCAGCTTTATGGCCACAGGTTATATGATCTGCCCAAGCCTACTTTATCACTGTTTCTTGCATAATACAAGTAAAACAGATATTTAAACATTTCATCTAAAACACAGAGGTAACAGAAAAAAGTCAATGTACACAGCAGTCACAATTTTTCTGCACATCTTTATTAGTCAAATTCATGCCACAGACAAAAAGAACTTTGAAAGGGGACAACTGGACTTTACTTTTTTTCTCATACTTGCAAGCTTTGCAAAAAATGTCCATAAGTGTGAAAATAGAGAAAGACATAAAACAACTCTTTAATGATAAACTATTTTTAGATTACTTCTTGAAATCTTGAATAGGAAACAGAAGATTGTCAAATGTTGCCTTGTGTTTCAAACTTCAAAAAACAGGACTCAAGCCTGCCACTTTTATTAATCTTCATTACATAGCTTCTGGACAGAATTGTGTCTCACGATCTTAGTAATCAAGCTGCTTTTCAACATCATAAAGTTAATTTATATTTATTTAATTCTGTCTTATCTTCAATTCAGTGACCTTTCCATCCACCATCTACTATTAGGCTAGAGCAGAGCATTTTGAGTATTTTGATGTTTTATCAATTATTTAGGGGTTTTGCTTCCATTTTGGATGCCCACGGGCCCTCAAAATACTGCAAAGTGTTTATAATATTAGCAAAACTTGACATAACAAAGCAGTATTTATTTCATGTATCTTGTAAGAATTAAACTGTCTATAAATAACAAATCTTAAATAATCTTTTAAAATATGCACTTTTAAGTATACAGCTTTTTAAACTTCTGAGATTATACTCAGGTGCAGTGTTGTATTGCAGTGTCCAAAGTTTCCAGATCATAACTTCCAAATTTTCAGATACTTATGAGGAAAATAAAGAAAGAGAAAAATGTAAGGAAGTATTGAATAACATTTGACAATATTACTTATCAACATTTTATAATAGTGTAATTTCATCTTACATTCAAAATACAGAGGTGGAACTTTATGAAGTTGTGTTATGAGTGGAAGGTTTTGACTGATTTTAAAATTAAGGGTAAAAGTACTATTGGGAATAAATTAGTTTTACTGACCATTTTTTATTTTATGCTTCCAAATTGTTCTCTTATTGTTCAATGTAATGGTTATGTTAATGAAAAATTTTCTAAAAAGAGCATTTCTCTTAATTGTTTGGGGTTTTTTTCTTATAATCTTGTCCTATAAAAGTAGACATTAACTTTCATCCTTGATGAGTCAGAATGAAAGATGAATAGGTCTACTATTAACATGAATTATCTTTTAAACACAGTGGTTCTATTAAGTATTGTACGACAATATTAATTATGTTGTTTTGATGCATGTTATGATAAAAAAGAACTTTTTACTTTTTATGGATATTTTACCATATCTTGGATATCAGCCTGCATTTATATAAAAGTTTTCTGTTTAGAAACTATACAAAATGTCACGGCCAAGAATGAACCAAATGATAAATGACGAGAAAGAGCAGACATCGTATGATCAGTTACTCCTGTTCAACATTCAGGTATTGCGACTCTAAATCATTTGTCAGTTGTGAAATAAAATAGTCCACTGCAGTATGATTTCTCTCCTCTGGTAAGGAGCAGGCAAATTCAAACTGTTCTCATATCCCAGGATGTTTGTCTTTCTACAAAAAATGACAACACTACTGCTCTGTATTTCTGAATGTGAGGTTCTAACGTTCTTTTAGAGTGAATTACATCTGCATCCACTTGAAGGTCCATTTTTATGGACACAGTAGAGTAAAGGGACCTTAGCAAAGAGAAGAGGCAGGTTATGACACCTTCTTCAAAGATGAAATAGTGAAATACAACACTGAAGTAGTTATGGTGACTAAACCAAATTAAGGATCAATAAATATTCTCCTGCACTGCAGTTTACAGGAGCATGTCTTCCAGATATACCATTCCCTTATGTTTTATGAGTTGCACTAAGTTGTTCTGAAGATCTTGCCTCTAGGACTTTATATATACATACATTTGTGATATGCATTGTGGAATATCCAGCAGAGCCTTCTATCAGCTGTGTTTACTTTTTGTGCCAATGCCTGCTAGTGATAAAAGGATGCTTGCCTCTTCTGTTTTAACTGGCACAGTTAGAAGCCAGAGGGCTCACTGTTAAGCCACTACAGATTTCCTTTCTGTCTCTGAAATTGTTAATATAACATGGCATTCCCATTTTGAATTCCAGATAGTATTAATTTCTCTTATTTTTAGAAAGTCTTCATTCTACTCATTTGTGAACAGTTGCTTTCTCTACCCATATGGTTTTTTAAATTTTTTCTGAGTTTGTCAACATACTTTATTAAAAATAATACATGGCTGAAAAAAGACGCTTTTAATGGATGATGTTGTACAACATTTTAGCACTTGACTAAATCTCTTGAAGTAGTAAAGTTGGATGCAAGTTGTAGCTGTCAGTTCAGACTGACTGAAATGCTTCTGCTTTTTCTGTGCAGTGAGAGAAAACTTTCTTTTCTTTGGTTACTGTATTATCGGCTGCTTTCTTATTCACAGATATTCCCCTACATGACTTTCAGCAATGATAACTGTCAGCATGGTGATAAGGTTAGGGAACACATGTCACAAAGGTGTAGTGGGAATAGTCATACAGCATAGCCCCATGAGCAAGAAAACTCAAAGATAAGGCAAGGAAGGGACTTACGTTATTTGTTGTGACTAAATTTGTCACCTGAAGTTTACCATACCATCAAATTACAATCCCTCCAACTCAAAATTTTCTTGTTATGAGGGTCATTTGAAAGATTTTCATGGCTCAGAGGGAACAGTGTTCTCTGTAGAGGAAACAAAAAATCCACATGACTCTTTATGCTAGACTTCCTCCAGGAACAATAGTTACTGCAAAGCAGAAGACCCATATGTCAAGAGAAACTTCCTCATGAAGAAATCTAGTCATCCATTTGGCAGTAGATAAGAATGTCCAGCTTGCATCCTATAAGTTAAATGCAGCTTAAAAATATACTCAGTGACATTAGCAACTCAACTGTTAAACTCACGTCTTTAAGGTTTTGGGTTATATTATTATTATAGTTGTGTTATTGTTGTTGTTGTTTCAATTGTTTGGGTCTTTTTAGTGTCATTGTTTATTATGTAGCCCAACAAATGTGTTTTGAAGCCAAATTTGGCCCTCAGAATAAAAAAGTTTCCCATCTATGTACCCCACCTTATTCCCTCTCCATTAGGAAATTACCTTTTCCTTTTTTATTTTCTTTCTTTTGTTGGTATGACAAAAGATTTTACAACTGGTTCAATATGCCTCCAGGAAGTAGCCATGAAATGCGATTTTCTTACCTCTAGCTGGTTTATGACCTTCTGAAAAGGAAAACAGATTCGTTCTTAAGCAAAATATTATAATCAATATTTCTCTAAATCTTGATAAAGGTGAGATTACAATTGATACAAATGAGAATCAAAGAAGAAACACTGCTCTGAAATATTCCAGAACCAGAGCTTATTCTTGTAAAGATCACTTCTATAGAATGTATCTTGTTTCATTTATTGTAGGATTCAGGGATATGGGAAGCAATGGAGGAAAACAGTGGCATTTAGGGAACAATATAATAACAAAATTAATATCAGTTGGGGTACTAAGGGAAGACTAAAAAACAGTCTCCTTTGAAAACAAGAAGTATTATTCTTAACCTCTATGAAATATAGTAACCTATTGAATCTGTAGAAAGTTGTACCTTGATGTCACCCAAACAGTTCAGCTCTTCTATGCTTGGAGTACAGATGTGGTAAAAACACATTATTACTAATGCAGCATTTATATTTAGTGAAATATTTATTGATAGGCATGAATATGAATTAGAACCTTTGGAGTGTATTAAAATGCCCAGAAAGAGGAAGCAATGAATTACTTGCATATAACTTTAAAAACATTACTGCTAAAGCAACTGCCAAATTGTAACAGCGCAAGTGAGAACATGTCATAGAATCATAGTCATAGAATGGTTTGGGCTGGAAGGGACTGTAAAGATCATCTAGTTCCAAGCCCCTTGCCACAGGCAGGGACACTTTCCATTTGACCAGGTTACTCAAAGCCCCATCCAACCTGGCCTTGAACACTTCCAGGGATGGGGCATCCACAACTTCTTTGGGCAACCTGTTCCAGTGTCTCACCATCTTCATAGTGAAGGAAAGTGAAGAATATTTTTAAGACTTCCTCAGTCACAGAACTCCAATACACATATTTTTTCTGAAGATCATCAAATGTATTTGAAGCAGTGTTTCATGTGTAAATAATCTATATTCAGCATATGCACATAATCAGTAAGAAAAGCTTTTAGTCTTTTAAGATTCCCATAAATGACTCCTAGCAACAAATGACTGCTATGAAAGTTCCATTTAATTTTCTGAGGGTTGGGCTATAGAATTTAATAACTTTACATTACTTGTGAGTAGGTAAGTTATAAGCATAGAGCTAAAGCTAGAACTCATACAACATTTTGCTACTAAGAAAATGTTAGTTGACTTCAGTACTTTAATGTTCGATTGATAAATAATACTAGCATGTGTTATATCCATTGTTCATACAACTCATACAAAATAATATTCACAGAACTTTTCTGTGTGATTGTCAAAGTACCATTTCATTTAATAATGCTTCCATGGCAATATGCAATCAGCATCCAAAAGAGAAACTAAAACTAGATTTGCTACAGAAATGCGTACAATTAGATTACAGAAAGCTTCATAAAATTAGACTTAATTTGACCTTTATATATAAACTATAATAATTCCAGTAAATGTATTTTTTCTTCATAATATCTAAATAAGATTGTTATTACTTTCAAATAAGCTGGGCTTTTTCCTTCTTGTTTTCCCCCCAATTACATCACTGTGTTCAAATTCATCCTTTTCCTTAGCATTTTATTTTTTTTATTTTTTCTGACAAGGCTTCAGAGTTTTCTTCTTGATTAATTTTATCTGAATCCTTCCAGGTAAATACGAGTAAACATATGACTGGATCTGATCTAGCCATATTCTACATAAGGGAAAACTTTAGGTACTTAAATGCTTCCTCCTTGTGGTGCTGCACACACACACCCTTCCTCACCTTGTGTCTGGGCCTCTCTAAGTTGCCTGACAAGCCTTGGCCTCTGAACAAAAAGGTTTGGCAGTTGAGAATCCCTCAGACATACCAAGCACTCTTGTGTAGCCAAGGAGGAGAATCACACTGAATGTATCAGTGACGCGATCGCCTAAAGAAGGTACGGAACAAGAACAGAACTAACCAATTACCTCCTGACAATCCTGGCAGTGGTACCACTAAAACTTGAGAAATCACCTGCCTGGATTGTGGAGACTCACTGGTGCCTAAAGTCAATCAACTCCCAGTCCTATAAATAGGGGTCCCAAACGAGACCCTTTGAGCTCTCCTGGACCGCAGCGGGCTGCGATCAGCACCTCCCTCTGAGTAGGACGCCTCTCAGAGTCCATGAACCCTCAAGTTCACAATCAACTCAGAGGCTCGACTGTTCACCTGTTGAGTGAGGCAAAGCATTTGATATGAGTATTTGACTGAATTCAGGGGGGAATATTTAATAGGTACCTTTGTACATATCTATCTCTTTTTTCTACACCTCTTTATGTGTCCCTATCTCTACACCTATATATGTGTATGATTAAGGAATCTTAGTAAGTTTAGGTTGATTATGTTGCTAAGTTTTTGATGATTCAATACTGTGATTTATCTCAATATCATTAGCAAATTTAATTGCTGTTATTTTGCATTGATTGTTGCCACCCTAAAGTTACACCAAGCACAAAATATATCACCACACTAGAATCCCCAATACCTATCCCTTTAGTCATAAACCATTGACCAAGTGTGGGACTAGGAGTGGATTCAGCTGCACCTAGACTCCTCTCTGAGAAGGAGTTTAGAAAGCAAGGGTGTCCACTCTGAACCTTGTGACTCAACGGGAGGGTCTCCCCTACTTTGTCTCCTCAATATACACATTAACTCAATTTGATGCACAAATAAATAATTCCAATTTAATTGCAATTTTGTTTCTCTCTGTATACCTTTGCCATGTTGAATAAGTAATAGAGTGGACCTTGCCATTGAATTCTGTTAAGTCACACTTTTTACAAATTTATATTAAAATCATTCACTTTCTGGTATCTTTGGCGGTGATTCCTTAATCAGCCTAAATTATTCATTTGTGACACTACTGAATAACAACCAAGTCCAAATACACCTGGGAATGTCTTCTGTGTAAATGTTCTATTCCTTAGGTGCATCCCTGGCTAGTTAAAATGTTGTCTGGATGCTTACTTTTGTCATTGCACGAGGTGTGCAGAAATACTCATTCTTGTAACATGGACTTAGTGTTCTGCTGTAGAACATGTGACATTTATGTGGATAGACGGAACTCATGTCAGATCATGTCAGGAGTACAGAACTACTGCTACTTCTTGCAAAGTGGTCATGGTCACAGCTACAGTCTTCTCAGCAGAGAGCTGGTCAGACTGGATCATTGTGAACAGAATGGCCTAAATGAACAGAAGGTGACCTGTGTTAGCCTTGCTGGACATTCTGCTCGCAGAAGCCCTTTCTTCTTTTGACTTTTTTCCTAGGTGACTTACACTACATCTTTACCATCTTAGGTAGTTGTGCTGAACACATTATAGTTTCCTGGAAAAGCACTCACTTCAATAAAGCATATTTACATGAAATACTCCAGAGCCTTGAGACATTTTGGAGTAGATAGCAGTATCCACTCTGCACACTGGACAAACTGCCACTACCACACAAGCATCATTCCATCATTCTGTACATTTCAACAACAAAAATCTATCTTGCATTTGTCTGTTTCCCACTTGCTTCCTGAAAGACATGCCCAGTAGATCCATTCAGCATTCATGTTGCAATCATTGCACAGCAATGGCTGCTCTTTGCTGCTCTTTCTATGCGTTTGGACTGGAGAGGACCACAGCATAGCCCCTTTATCAGACAGGATCAGGCAATACAAAATAAGGTAGTTGGGCTTGGCATTATAGACCTCTCTCACAGCATCATGTACATAGAATTAAAACATCTAGATCTGCATGTGCATAAACAGTTATTTTCTCTCTGTCCTTACAAATGCAGCACCCTTTCCTGCCTGCCCATCACAGGCCAGTAGATACCAGAGAATGTGATCTTTCATGTTGTGGGCTCAGACATAACTGACAGAGGCAATCATTTCTTTTCATGAAGGCTGCCAACCCAGTGCTAGTACCTTTCCACAATTATAGCCACTTTAGAGTTGCTTCTCTCTAAATAAAGTTTCTTTATTTCACCTACACATTATTCATTTAGAGGCATCTTTCAATGATGACAGGAATAATACGTCTACTATGCTTCTTTTACAGGGCTCTACTTGACTTCACACATAGCCATTGGCCACACAAGAAAAGAAAGTGCCATATTAGTGATATTCAGAAAGGCAGGAAAGAACATACTAATTTTGCCATAAATTCAACTTTTTAAAACTAATCCAAAACCTCCAGGAACTGCATCTAAGTTATGGATAAATTCCTGATACTTACTGTGCTTTTGGTAACCTAAGTAGTAGGGTACACAGACAGCCAGGTCCTGCTTGTCTTTAGGATTACTGTAGAAGCAGGCAGCTCAAAGTCTTCAGATACATAAGGATCCAGATAGTAATTGCACCTAATAGCTCACAGTCCAATTCCCTTCCTCTTTTTTCATAATCCTGATGCATCTGTTTCCAAAATTAGTGTTTCATTGTCCTGTCCTCCAGGTCAACTTATCTCTGAGCTTCAGTCCCTGGTACAAGCTAGTCAAGATGAACTTTTCACCAGCCTTATCAGTCCAGCAGGATCTGAAGCCTTAAGTTGATGGCAACCTTGGAACAGATGGTGCTGAGTCCCATCACCCCCCAAAGTATTTCCTAAGGTTAGAAGGACAAGTGTATCAGCAACTAGTCAAGTCTGGAAACAGTGTACAGTGCATTGTTGTCCCTGGGAGCCAGGTCTGGTTCAGAAAAATGTTTACACATGAAGAGCTCTAAGTAACTCTATCAGACTGTGACAAAGTTTTGTCACCAGTATAACTCCTCCATTTCACACAGATGGTGTCAGGAATGAGTGATTTAGGCTGCTTAAAGAATTTCTGCCAAAGATACTAGGAAGCAAATGGTTTTAATATAAATTGTAAAAAGAGCAACTTAACAGAATTTGATGGCAAGGTCCACTCTATTACTTATTCAACATGGAAAAAGTATACAAAGGGAAAACAAATTACAGTTAGTTTGCAATAATTTACACATGGATTGGGAGGAATGATATACATAGGGTCAGGGAAATCAAATCGGGTTAGTGTGACAATTTCCTAAAAAGTCTTAGCAACATAACAACTAAAAACTTACTAAGGTTCTCTACGCATGCACACACACACACAGATGTAGATATAGAGACATATAGACACAAAGAAAAGAGGGAGATATATACACACACAAAGGTAGCTGTTAAAAATTCCCCTTGACTCTAGTGAAATACTCATGTTAAATGCTTTTGCATTCCTCAGCAGGTGAGGGTTGAGCCTCAAGGATTAGGGGTTTCAGGCTGTGCCCTGTGCCAGTCTTCAGCATCAGACCTCTGAACTTTTTGCAAACTTAAGAGTTCATGAGCTCTGAGAGGAGTCCCACTCAGGGGGAGATGATGGTCGCAGCCCACTGCTGTCCAGGAGCCCAAAAAAGGCCTCACTCGGGACCACTGTTTATAGGATTGTGAGGTTGTGATTGACTTTAGGCATCCATGAATTTCCATCCTGGCTACAACCCAGGCAGGTAGTTTCTCTGGTCTCCAGTAGCACTGGCACCAGTCATTCCAGGGTTGTCAGGAGATAATTAGTTAGTCTTATTCTCCTTCCTCACCCTGGTCAGACAATCGTGTTCCTGATACAATCAGTACCATTCTCTACCTCAGTTACACAAGAGTGCTTGGTATGGTTGAGGGGCTCTCAACTGCCAAAGTGTTTGTTCAAAGGCCAAAGCTTGCCAGGCAACTGAATTTCTCTAGCAGCCCAGGTGCAAGGTGAGGACTGGAGGGGAAATGCACCAGCACAGATGGAAACTGCATAGATTAATATATATGCCACACAGACAAAATAGAAACCTTGAGACCCTAGTAAAATGTGGTTTTCTCACAAACATAATAGCATATAAAAGTCCTTGTCATTTATACCTGATTGAATGAATACTTTTCCTCACTCAGTGGACCATGGACTAAAAAGTCAATGATTCAAGACCTCAACTTTAATTGTCTTGTTATTTTATCCCCCAAACTTTTATTTACAAGAAACATATTTATTTACAAGTTTAACCAGCAAACAGAAGATCAGCAGAATAAAAATATATTGTAATAAATTTTGCCATTCAGTTATTTTATGGCATATTCCTTTTTTTTTTTTAATTATACAAATAAGTGTTAGGGTTTAGGGACATGTTCTGCATATTGTTGTTATTTTTGCCATGTATCTTCTAAGCAGATGATACTCCTAAATAGGCTGGAGGATGTCTTTCTGTCTTGGATTCTGAATGAGGTAAATTCTTAAGAATGTTCTGTGAACTGCATTTTCTCTGAGAAGTAACTATTGAGCCTGTCCTAAGATTTGTGAAAGAACAGAAAGTATTAGTTTAGTGGTGTTTGATCCATGTGACAGTGGTGTGTGCATATGTGTACGTATGCATGTGGTATGTGCAAGCAGAGACATCATATGCATATGAAGAAAATGTTCTTAGATGTTTTAAAAACTGCTTTATCAGGCTGCTTTTGCTAACATAATACACAATTCTTTATTTAGCTGTAGGTTTACATATGCAAACCAATATCCATACCTCTCTAAATATAGAGCTATATAAATTTGAGAAATAATTGATATCTTCTAAACAAAAGATGAAAAAAAAATCTTTTTCTATGAATACACAGATGAGGGCTTAAAATTCGATTTGAACTGTTGAGAATAATACCCTTTTAACAAGATCTTAGCATTATTTATTGGTAAGAATTTGCTATCCATTGAAAGACAGGAAGGCTAAAGCTACAGGGGTGCACAGAAAAACTGCAGAACCACCAACACAACCATAAAACATTAGGCTGAGGTAGTTGGTTCTCATATATTGCTTGGTTATGATACAAGAAGAGACATATGAGACAAGAAGAGATATAAAGAGACTACAGGAAATGGAGCTCATATCTAGTTAATATATTTCTGCTTCACAGCTGCATACAAAGTTCTGTTCTGGCATGATTCTGAGGAACAGTCATATCATCTTCTCGAGAAGCTATAACATGTAAGTCCTGTGAACTGTCAGTACATGTTTACCACAGGACTCTGCAGTTACAGCTAGGTTACCGCCCTGACTATTTCCTACACATTTATAGGAATATTTTTTTCCATTCCTAAATAAAAATGCTTTTAATTTTAATCTGGATTTGATTACATGTTTGATTCTAGCTTTTGCCTATTGCAATCAATTCTTTTATTCTTTGAAATGTCATTTTATTCTGGAATTGGAGTTCTCATCTGGTAGAAATTTTAGTATTTGGGACATTTTCTCATTATGGATTCAATGCAGAACACAAAAGGTAAATTTATAGCAAAAATAATGTTTTGAGAAAAACTTGTTTCAGAGAACGCAGAGTGTATATTTTCTATCATTTGCAGGCCAGAAATCTAGATCTGCCCAACTAGCTTAGGGAACTGGGATCATGCCTGTTTTCTGGGCAGAGATCCAGGAACATAGATAGTCAGCCAAGAAATGGTCTGACTAGGCAACCGTGCAGCCTAGTTTATCCATGGAGCCATGGCATTCCTATATACTACCAGTTGTACTCTAAGTTAGCCAGAGCTCCCAGGCACTTGGGCAGCCCACACCCAAACAGGTGGGATTTCAGGGAGCCAGGGAAACCACGTGTCAGTCATTTGACTGGTATGTGAACTGACAGAAAAACAGGCATTCATGCAAGCCTTCCAACCTACCCATCTGCTTTGTTTTGGTAAGTTTCTGTTAAGTCAACAAAGTTGCAAGGAAAGCCTTTAATTGCATCAGATTAACTATTTCAGAGACAAATTATTAGTTGTAAGGTTTTACTCAGTTCTGAGTATGGACAATTCAGCAAGGTAGAAGAAGAACTTTTGTATTATTTCAGTGGCATCCCATTTAAGTTGTACAGCATAGATGACAAATTGGAGCATGCTGGAGTACAGCCAGAACACACTACACTCCAGAAAGTCCCACCCAGCATAATGGCTCTTAGAGATGTTTCCATATTGGCATAAAATATAGTAGTCCTAAAATTATAAATTCCCTATAAATCTTGGATAGAACCACAAACAGGAGCATAAAAGTAGTTAAAAACCAGACCTACTGTTGCAGTGATTGCACCTGTGGCTCAAAAATGTACCTAGACCTCAGCATGTAATTAGCCTTACAAGTAATACAGGGCAATCATTAAAATATTCTAAATCAGAACACAAAGTACAAATAAAATTCCCTAAATGGACTTTGAAAAAACCTTTCAAAGATATATTAGTAAAAAATATTTCAGGTACTTTTTTTTCCTCCCTCCCCCCCAAAGTTTACAAGAGAATCAAGGGACAAGTAGTTCTTACAGTTTTATTACTTCGGATTGCTGCTTCGTTCTCATTTTGACACATTTAGGGCATGCAATTATTCACAAAGGTCATTTTCCACACAAGAAAAGGACAGTGACCAGAAGGCAACATTTAGGCTGTGAATACACCATGACAATTTAATCAATGAGAAAACCCCAGTGTCAAGAACCAGCTTATTTCTGCTTTTGCAAAGACTGACGTCTCATCAGTTGTTTGTAAAACTGACTAAAGGCACAAACAGGTCAGAGTCCCGGTGCAGGACAGAAGGACTATAAACATTCAAATACATTAGTCATAAAGGTTGAGACAATCTCATCTTTAGATGCTCATTTTATAATTACCTTGAAGAGCAAAGTATTATTCACAGCTGACATATGTTTGTGGTTTACGCCAACTAAAAGTAGTGTCTGTCTGTCTTAATCTGTAACTTCAAAAAATGAAAATATTTTTTTCTTTTTCAGTAAATTTCAACAGCCAGGTCAACAGAAAGGATTTAGCTGTGGTTTAGTCATCTAAACAACACACTACAAGCACAGAAATCCCAAACTGAAATCCTATAATGGTCCACAGTGTTGCCACCTAGTTATCGAAGTCTTTGCAATGAATGGCATCTGGGCATGCCTGAAATGTTTGTAAAACACTAAGTAGCTTGACTTTCAAACTCCATCGTTATCCACAAATTAGATGCTTATTCACCTCTATTGCCTGTTGGGCTCAGTCTAATAATGATGCTTTGTGCTACAGGTAACATATAAAATAGACTAAGCTCAGTATTTACTGGTCAGTACAAGAGTACAATTTCATTATTATCTTGCACTAATCAATTACTAGGCCACATGTGTACTTACTAGTATCTATACCATGTGGTTGCAGAGATGTAATAGTATGGAGGAAAACAGCACCAGCTTCACTGCAAGCAGTGTAATTTTACACCAGTTTGTGACAAATGTGAAGCACGTGTTGGTTCTCCTAAGAGAATTATGCCCATACCTCCAATGTGTGACCTAATCATCAGGTCATCTGGCATAGTGTGATGGTATATTCTATTACAACAAAGATGCCCAAATGCAGAGCCTAACTAGACAGCAATGGATGGAGACATTTGAAAGAGAAAGGCTTACAAGTCATTTTCCACTGAATGATGAATGACTTTTGAATAAATCTTTCAAAACTAAATGAATTAATCCAAAATTGTTCTCAGATAGCTTTGTTGACACAAATGGACTATGATGATATGCTCTGATTTCTGTGTACTTTTGATGTGCCATGAGTTTTAATTAACAAAAACACAGACCTGATCCTCTCTGTTATTTACATAGATATTATTTTTTTGCAAATCTCTTCACATATTTTGAAATTATTTTCTTTTCATTCTGGGAAAACAGGTCATAGATTTTATCCCCACCCTGGGTGGACTTCAGTTTTAGAATTTGAATAAAAGTTCTTCTGGTGAACAACAGTGCTCAAGTAGGGTATTAGTTTTTTTTGACTCTTAGAAGGAATACCTGTTATTTCATGAAGTCAGCAGGGTGTGGCAGTACTTAATTCAGCTTATGTGAGTGCTCAAACTGATCTATTGCCATAATCAGGTGCATCACAGATACAGAAAAGAAATATATTCAGCTCTGTGTTTTCTCCTCTCTACAAGGACCCCACTGCAGATGTATCTTTTGCATTCTCTGTGGATTGCTTCTAAATGGATTTAATCTCCAGGGAAAGGTAGTACAGGAAGACTAAAACTGTAGTGCAGAGACTCACTCTAATTGTAAGTCTGAGCTGTTCTTCCATTGTGAAAAACATGCACAGAATCACAGAACCTGATCAGTTTGCATGTTGTCATCGTAAATGCCTGTTTTATGCAGCTTACTGAAAATGTGGCAATGTTGTTTAAGAAATACAAAAAGCAAAATGTAAAATATGAAAAAAGATAACAAAAAATAAAAGATAATAATCTGTGATATTTGGTTGTTATTTACTAACAGCATCTACCTGTGTGCAGAAAGTCTTTGGCTCCTCAAGTCTAACTACAGCAGATGCTGGAAGAAGCATATAGGCAGTCTGAGATTTGGGGGTAGCTCTTTGATCCACATGTACTTGGCACAAACCTCTATCTAGCATATTGATTGTTGCATTAGATACATCCCTCTATATTTCCCTGAGAAAGTATCTTTCCCCCCAGCTCCCCATGCCATCCATACTGCATACAACAATACAATTATCTCTTCAGTCCTTTTTCCTCCTTCTCCTTCAACAATGACTCCTGTAGAAAAGCTCTGCTGCTAAAAGGTCACTACAGGAACTGAACCACTTCAGGAAAGAAATCCATCATGTATTGAATGATGTCTGGTTGGGAAGAGGTGCCTAACTTCATTTTTGGATGTGCACTTTCAATTAGATGAGTTGCACCCTCTGTACCATATTGGGGGAGGGCGAGAAAGGGGCACTTTGTAGCTGCTTTTCAAGATCAAAAATGTGAATATCTGTGGACATTTAGATTACATTCTCAGCTGGTGCTAACTTGCACGTGTATGTACTAAAATTAGGCATTGTCATCTTATAGCTGAGAGATCTGATCAGTTTATTTACACTAGAAGAAAAGAAAAAAAAAGGAAAAAACCCCACCCAAGTCAACATTAAGATTCCCTCTAAAAAACACAGTTGTGTGAAACCATGAAAAATTAACCTCAGCATAATTATTTATGTGATTTTATTTATGAACTGGAATGCTCAAGTGATTCCAGTATCTCTCTCTGTTGACTTTGTTAATAAATTTATCAAAATAGATAACAAGGTGGATAACCTTTAATCAACAGTATCTAAAACTGATATTGCAATAATGTACCTGAAAATAAAAATCTGCCCATCTTATATTAAAAAGGACACGAATTTTAATCTGGTTCATCCCCATGTTGAAAAGACTTGATCATAAAAGTGATGTCTACAAGGATTTCAATATTTCTTTTGTACATGTAGTAAATTAATAATTTAAATAATTACAAATGTATAGCTGTATGTACAAAATGAATGTGCAATCCAGTGAGTTTTGCTGGCATAATGATGGCTTATGTTAATGAACTTGTTAGATTTCAGGTGAACAAATAAGTCATTTATGTTAACAAAGGTAGAATATGTTATCTTACGCACAGGTATCTGTGTAAATTGTCATAACAGTGGAAAAGGACTGTAAATAAATAACAAGCCTGAGAAAAGATATTTGTTTTCAGCTGTTTTACTGAGGTATTTAAACAGTTACTTAACCTCAGAATTACTTTTTGATTACACTATCATTGACATCTTGTGATCTTTGATTGATTTATAAAACTGTACTGGGAAATTAATTAGGACCTGTGCTTAATATCCTGACTCCCATTATTCACAAAAATAGAATCAGAATAAGTTTAGCACTTCGAAATAAGACATTGATCATGATTCTTTTGACAACTTTTGTTATACTATGTTAATTACTTTACACTTCTGAAATACCATATCCACATTTTATAGATATTATCGGTTATTTTGTTTTGTAAAATTAAAATTTTCAAGAGCCAAAAAATTGTAATCATAGAGCATTAAAGAATTAACAAACACACTAATCAGGCTAAATACTTATGTCATATCCTGAATGCGAGAAGAATCAGTTTCAGTACAGTCACTTGTCAGGGCTTCAGGCTGCATGTTAGACTCAAAGCATGGTTTTATGCTTCATCTTGTATGATGTAACTAATAGGATCTCTGATGCTGTTCAAATTTACATAACCTGTGAAGAATTAGATTGCTGAGAATGTGATCAACAAAAGCCAGCCTGACGATCTAGATTGCTCATTACTAATATTGGCAAGGGGATCATGCATTCCTTCCTTCATCACAGTTAATGAAGCCGTTCTTATTTAGGATTCACTGACACAGAGTTACGCATTTAGGCTAGACCCAAAAATGCCCAAAGGCAAGCTTAGCTGAGTGAGGTGTAATGTTGAGTAATGTGACCCATCCCAGTCTTCAACTAGCATTGAAAACCCTCTGTCAGTTACTTTGCCTACATTCCATAGGTACTCCATTGTTTAACTTCAAAAGTTTCCAGGACACATAGTTTATACATCTATATCCTAAAGTGTCACATCTCAGTTTTGGTCGGGTAAATGCTTCAGCACCTAAGCCTGACTTGGATCTAGAAATTAAGCCACGAGAGTACTCTGGTTTTGTTCGTTGCACTGACATCAAGACTTCCACAGTCAGACTGCTTGTGATGCACAGGCAAAGAAACCATCTGCTTTTCCTGAATTAACTTAAATTAATTTGGGTAAGAAAGCCTCATACATATTCACAAGTATTCTATTTTCCAGTTAGATAGAGCATTTCCAAAGTGACAAAAAGGGCTTAAATACTTGAATATGTAAAGAAAATTTAAGATGAAGTCGTCATCCTATTGTGTGTGTGTTCTAACTACTCAGCTGTGCATTAATTACAAGTAATACCAGCAGCCCAAAAAAAAGTCCTTGTCCAACTAGTTTTGCTTTTCAAAGGGGAAGAGAGAAGGCAAAACGTTTCAAGCAAGTTTCAAGTATACCTACTGTCTAAGAAGAAATGGGGGAAACAGCACTAAAAAAATGATCATAAGTGGCCATAAGCATGCTCAGCAGCAGATAAAAAAACATGCATGAGGCTTCACCAATATAACGTTTCAGGTGGGAAGCATGTATCAATTTACAGGATTCAGAAACAGAGGTAAAGTGTTATAAATTTAAACCACACCTGGGTGTTGAACCTCAGCACCTAAAATTCATTTAAACATCTGTACCTAATGACTTTGACTTCCAGAATTAAGCTTGCCTTTTCATTCCTCCACTTCTGCAAAAAGCTAATTAAGTTTTATTAAGGGAAAAAAAAAAGAAAAAAAAGATAAAACTAAGAGACAATATAGAAGATAATATATGAGCAAGAATATTAAATTCACAGCCAGGTTTGGGGATGGATTTAAATCAAACCTGAAAGAAGTTAAAAAGTTATCATATCTTGGTCTGCCAAGGACAACTGTAAGGAAACAAAGCCCCAGTGTTTTTTTAACACATTTTGTAGTCCAAAGAAAGGATCTGGCCTTCAGTTGGGATGGTCATACCTGCTTCCTCAGTCTACACACACACACAGATTGCCAAGAAACTTTCAGTAAAGAAACTTCAGAAAGGAACTTTACCCTCATTCCACCAAAACCAGATCACTATTAGTTTTATTACGGATTGTTCCCTCAAGCACCAAGAACCCCTTCACTAAGTGGAAGTCATGCTTGACAAAACTTTTAACTTGCTACAATTAAATGACTGGTTTGGTAGATGAGGGTAAAGAAGTGGATATTTATCTACCTTGACTTCAGTAAGGCTATTGACATTGTCTGCCATAAAATTCTCATAGACAAGTTTTTGAAGTATGGACTAGATGAGCAGACAGTGAGGTTGATTTAAAACTAGATGCACAGCAGAACTCAGAGGCTGATTATCAGTGATACAAAGTTAAGGTGGGGGCTACTAATTAGTGGTCCGTACTGGATACCATCCTCTTCAACATGCTCATTAATGGTCTGCAGATGATGGGGCAGAGCTTACCCTTGGCAAGTTTGCTGATGACACAAAACCAGGAGGAGCGGCTGATACACCAGAGTGTTGTGCTGCCATCCAGAGCAGCCTGAGCAGCCTGGAGAAATGTGCCATAAGAAACCTCGTGAAGTTCAGCAAAAGAAAGTGCAACGTCCTGCACCTGGGGAGGAATAACCCAATGTATCCGTGCATGCTGGGAGCAGATTTGCAAAATGGACTCAGGCAGGGGAGAATGGCAGATAGCAATCTGAACCTGAGCCAACACTGTGCCTTAGTGGCAAAGACGACCACCAATATTCTGGGCTGCAGAAGGAAGACTCCTGAGGACAGGTCAAGGGAAATGAATCTTCTCTTCTCAGCACTGTTAAGGCCACCACTGGAGAACTGTGTCCAGTTCTGGACTGCAAGAGTACAAGAGTTGGAACTGCTGGAGTGAGTCTAGCAAAAGGCCACGTAGATGATGAAGGGGTTGGAACATCTCCCATTGGAGGAAAGGCTGAGAAAGCTGGGATTGTTTAGCCTAGAGAAGAGAAGGCTCCGGGCAGATCTCATCAATGTGTGCAAATATCTGAAGGGAGACTGTAAAGAAGACAGAGACAGACTCTTTCAAGAGGCATCTAATGACAGGACTTGAGGCAGTGAGCACAAACCAAGACATGGCAGGTTCCCGCTGAACAGAAGAAAACTTTTTTCATGGTGAGAGTGACCAAGCACTGGCACAGGTTGCCTAGAGACATTGTGGCGTCACCATCCTTGGAGTTATTCAGATGCTGTCTGGACATGTTCCTGGGCAACTGGGTCTAGGTGACTCTGTTTGAATAAAGGGCCACCTCCGTAAGACACATCCAACCTCAACCATTCTGTGATTCTGTGAACTGTTTTATTTTAGAGACTAGGATGAATCATCTTATTTTCCCTTTTCTTCTACTTTACTTGACAATTATTAATGAACCATAACCTGTTTACCTGATTATTTTTGCTTCACTTCCATTAAGATGACTACACACATGCATGAACGTACACACTTCCCTACAGATACAACACTAACACTCTTCTGTAATACTGTCCTTGAGCAATATAATTTTATACATTCTAATGCATAATACATTTTGAGGAAACTTCATAAGAGCATAAACAGAATCAGAAATGTTCTGTTTTATTACAAAATTCTTTCTTCTTTTTCAGTAGATCATTTCTCATGTGGCAAGCCATTAAATCTACTATCACAAATACTACACAGCAGCCTACTTAGATTATAGAAATTAATGCATCAGCTGGTAACTAAATATACAGACCATATATCTAGACTTCAAACCTTCAGCCTTTCCCAGAAGTATCATCAGACCAATGTGTTTTACAGAATATACAGATCAACAAATTGCAGGTGTTTTCCTTTCTCCTTCTGTTGATTTACAAATCCAACTTTAAACACTATGTTTAACATGTAAATAAGACATTGAATGGAGAGTATATTTTAACTTGCATTTATACTTTGCATTTAAATGCTAAAATTGTTCTTTTGCTGAGTGTTACAAACCTTTGCTTATAAGATTGTGCTTAATATTTATACTGGGGAAAAGGGCAAGTTAGTTGATTTGATTTTTCTTGAAAAAACAAGAGGGAGAACCAGACCTTACCAGTTCTGGTTCTGTTACAAATCTTTTTTGCAACATAGTTCATAGCCATTTGCATGGGGTTTTTTTGTATTCCTGTTTGGTTTTCTATACAATTCCAGCAAATGTAAACTTGCTCCAGCACTTTGTGAATTCAGAATACAATTCAATTGCATGCGTCAGTTCATACAGATCTCACTATGCACAGCAATTACAATAAAAGGAGAGTGATATATCTTTTTTACATAAAAGATAGTGATAGGAACATGAATAAGAGGTTATATGAAGAAAATGTGAGTATTAACTATAGGTTATTAATGATAAGTTTTGAACTACATTATATAAATTATTTCTCTTTTCTGAGTACTGTAGAGAAACACAGAGCAGGCTGAGGATAACAGGAGGCTAAGCTGAGATCTAAGGTGAGTTCATGGAGATTTAGTATTAAAAAACTTCAGAATCAACACTGTTATGACAATGGATGTAAATATGCAGTATGGTTTCACATATGTAGGAAACTAAACAGTGTGCTGGAAAGAAGAAAAGCCACAACAAAGTAGGCGAAAGAAAAGTAAAATACTTAAAATACAACAAAGGGAAAATAAGAATATAATCCTTATTTACTTGTTCTTAGTGTTATACTTAATAATTGTCAGGTGCTCATAAAAAATAGCTAGAAACATCTCAGAAATCAATGGTTGGAAAGAGGAAAACATGTAGAGAAGAATGAAGAATAAAGTGTTTTCATTTTAAGTTAATTTAAATTCCTCGTAATATCTTAAGTATGAAAAAGTCTTTGGAAGACTACCATTCTTGACAGACATTTGTCTCATCTGCTTAAAAATACCTTCAGTGACAGATTGATAGGTTTCTTTGGCAAATTTTCCAGTTCTTCATTACCTTTTCCTTCCAAAAGTGTTTTCTAATGCCTCTTATACTAGACAACAAAACATTTTTTCTTGCAATTTAAGCCCATTCTAATACAGAGAGCATATTATCTCCTCTTTGAAACAGTCTTATTTTCTGGAAATCTATTATCACATCCTTCCTAAATCTTCTCTTTATTCTACCTTTCCTTGTAGGTCATAATCTCATCATGTAGTATACAAGTTTATTCATGAATGCTGAACTGAATAAAAGGATAACTGCATGCATCTTGTAGGCCACAAGAAATGTTTTCGCATAATGTCCAGTTCTTATTTTTTTATTATTTTATCAATACTATGATATTGTTGAATCGTATTTACCTTGGGATCCTCTCTAACTTGGAGAACTAGAGAACTTTTACCTAGACAGTTGTTCCCTAATTTGTATGTGTGCAATTTATTTCTGCCTAAGTGAGTATCTTGCAGTTGTCCCTATTGAATCACATCCTATTATTTCAAACCTGCCTCCAATTTGTCAAGATTATTTTGAATTCTATTTCTGTCCCCCAAGACACTTGCATTCTCTCCTGAGCTTGATATCATATCTAAATGTTCTTTATTGCAGCATCCAGACTATTCATACTGAAGCTCCAGCATGGCATCTTCAGACTATTGAAGCAGCCCTCTCAAGAGCAGTACATAGAACAGCAAAAGAAAACTAAAGGAATATGGTATACTGAGCAAGCATATCAGTGGGAGAAAAAATTGAGCAGAACAAGAATCAAAGCAAGCTTATATATGGACTATTCTGCAGGAAGGAGAAGTTTGTCTGGATAGTTCTATCATTAAGGAAGATGATCCCTAATAAAAATCAATAGTGATCTTTTTTGTTTCTTTGTTTGTTTTTATAACTAGTACATCTGTAAAGTCACCTTCAGGCATCTTCAAGTAAAATGACTTTCTGCTTGTCCTGAGGCTTTTAGTTTACCCATGTATATATAGACTCTTGCAAGAGAAAACCACGTGTTCCAAAATTCTGTATAAGAGCAAGTTCAGTGACTGGCATAGTAATCTCTGTTCCTCTTTACCTAGTGTAACAGATCATCTGATTCTGCTTGTCTCCTCCTAGTTTTAACCTCCACAGTGAACAGATATCAAGATGTTGCCTCCTCTAGCTATAACCATAGCAACAAGAGGAAATATGGCAGTGTTATGTCTCTGTTTTCATTTTCATTCCAGTCTTCTTCCTTTCCCAGCTTCAGGATATTAGTACAGCTGAAGTAGAGGATGACTGCAATGTCAGTGAACTGAACACAGAATAAATACAAACATGCTATGGTATAGCCAAGCCACAGCACTCACCCTTCCGTCTCCACAGCATAGCATATAGATCCATGAGTCCTGCCAGTTGAAGAATCAGCAATGACAAAGTCATCAGGTACACTTAGGTACACATCAGATGACTTAGTTCATATTGAAATTGTATTGTGATAATACCAGTAACAGGTATGGCCACAAGGTGTATGTAAAAATGTGAACCAACGCTTTTAACTGCATATGACGTGCCTAGTGCAGCCACTTCACACTGACTACTTCTTTTATACAATCAATTTTTAACAGAAGGTTTGAATAACAATCATTGACCAGATTAATGAGCCATTAATCACCACATTTTCTTTCTCTATATATTTGACTGTCATGTAACAGCTCTGCTTTAAATCCTGTGTCTTCTGCTACCTATGAACTAATTTAATCTCTGGCCTTAGTAGCATGAAATTTAGGATGACTTTATATCACTGTGTTTCTTTCAATGGTGTATTGTACTTTTCTGAATGATAAACATTCACAAAAATCATGCTCACTCACTCACTCCCCTCCCCCCCAAAAAAAGAGAATTAAACCAGCAAAATAGCAGAGTATGATGTTGGGCAAAAAGCAGTCATTATTACGTGACATGAGATTGTAGTAGCGAAAACTAACAAACTATACACTCTGTGGGAGACTGAAAGGATTACATCCTCCTGTTAATACAGCTCGAATAACATAACATATACAGAACCTATGCAGATTATGAAGGGTTCTAGCTAGAACAGATAGGAGTCTTTTATTTATTGTCATTTAAGTCAGATAAAATTCAATAATCAGGGTAAAATTCTCACACTTAGTTGTAAACCATGGATAGGCAAATATTTGAGAAGAACTATTTATATTTATTTATGAGCTTCTCTCCTTATTTCCCCTAAATATTATAAAAATAATGTATTTCTACAATATACAATTTACATACTCCACAGTGTATTTAATATATTAAAATCTAATTAATAGAATTTTAATTCTGGTAGAACAATTCTTACACATGGGTAATTATGATTAATGCACTTGGTATACAAATTCTAGTCATACTGATGATAGTAAAGAGTGTATTAAATCTATATCAGTTGTAATCACTATGTTAAGGCTACTTTAAAAATGCCAGCATTTTGACTTGAAAGGATGGAGTATTAACAACTGTTATTCTTGTTCAGAGCTTTCCCTGACACATGTCTGTATGTGCAGTTGCTTATGTGCCCACATGCCTGTGTGCAATGGTGTGAGTATATGCACCCATGCCAGCTTGGCTGAAGCAAAATAATACCTCCTTCTCTTATAGAAAGAAAATATAATTGCTGCCTTTTCATGAGATGGGGATTTGCTATTTGTATGTGTGTTCTTTACTTGTTGAGTTGAAGTTTTGTATTTAATTGAGAAAAACAGGATCTCTAAAAGGCAGTAAAGTTCAAAAATAAATAAAAGATTAATACCAAAAAAGAAATTCATTTTTCAGCAAAGACATTTTTAAAACTGTGGGAATGAAATCCATTTTTTATCCCTAAAAATGGTGATGTGCACAAACAGCAAGAACCTAAGAATGTTGTCAAATTACTACATATTACATTAAATAGATATAATTTGTAAATATATTTGGCTCATAATTTAGGAGTTAGTTATCTGATTTTGCTTAGTCATTCTGTACTGAGTTACAATGAGACTTTTTCTAGAACACATGTGTAAAATTTAGCTTGCTTTAAAATTCCTGAATTACTTTGGAAGATAATACACCTTTTGCAATCTGTGACATATGCGTGAATATTTTTTATCAACATTATTTTAGTCAAGAGATGAAAAGGTGGAGGGAGCAATTGCACATAAGATATGTTTACATTGTGTAATTTGTTTTGCATATAAATTTTTTTACCTGAATTCTCACTGAGATCAACAAGTCTTTAAACATGTAATGTGATTTAAACAAACAATAAGGTTTTAGATTTTTCTTGTCATAGTTCCATAACAAAGAATAAACTTTTGAAACTTCAAATGAAGTGCAAGACAGAAACGAAAAAATAGAAGGAAGTATGTAACATTTCAAGTACAGTTTCATTCCTGTTCAACTACTCTTCTTATTCCTAGTTTATTTCACTTTAAATTGCTAGCATTAGTCTTGATTTTTCCTAGATTTTAGCACAATAAAAACATCAATAAGTCCTAAAATTTTCTTCAGTCATTAAATCAGTTTTTGTTTTCAGTATCATTTTTTTCAATAAAAGTATCCTTTATTACATGTAGTTGCAATTCTAGTCTATATTTTTCTTAGTAGAAACAAATACGTACAACCATTTTTCCCTGTCCTGTCTTCATTTGTCTCTGTCTCTGTCTTCCTTTGCTATGTAACCGTTTGTAGGGAAAATGTATCAGCAATTTCTGATTTGACCAAGTAGGTTCAGAAGGCAATTTAGATATGGTAATAAATTACTATGCTTCCCATTTGTTTTCTAACATATTTTACTGTCCTTTATTTGGTTTTGATTTCACATTTTATTGGTATTTTAATTCTTCTGGTTGGCTTCTTTTTCTCATAATACTTTATTACTCCTGTTTTGATGTCCTATGTATTTTTCTTCATAAGTCCATTTAATCTTTAATAATTAATGAAAATAATCATAGGTCTCTAGACGCTGGTTTTGGCATGTAGTCTTCCTGCTAGCCGTCAACTTACAAAATGTCATGCTCCTACGAGGGCACTTTCAAAAAGTCACACAATTCAATTACTCCTTCCCCAGAGCAAAAATCACAATGTGTTAATACTTTCCTATGGTGGATTTTATATTTTGGCAATAGATCACAGTAAGGCTGCAGCTTTTCAAAACCTGGCAAAGTAAATGAGAGTCACCAGATGGAGTCCTCAGGTAACATACTGAAAGCAATGTAGTTTATTAATACAGGAGCGTTTGGGTAGGCTGTGTATTAATCTCAACCTTCAAAAGTAGACTGACAGTGACTTTCCAGATTTTGGACTTCACAGAAGAAGAGATCCTGGTAATTGAAGAAGCTTTTTCACACATTTACCTAGATTTATTTTAAAGAATCTTTGGAAGGTTTATCTACCATGTGCGACTCCATTCCTCTGTCTTCCCAGCCAAATAGATAGAGTTCAGCCTACACATTTAAAAGGATCCCAGGCTGAATAATTATATACTCCAATTGTTCTCCATCTGCTGCTTGCTTGATTTACAAATGCCTTTTCTTGTACCAGGAAGCAAACAGCAGAAACTCAGCTGTTCAGAATTTCCATCTGGGAAATTGTAAGCTGCTGTGTTCCAAGACCTAGAAGAAGAACGTGTTCCTACATATAGTTAAGTATAGATCAAAATGTATAGGAAGGGGAAATTATTCAAATAACGCAAATGATCTTGTTTCCATTGGACTAATACTAAAGGGTAAGCAGAAAAAAAAGTCAAGCAGCAGATAAATTGCCTATGACACGTTTTTCTAAGCTAGAGTTCTGCAAGTTAGAACACATGCTGCATCCTTGGAAATGTGGATGACAGCAATATCTGTACGGTACTGGGAAACATTTCTTAGGGTCAGGTTCATATTTATTCTGGATTAACGTGACTCCAAGCTTTTTACATGAGGGACATTTATTAAAACCACAGAGTAGTTCCTACCTTTGAAGAGCTAGCCTTACAAGGATAGAAAAAACTGTTGTGTCTAAAGCTTGGGAAAAAGTGATACAAATCTAATATCTTTTAAATGCATATTTGGCATAAAAAAATATTTACCAGCAAAAACTATGGGTTTTTTTTCCTTACGTTGCCAAAACATGCAATGTCGAAATTTTCCAAATGAATAGTTTTACATTTTTTTCTTTTTAAAATTTATTATAATTTGCTTTTTTTATTATAGAAACACTTTTTTTTTTTTCCTAGTTGAGCTACATGTTTTACTTGAATTAAAAGAAAATAAAAGGGTGTTTTAAGTAACAATATTGATTATTTTCTGGATAGGCAGACACTTTCTAAAATAAATTATTTTCCCAACTAAAATTTAATCTTGTTCAAAAGAGCCAATTTATTTTAAAACCTAAATTTTAAAATTTTAACATGTTATAATCCGAAAGATTTATGTGACTGTAGGTTGTACTGAAACAAAATCTTCTACTAACAACATTTTCTGGAGAACAGCAGTCATGGATGTATACATGGAAGGAAGGAAAAAACAACCCCAGCTGACACTGTTTATATATTAAAACCCCGCCCTGCCCCCCCCCCAAAAAAACAGTTAAAGTGGGAAAAGCAGAGAAATAGTATATATGATAGATATTAACATGTTTAGTAAAATATATGCTTAGTGACTGATTTTTTGTAACAGTTGTGTAGACTACGCTACTCTTACACAATCAGCAATATCACTGTGTTGGGTGTCTGTGCCTGGGTGCTGGTTGTGGGGGCTGCAGGGGTGGCTTCTGTGATGAGAGGCCAGGGCTTTCCATGTTGGGCACAGGCAATTCCAGACACCTCCAGTAGACACACCACAGGGCACAGCTGAGCCCCTCAGCCAAGATGGTGGTTCCTCTGTGAAAAAATATATAAGAAAGGACAGAAAACAGTGCACAAAAGTGTGAGGAGGAACAAAAAGGAAAAAAAAAAAGTGAGAAACAGTCATGTGAACATGAAGGAGCAAAGATTTTACTGGAAGCTACTTCAAGGCATTTGGATGCCAGGGGTGTGATTAGAGACAGTCAACACAGCTTCACAAAGGGCAAATCGTGCCTGACTAATCTGGTGGCCTCCTGCGATGGAGTGACTGCTTTGGTGGATAAGGAAAGAGCAACTGATATCATCTACCTCGACTTCTATAAGGCATTTGATAAGGTCCTCCATATCTTTGCCGTTAAATTGGAAATTGATTGATTGATGGACCATTCAGCGGATAAGGAATTGGCTGGATGGCCACATCCAGAGTTGCAGTCAATGGCTCTATGTCCAAATGAAGATCAGTAACAAGTGATGTCCCTCAGGGTTGTGTACTGGGACAGGTACTGTTCATTATCTTTATTAATGACATAGTGAGACTGAGTGCACTGTCAGGAAATTTGTGGATGACACCAAGTTGAGTGGTGTAGTTGATACGAGAGAAGGGACGCCACTCAGAGGGACCCTGACAGTCTTGAGAAGTCGGTCAATGTGAACCTCAGGAAAGGGGTGAGACACTGGAAAAAGTTGCCCAGAGAAGCTGTGGATGCTCCATCATTGGAAACATTCAATGTCAAATTGGAGGGTCTTTGAGCAACCTGATCTAGTGAAAGATGTCCCTGCCCACATCAGAGGTGTTGGAACTAGATGATCTTTAAAGGTCCCTTCCAACTCAAACCATTCCCCTGCAGCCTGTGGAGAGACTATGGTGGAGCAGATATCTACAATGGAGCCCATGGGAAAGGCCCATGCCAGTGTGGAGAAATAACGGAGGAGGAAGGCACGTCAGAAAGAAATTGTTATGGATTAACCACAACCCCCCATTCCTCATCCCCCTTCCACTGCTTAAGAAAGGAAGGTAGAGGATTTAGGAACAAAGGAGTGAAGTTAAGCCCGGGAAGAAAGGTGGGGGTGGAGAAAAACGTTTTATGGGTTTTTTTATGGCTTTTTTACCTGTTTCTCACAATCCTCTTTTTAATCAGCAAATAAATTATTTTTCACCAAGTCGAGCCTGTTTTGCCCATGACAGTAATTGGTAAACAATGTCCCTGTCTCTATCTCAACCCATGAGCTTTTCATCTTATTTTCTCCCCTTGTCCTGTTGGGAAGGGGGAGTGAGAAAGTGGCTGGGTGGGCATCTGGCAACCAGACAGGGTCAACCCACCACAACACTACATTTGGGAAATGCCAGGTAATATGCAGAATTTTAAACTGCTTCCTGCATCAGCCTCTGTAGCCCATGCAGCACGATACCTGCATTGTCACGGTTAAGAGTATGCAAACATTCCTTTTGTAAAACCTTTACATTCAGGGGATTAGAATAACATGGCATTAAAAATTCTTTCTGAGCTGAAACTAAGCATACAGTACTTAGGCTGTACTGGCAATGCTGATGTTGTGTGAGGTTCTTGTAGTGTGACTACTAATATTAATTTCTCAAGCAGTCAGTTCTAACGATCTCAGTGCTAGACTTGCAAAATTACGTGAGTACTGTAACACTGAGCTTTGCAATGCCTCACTCCCAGAGGGGAATCTACCTGTTGGAGCAACTTGCCTGTACCCCCTGTACAATATACTGAAATTTAAAACACTCTGAAAGAGGATCCCAACTGGCAGCATGCTGAGCAGAAAACTGCCAAGCTAATCACTAGGAGACACTGCAGAAAGGGTAACTTCTTTGTTTGAAGGTACAGAGAAGGTTATATTTTTTAAATGCCTGTGGTATAAGTAACACTACTAAAGATGTCATTTATTTATCTGGATTTTTATGATAAATTATTTTTAATATGGTAATGAAATAAGAAGTATTTAAAAAAAATCCTGCTTTTTTTTTTTTTTTCATTAAACAGGGATTTGGCCCACATGGAATTTTTCCAGTAGACAGTCTCAGAAGGAATAGCCTGAAAAAGCAACTTCACTGAAGAAAACTTTGCTTTCAAAAGTTTCTGTAGAAGTTTGTTCTACCTTCAAATGTTTTTAATTTGAGTATGCGACATAAAGGGTTGATGAGGGGTTTTGTTACAGCTATTTTGTCTGTGGCTTTCTCATAAAGAACTTCTTTCCTGGTCCTTGAAGTTGTATGTAGAGTTCTCTAAAAAATTTAAATTTACTTCAAGTGAAAACAAGAAAAAGCAAGTTTGATTAAGATGTTCATAAGAGGTATTGATACATGGTGAAGGTATACTAAAGAGGGTAATTAAAGTGTTTTATTAAACTTGATCTTTGTTTGATGTCTTTCAGCTTGTTGGGAGATATTATTGTTACAGGTATTTTTATTTTAAGAATTAAAAAAAAATTATGAGGGATTAGAGAACAAAATACTTGTTGGAATATATCTTTCAGTTACTGTATTGATGGTACTGCTGTCTGCTTTGTGATGCAGCAGATATAAATTTACTGGCCGTATCTTTGTTAGCAATTTGTAGAACAAGTTACTATGACAGATAGTCTTAAATATATAATACCTTCCGTTCTGTCTTTTTAGAGTAACGTATGGAGGGTAAAATCCCTGCTGAACATTTTGAAACAGAAAAATGTAATAAGTACTTCAATCATTGCAATATGTGAAACAGTCCTTCACACATAGTAAGCATTAGGGAACAAAGTATGGTGCAAATAGATTTTATGCTACTTATGCCTTGCTGTACAAGAATCAACAACACTAGAACAATTATTAAATGTAACATAACACATAATGTTGGTAGAAATCCACTCTCACATGTTTGGGACCATGTCACTGCTTCAATAGATACAATGAATGGGTTACAAAATCTACCTACTGAGGAATTATTTTGGATGAAATCCAGTACTCTTTCAAGGTTACAAAAAGAAAATAATAGTTTAAAAAATCCACTACCAGCAAAATAGATGTGCTGAAGAATATGAAGCAAAGAGCATGCAAAACTCAGGTTCAATGAGGTTCAGATCTCTCAGCAGTTCATGGCCGAATTACACTGTGTCCAGCAGCTGTCCAAAGCCATGGGTAGCGATGATCACTGATTTTACTGGGGCTCTTAAAGAGACATTAAGTTCCCTTTATATTCAGAATCGTAGAATAGTTTGTGTTCAAAGGGACCTTTGAAAGGTCATCTAGTCCAACCACACTGTAATAAGCACAGACATCTTCAACTAGATCAGGTTGCTCACAGCCCCGTCCAACTTGACCTTGAATGTCTCCAGGGATGGGGCATCTACCACCTCTCTGGACAACTTGTTCCAGTGTTTCACCACCCTCATTGTGAAAATTTTTTTCCTTAGATCTAGTCTCAGCCTGCCCTCTTTTAGTTTAAAACCATTACCCCTTGTCCTATTGCAACAGGGCCTGATAAAAAGTCTGTCCCCATCTTTCCTATAAGCCTCCTTGAAGCACTGGAAGGCTGCAATAAGGTCTCCCTGGAGCCTTCTTTCCTCCAGGCTGAACAACCCCAACTCTCTCAGCCTGTCCTCATAGGAGAGGTGTTACGACCCTCTGACCATTTCTGTGGTCCTCCTCTGGACCCTCTCCAACAGGTCCATGTCTTTCCTGTGCTGTATTAACAATGAACAAAAAAGTCCAGGTCCTTCTGTGAAAGAAATTGTTCGGCGCAAACAAATTCTGATTTTCAGTTTGTGGTCAAGTAAGTACCACACAATTATTTGGATCCTATGCTGTTTATTGAAACTGTCACTTTCTTTTAACGTTCATCACATCTAGTTATATGAAGACTCAGTTCCAGCCTTTGCAAAAGTGTTATTAAAGCAAAATTTGGCTCCTGGCATGTTTTATACTCTGAACACTGGTCAAGCTGTGGATTTCAAAAAAGGTAGCTTTGAAATTAATTAATGTGGACTTAATAATTAAAACAGCAGTATCAGCACCCAGTAATTTCTGCTACATTAGTCAATTTGCAGAGTTTATTTAGTTTATCTAAATTAATTAATTCTCCTGTCAGCACAGTCCTTTATTTTCAAGGTAACTGCTGTTTTGAACTATTCAGGCATCCTAGTGAAAATAATTCAGTATAGTATTAAGGAATTATATTGTGCCTCTCTTTTTATCTTAAAAGCCTCTGAGTGTGTGTGGTGGTTGTAATGGGAAAAATGTGACTGTTTTTCTAACAGAATGAGATTTCCTAAGGTACATTTATGTGGTACATTGTACCTTGTATGGCAGAAGCTGTTAAAACCGGCACATTAAAAGCTTTTGCTCAGCAAAAAATAACGGTGCTAATCTCTTTATAATTCCAGATTTCTAAAGCCAGATGCTGAATTATACCAGACCTTCACTTATTACAACTGAAAAGAATGTAAGCAGAGTGAGATCTTGGCCATCCTTCAGGTCCCAGTGCTGTAGGACAGTGAGTGCTGTGTAGCACTGCGCACCACCTAAGACAACATTGGGACTATTTCTACCAGCCAAATGGACTCCTACGGGTCTCCCACCATTGCAAACATTACAAAAATAATCACTAAGCTCAGAAAAATGAGAAATACAAATCTGCTGTGGTTATGCTAAGCAGTAAATGGATATATCAGGACTATTATTATGATAAGATATGGAATCTTTAACAGGCCTTAATGGATTAAAGATCGGAAATAAGTTAAGTTAAAGTCTCTGTGCAGTGAGTTTTCACTGAAATCTTCATGAAGAGTTTTTGAAAGGTTTGATTACAGAAAAGTCTGAAACAAAAAACTTGCCATATTAATTCACTAGAAATCATCTCATTAACCAGTCCTTTCTGGTTGATCCCAGGAAAGAAGAGAACATTGAAATGAAACTATTATTTTCTCTAGAGTTTGTTGATCTGATCACCAAAGAAAATGTAGAAATGGACTTCCTGATATAAATTCTCTGAAGAAGAAGCACAGAATAGGAAGGAAGATGACACAGAAAGACAAAAGCATGAACAGTCACACTGTTCATTGTGGACCTGGAATTAAAATGTTGGTCTTCTAAATTCTTATTTAGACATCTATTTACAACTTCAAATTACTTACAGCATTACTAATATAATGATATCACTTTCAAAGCAACTGTGAAAAAATGACCACATGATTTTCATTTTCACATGTTTGTTACACTAATATTTGTGGTAAGTAAATAATATATTTTTTTAATGTAATATTAAAAAAAAATTCAAAACCTTAAATATTTCATATATAATGCCCTAAATACACTTTGGACTACAGAAGAATAAATATATATTCCTTCCACATAACTATTGACATTTTGATGTGAAAATAGTTTTCCTTACAAAAAAATCCTAAATATTTTAATCTAAAGAATGTTAATTAGTTTCCTGTTAATAGATTTCTTTTATAAACCATATAAATAACAGGTAAAATTAATTTGTGAGCTTGTCCTTGATGAAGCACAGAAGTGTTTCCATCTGGAACTGATTATGTTTAATCTTCTCTGTTACAGAGGGAACATAATCCAAAAGACAACAGTAAATAATTGTGTTTCTACCTTGGTTTAAGTCTGTATTATCAGTGCTATTGAAAAATACAGATAAATAGCAGAAGATAGCTCACGTTGTCCAAATAAGTATTTCTTGATAGGAATAATACTTTCCTCTTTGAGTCAGGATTATTTTTAATAATGAGAGTGAATGTCATTGTTCCTTTGTGTCTCTTGCAATATATTTTCCTTAAGTGATATTTCAAATAAATTGTACATTCTAACCTGAAAGAAAGGACAGGGCACTCTAATTAATGCTAGAGAATGTGTGGGTTTTTTGTTCTGTTTTGGTTTTGGTTTAGGGATCTACATCAATAACAGGTTCACATAATTGGCCTTGTACCGTAGTGAGGAAAAATATTCTAGTTCCACGCTGCTGAAAGACCAGTTAGGTCACCAAGATCACAGCCCCTTGAACCGTCACCACTCTGTGTATTATTTTTCCTCCTGACACACTTATCCACAAAGTTCCATTTACCATGAAATGTCCTATCAGCATGAGTAGGAGATCTGAATGTAACTCCTAGGATAGCCAAAAGGGGTTGAGCTTGTAAGCATATTTCAGTATTCAGAAAACAAAAGAAAATTTAAAAAAAAGCAACAGGAGAAGCATATAAATAGGGAAGTGAAGAACTGATTTCCATGGAAGTACAGGGTTATTATACAGAATAACCATATGTATGTCCTGATACTCATCTTTATTCAATTTTATCCCTCAGCAACTGTTCTTGCTAGACTAGCATCTATCAAAAACACTGCATTCTTAGTTTATTTTTGTTCTGTTAACCTCCAGAAGTATCCAAGTTGGGAGGTACTGGTACTTTAGTATAGAAGTGATCATTTCAACTTTAGATCAGCTAATTATTCCTACATGAAATTTCCCTTAGTGGAGGTCATGATTTAACATGGGGCACATTGAATTCTATGTGTCCAAGATGAAATACAGTGAAGTAGTGTAGCTAGCATTTCCACGCTTCACACCTTGAATGATTCCAAGTGATCATAATCACAACATTTAACTGTTTCTACAGAGAGACACAGCTCTGGTAACTCAGCAACAGTAAAATACTGTGCTGGAGTATGGCTCATTATTGCCCCAGAGAATAAAGGTTTTCTGTCAGAGATTGCATTCACATAGAGTTAGGGCAAGAAAACAGTTTCAAGTTAGTAGTCCAAGCTACCTACAAGCCCCATCTAGTTAATGCTAGACAGCAATGCTCCTCAGAGACACCCGTGTCACCACAGAATTCCCTAGGAGGAGACATATACCTGTTTGGGTCGGATGTGCCTAACCCATTTCAAACTGCAGATAACTAGCACAGTGAGGATCTGTACTAAATAATACCGAAGGCTTGAATTTCCTACACAGGTATTCCCTGAGCATCACTCAGCTGTGCATTTAGTATGTAAAACATAGCCAAGGATTGTATTTGAATTTCAGCCCACACCCATGCTCAAGATTTGTGTTACATAGCCTGAGTACCACCCCAACACATTATATGACACATTCCTAACCTGTTCTGACAATGATGTTTCATAGCTTCACTTACATTGTTACAAGAGATCATTATGGTTGACAGAATCACAGAATCATTAAGGTTGGAAGGGACCTTCAAGATCATCAAGTCCAACTGGTAACCCAACATCATCATGCCCCCTAAACCATGTCCCGAAGCACCATGTCCACAAGTTTTTTGAACACTTCCAGTGATGGTGAATACACCACCTCCCTGGGCAGCCTGTTGCAATGTTTGACCACTCTCTCGGTGAAGAAATTTTTCCTACTATCCAATCCAAACCTCCCCTGGAGCAACCTCAGGCCATTTCCTCTCGTCCTACTGCTATTTACTTGGGAGAACAGACCAACACCCACGTCGCCACAACCCCTTCCAGGTAGTTGTAGAGAGCGATGAGGTCTCCCCTCAGCCTCCTCTTCTCCAGACTAAACAACCCCAGTTCCCTCAGCCGCTCCTCATAAGACTTGTGCTCCAGACCCCTCACCATGCCCTTCTTTGGACACGCTCAAGCACCTCAACGTCCCTCTTGTGGTGAAGGGCTTAAAATTGAACACAGGATTCAAGGTGTGGCCTCACCAGTGCCGAGTACAGGGGCACAATCACTTCCCTACTCCTGCTGACCACACTATTTCTGGGACAGGCCAGGATGCTGTTGGCCTTCTTGGCCACTTGGGCACGCTGCTGGCTCATGTTCAGCCGGCTGTCAACCAGCACCCCCAGGTCCTTTTCTGCCGGGCAGTTCTCCAGCCACTCCTCCCCAAGCCTGGAGCGTTGCATGGCGTTGTTGTGGCCAAAGTGCAGGACCCTGCACTTGGCCCTATTAAACCTCATGCAGTTGACCTCCGCCCATTGATCCAGCCTGTCCAGATCCCTCTGCAGAGCCCTCCTACCCACAGGCAGATCAACACTCCCACCCAACTTGGTGTCATCTGCAAACTTACTGAGGGAGCACTTGATCCCCTCATCCAGATCATCAATAAAGATATTGAACAAGACCAACCCCAACACTGAGCCCTGGGGAACACCGCTTGTGACCGACCTCCAGCCGGATTTAACGCCATTCACCACAACTCTCTGAGCTCATCCATCCATCCAGTTCTTTACCCAGTGAAGAGTACAGCTGCCTAAGCCACGAGCCGCCAGTTTCTCCAGGAGAATGCTGTGGGAGACGCTGTCAAAGGCTTTACTAAAGTCCAAGTAGACAACATCCACAGCCTTTCCCTCATCCACTAGGCGGGTCACCTGGTCACAGAAGAAGATGAGGTTGGTCAAGCAGGACCTGCCTTCCATGAAGCTGTGCTGGCTGGGCCTGATTCCTTGGCTGTCCTGTGATTGAAAGGGAGTTTAACATGACCAGCCAATTTAATTAGTAAATACCTTGTTTGGAGTGTATCCTAGTTCATGAAAGGCAGGATTACACTTCAGTGTTCAACACTTCTTTACGGATTCAGTTGTTATGAACCTCCCTAAGAGCCATTAAAATGGCATACAATTTCACAGTAAGTTCCTTAAATTCTTATATCAGTAGTACAGCATAATGCAAAATGTTGCCATTACTATGTATCTTCATACTTCTTAAAATTTCCTGCAATTAGGTATCATCATATTTCCAGATAACAACCGTTTAAATATCTGTACATTAAAAATATTGTCATACATGCAAAATAGACATAAGAATTATTTTTGCAGAGTCAATAAATTCTTCCCCATTCCTCTAGACTGTGTAGATATTTTGCTTTTTTTTTTTTTTTTTACATTTAGCCACTAAATAAGATATAATCTCTGGGGCTATTTGTGCAAATTTCTAAACTGTCATGTTTGGGTTTTTTTAAGCTTGTTGCCATAAACCTCTGAAAAAGAGAAAAGAAATTTTTCATGGAAATGCTTTCAGAGCTACAACTACAGCAAGTCTGTGACATTGTTATGTAAGAATTAAATAAATGTGTCATCTCTCTGCACTGTAGATTGTGAAACTCATGATTCCCAGAGGGGAGTTTCAACTGGATCACTATCAGGTGTTGGAGAATGTTCATTGATGATGTGAGAATTGTTATTCACAGGCTCTTTCAGCAGATCTTCTCATCACTCCAGAATTTTAATATCCTCATTTATGTCAGCAGGCCATTGAAGTAAAACTAGATTTCTTAGGGAAGAGGTGATGTATACAATAAAGTGGATTAATACATTCCACTGAACACTAATGCAACTTTTTCAGTGTCATCTTTTTTCACATTAAGGCATTTCTGTAGATTATGAAGGCTAAAGTAATTCCTCTTAAGTCATGATAAATGGAGACAGTTTTACAGTATTTCCACCAAGATTTCTTACAAAACTTTTCAGGAAAAAACATCAAGCAGACTGGTATAATAAATTTTTACAGTTTCACTTCTAAATGTTGTAAGTTCTCCTGTACTGCAAGAGAACCCAGAACTCCTATCTGAGTACTGAAATTTTTTATCTAGGGAAAATATAAATAACGTAAGATGAGACAGTACAAAAACTAAGATAGTTTCTCCACCATCATCACATGCACAAGCAGAAAAAATGATCAGAGGAACATATAAAATCCTGACTGAATTCTTTAAAATATTGCATCATCTGAGATGACATAGTTCTTTGTACATAAGCTTTCACACTATTGCTATCCAAATCAGTATAGATAAAACCATGGAATGGGTTCAAGTGAATCTGTGTAATTTTAATGTAAACAGAATTATTCATATGGTCACATATGAACTCACAGTGTTTCAACCAAGGGAATAGCTAACAGGATTCCCAATGCACAGCTGGTCATGCCTAAAGTACAGAAGGAAAAAAAACAAAAAGGGAAGAAAAAAAGAAAAAGTGAGCACAGATAAGAAAGTACAACCTTTTTGATCTTTCAGCATTCTGTGCAAAATTGAATTGTGCTTCTTTATGGACAAAGATTTACTTCATCTTCATCCTGGAGGTGAAAAATTCAATATTGTGTCATTGGCAGTGTTGATTACAGAGAGAGGAGTAAGGTTTGGAAACCTAAGTGGATGGTTTTGAAATTGACAATAAGGAATTGACAATAAGGGGGGTGGAAAGGGTCAGTGGAGGTTTGTAGGCTTAGAAGGAGGTAAGAGAACCAGCATTCAGTGGGTTAAAGATAAAGGAACAGGAGAAGCCAGTCCAATCTTTTTAAGTATGATGGTGGCAAAAAGTGACAGCTATCAACACGGATTTGAAGACCTGTGGATCTGGGATGGAATTGATGCTACATCCTCATTTCCTTAATTAAGGAACAAGCATCCTGCTTGCCGGCAACTACTTTCTCCAAAAGTATTCCCTTTGACCCCTCGTCTGGCACAATTGTGTCTGTACTTCCTAACAACTGCAGCAGCTCCTTCTCAAGCCGCCGCTGTTTCAGCAGGGAGGAGCTTGCCTGATGTCTGCTACTGTTGCAATGATGGGATGAACTGGGAGAAAAACAAGCCCTGGTGTCAGGCCTAAGATCCAGAAGCAAATGGCTGATCCTCCTAGTGCTGTCAGAACATGAGAGGATGAAGAAAGCTACAGAGCATATATCCCTCTTCCTCAATCAGAAGTGTCTGCTCCCCAGATCCCACTCTCTCTCAGTGACAGTAGAGGATTACGCAGATAGCACAGAGGAAATAAGAATATAGACTTAACTAGATCAAACGACCATGAAAAATTATGGTGTTAACTACAGAAATATTTAAATAACGGACTGAGTGAAGAATAATGCTTTTGTCTGTACAAACTCCTGACTCTGCAATTTGCTGGATTTTTTTAAGATTTGATCATGTCCAAATATTGCGTTTAATTGCCCTTTGTTATGACTTTGTCCATTTTTTTTCTGAACACATTTTTATTTTTACACATGACAACATGTTGTAGGAATGAGTTCTCCACTTTAATATGATTTGCATGACAGTTTTTTGTTTAGTTCCATTAAAAATATTAGCTGCTTGTTCTCATTCAGTGTCATCCAAATCTTATGTAGTAAATTTCCATTCCTTATCTATCTTCTGTATGTTATACATTATATCATTAATCCCTACTATGTTTTCCCCTTTCTCTTCCATCCTTTTCCTAGCAACATCTTTTGCAGCCTTAGAAGTCCAGTGTATTTCATGTTTCTTTGTACAGAAACTGTTTCAGACCTTTTCTCATCTCTTTGTGTTAGGTAGTTCTATTGCATATACTTCTGTTACGTAATATTCGATGTATATTTTACATTTATACCTACTTGTGGTCATAGAGAGAGGAATAGACAGACATGAGGTCACGAGTTCTATGTATAATATTCAAACTACAAGCGTGTGTTAACTTTATATAGTGGCATATTACCCTTTTGTTTAATTCCTTGTTTAAATATTTTTCATAATTTGTTTTATATAGGAGTAAAAAGAAAAATAATTTTAAAAAGACAATAAATTGTGCCACAATTGCTAGCTTGACTCCACTTATTCCACATAAATGCCAGGATTGTGTAAAACTTCCACTTAAGTTTCTGCCTCTTGGAATAGACAGACAAGGTCTTATCCTTCTGGAGTGGATCTTTATGCTTCAGTCTCTGAAATTTATAATGATTTTAGTAATCCTGTACTTGTACTTTTGTCTTTTCTCAGGAGGTAATAGTGGATTATTTAGTAAACAAATAAAGTTAATTTTGAACAAAAACAAACCTATAAAGCCTACCAGAAAATAAAAAGAGAGAAAACTTAACTTTCTTAAACAGATAGTTTCTCCAAACAATTCAGTTTATCTTAACCAATCGGTACAGGTAGGACTAAAACATTTTCTTGTCTTGGTCAGAGCCCTACATCATCTCTTGAACTGAGTGTTGTCTGCCCTGTCCATAAGTCAGCACTGCCTCTTTAATGCAGTTTCAGGTTCTTTGTGTTACCAGTCTTCCTGAACACTATAAAGGATAAAACATTATTCCCACTGGCTATAAAACTTCAATGGAATTAACAACTTCATTAATCCAGACTTGGGAACTTGTGTCAATTACCCCTTCTGGCACTCTCTCCCTGAAAATATCCATTGTCTGAACCATTTAGGCAGGAATACAATAGAAAGTACATAAATAAAAATATATCTGTCATAAAGAACAATTATGCTGTAGTCTCTGAATATTCCATGCTTTCAGAGTATCTGCAACTAAAAATTATAAACAGAGCAACCATTCCAAGCTTGAAGCCAATGGCAAGGATCGATAGGCTAATTTATTGCATGCTTCTAAGGAACCTGTGTTGATGAAAAGTAAAGAATACGATACTGTTCATTCATTTTATAAGGCTTTCAGATAAAAAACAACAATCCAGTTTTGTTTTCTGGTCATACAGGTGGACTGGAAAACCAAAGAGAAATATGATCAAGAGAATTCCCACAGAAATAATGACATAGTTGTCAGTATTTGTGGTATATTTGACAAATCAAAATTTCCCTCTTTTTCTCCTTAAACCTCTATAGTTTTATAATCCTTTTCTAATTCCTTCAGCTAACAAAGAAACATTTACTTTCCTGATTCTGAACAAGAATCTTGAACAACCTGTATCTAGACTATTTGTGGCCATACTGCTACTATGTAGAAAAATAAAGTATTCATTCCAAGAACCTAAATAGATTGCTATATTCTTGTTCTGTTTCATAGGCATCCACTATTAAACACATTTAACATCATGATACTGGGCTAGAGATCTGGTAGAACTGTTCCCACAGGTTCACAGGGAATACTTTTAACCTATCTGAAAGTATTTATTAATGCACTACTGTTAGTACCCAAAGGATAGCATTCATAGAAGCAAGAATGTGTTTTGTAATTTTTTTTAACGTGTTTAACTTGATAGTTTTGCTAAGTTGTTTATGATTAACTTATGTGGAAATTACAGGTATATTCTATTCAGTGGGTATTAATTTATTCTATAACTCTGCATCTACTGTAACTGGTCTATTTAATGTATCTTTCTCCATTAGAGACAATAGGAACTGAAATGCTGTCTGAATGGATTCTGTCAGAATTTCCTCCACCTTTTAGTTTAATTTTTACCAGGCCTTATTACTGTAATGCCATTTCCCTAGAAACATCAATAAAGAGTTTGGCTTGTCTATATTAGTTGCTGTGATGAGGTCACATCATAGTTTAATAAACATTTTTATCTTTTAACCACTGACGTGATGCACTTCAATAAGTGTTTTTATATTTATAAATTTGCAGTTAGAAATTAGTTGTTGGTTATGAGGAGCATCTGTTCTGCCTATATTCGGCATAACCGTAATTGGGGTAATGTTTGCTAACCAAAGAAGACAAGGTAGATTACAGCAGAGCAATTCTGAGACCATGCTGGCTGTCAAACTGAGTTATAAACTGGTTTTCAGTGTCATTGAACTTTATATAAAACCTCCATCACTCAGTAGAAGCACTAGGGAATGCAATTAAAGTAGGAAAAAATTACTCTTGTCCCCTACTTTTTTTTTCTTCATCTTACACTGTAGAAAAGTGACCACCTGCTGTATTTGTAGAAGCATCCACAAAACAAGCAAGTTCACCTATCAATATGCTAAGTTCTGAACCTTAATACTTTTGTTAGCTAAAAGCATATTCCAGTCCACATATACCTTGTTTATCCTTCACTTGTATTTTCTATGAGAAAATTTCTTTGCAGTCAGCATAAGTTCCTCTAAAGTTGTATTAGAAGTTAAAGCAATTTATTAGAAATATATTTAATTTATCTAGTTGTCTACTGACTAATGTATTGGTACATTTCCAAATTTTCACAAGAATCTGCTTACTTACACAGTTTTATAAAAACCTCCTGCTGTTTATTTAGCTTAAGAAAATATGATGCAGACATCAGTGACAGTATCCATAAACAAGCAGTAGTAATACAGAAAACAAAAAAAAAGTCTTGGAGCAATAATTAATTTAAAAAAACCCCAAACAAACAAAAAACAAACAAGCTAAATTTCAGTTGGAAATCATCCTCAGTAGCATTCATTTCATTCAAAATTAGAAACTGTATTTATTTCTCTATATATTTATGGTACCTAAAGATGTCTGAAACATCTTCATGGAGCTGGTAGACACTAAATATCAACAGCTGAAAACCTGTTTTCTATGTTTGAAGAACAGAAGAGATACAGTAATAGCATCTTGATTGGCAAAAGATGCCTAGTTTCATAAGCTGAATTCAGCACTAGCTGTCTGAAATGTCTAAATATGAGCAAGGAGTTTAATTTCTCATTATAGAAGGTCCCTTATCAATTATACTTCTACAAACTCCTTCACAGCACATGCCACAATTGGATGGGGCTCTGAGCAAGCTGATCTAGTTGAAAATCCACCCAAGAGTAGTAGGAGAGCTGGCGGAGGAGCTTGCCAGGCCACTCTCCATCATTTATGTCCTGTTTAACAGGGGAGGTCCCAGACAACTGGAGGCTTGTCAATGTGACACCCATCTACAAGAAAGGCCAGAAGGAGGATTGTGGGAACTACAGGCCTGGTAGCCTGACCTTGGTACTGGGGAGGATTATGGAGCCGTTCATCTTAAGGGCTCTCACAGGGCATGTGCAGGACAACCAAGGAATCAGGCCCGGTCAGCATGGGTTCATGAAAGGCAGGTCCTGCTTGACCAACCTCATCTCCTTCTGTGACCAGGTGACCTGCCTAGTGGATAAGGGAAAGGCTGTGGATGTTGTCTACTTGGACTTTAGTAAAGCCTTTGACAGCGTCTCCCACAGCATTCTCCTGGAGAAACTGGCGGCTCGTGGCTTAGGCAGCTGTACTCTTTGCTGGGTAAAGAACTGGCTGGATGGCTGAGCCCAGAGAGTTGTGGTGAATGGCGTGAAATCCAGTTGGCATCCAATCACAAGCGGTGTTCCCCAGGGCTCAGTTCTGGAGCCGGTCTTTATTGATGATCTGGATGAGGGGATCGAGTGCTCCCTCAGTAAGTTTGCAGATGACACCAAGTTGGGTGGGAGTGTTGATCTGCCTGTGGGTAGGAAGGCTCTGCAGAGGGATCTGGACAGGCTGGATCAATGGGCAGAGGTCAACTGTATGAGGTTTAACACGGCCAAGTGCCAGGTCCTGCACTTGGTTCACAACAACCCCATGCAACGCTCCAGGCTTGGGGAGGAGTGGCTGGAGAACTGCCCGGCAGAAAAGGACCTGGGGGTGCTGGTTGACAGCCGTCTGGACATAAGCCAACAGTGTGCCCAGGTGGCCAAGAAAGCCAACAGCATTCTGGCCTGTATCAGAAAGAGTGTGGCCAACAGGAGTAGGGAAGTGATCGTGTCCCTGTACTCAGCACTGGTGAGGCCGCACCTCTAATACTGTGTTCAGTTTTGAGCCTCTCACTACAAGAAGCACATGCTGGAGTGCTGGAGCGTGTCCAGAGGAGGGCAAGGAAGCTGGTGAGGGGGCTGGAGCACAAGTCTTATGAGGAGCGGCTGAGGGAACTAGGGTTGTTCAGTCTGGAGAAGAGGAGGCTGAGGGGAGACCTCATCGCTCTCTACAACTGAAAGGGGGTTGTGGTGAGGTGGGTTTTCGTCTCTTCTCCCAAGTAAATAGTGGTAGGACGAGAGGAAATGATCTCAGGTTGCGCCAGGGGAGGTTTAGATTGGATATTAGGAAAAATTTCTTTACAGAGAGAGTGGTCAAGCATTGCAACAGGCTGCCTAGGGAGGTGGTAGAGTCAGCATCACTGAAAGTGTTCAAAAAACATGTGGATGTGGCACTTTGGGACATGGTTTAGGGGGCATGGTGATGTTGCGTCGATGGTTGGACTTGATGATCTTGCAGGTCTTTTCCAACCTTAATGATTCTGTGAAGATGTTCTTCCTCATTGCGGCGGGGTTGGACTAGATGATCTTTAAAGGTCCCTTCCAACTCAAACAATTCTATGTTTCTATGAAGTACAATTAACTTTGTCCTATTAGGTGAATGATGCCACCAAGTAAAAAACAAGGGGTAGAAAGTAAGTAATGGTACTATATGTCATGCAGGTACACTAGGAAGAAATGAAGCTCTAGTTACATCAGCACTTCCATAAGAAATTATGAACATAAGAAAAAGTCCAGGACAGAATTTTACACCTCCACCATCTTTAGAGTATTACATGTTGATCAGCAGGAGGTATTTACAATTTTCCATTGATAGCCTATCCTGAGATTGCCTAAAATGCTGCCTGTCATGTAGACACATGATAATTATACCTTATAGGGATGATCCCACAGACAGCTAGTCACCCTGAGGTTGGTTACTTCAGACCCATCAAAACATGTGGTGACTGATTAGCTAATCTTAGTGCTTACAGTGTAGACAGGACTATTACAGAGACTATGGTAAAGAGGATCACGTACACAAAGTGTTTTTGCTGGGTTGTCCCACAAGGGTAAATCTGAGTACTGGAAAGAAAAAAAAAAAAGGCATTTTGTTCAAAATCTTCAAAAGGCATTTCAGACATAACCACTTGACTCTCCCATTCAGCTTCCTACAACTTAGCACAAATCTAAGTACGGATACTACCTTCTTCATTCATTGTATTCATCTGAGTGGAAAGATAAAATAAAGACTGAATAGACAGATGTGAGGCTTCACTTTCTATAGCTAAACCAATGAAGAAAAAGATGTGAACAGCACTATGTTACAGATACAGGCTGCCATTTCCAGTCCTAAGCTATATATATTCACAATTTTATGTCTAAATAAAACAAAACAGAGAAGACTTTTCTCCAAGTGACACAGTCCAGATCACATAAACAGTTTGCTTTCCTGCCATTTGTCCCTTATAGTGAGTAGCCACATCTACATTTTCTTAATATTAACAGTACCTGAAAGGCACTCTGCTAGGAATTGTGCCAAGGTATTTTCTGGAAAAGTGCTAAGTGAAACAGGCCATTTCTTCCCAGAAGTTTGATAATGATTGAGCTAATGCTTTGAGCCTGCTTTATGTAGCCACCTTGATTACTTGTCCCAGTAACATACTAGTAAGACCAGCTATAGTTGGTAACTCAGCTATAGAAATGTGAATACAGCTTTCTTTGAGATAAAGAAAATACTGTTGAAACTAGTGGTCATAATCAGTGTCCTTCATTTAATACTGTAGAAAGAATAATTCTGAAACTCAAGTATCTTCAGTAAGCAAAAGTCTGTGGTCAAGCAAAGGTACATGAAATCTGATCAAGAATATGACCTAAAAGGGATGAGATCATCACTGGGAATTTCTAAGTTTATTTGTAAGTGCATGAATAGAAGTGCCAGCAGAGAGACAAAGCAGAGAAATAATCATGGATAAGTGCAGAAGCCAGGTAGTAGCAGCAGAACTCAGGCAGAGGCAGGGGGAAAGCTTTTGGGTAACTATATGTTAACCAGTATAACAGATACAGGAAATGAAAGTAAAGTCCCTTGTTGTTGAGTCACCTTGTGTTCAGGGATTAAAAACTTTATACCTCTCTTAAAAACAACCAAAACTGCATCAGAAACTCCTGAAACAATTTAATAATTTTATTCTCCTACTAAAAGCAATGTATTGAATACAAAACTTTGACTAGTTACTCAGGTCAAATGAGGTTATATTGTAGACTTGTGGTGGGCTGACCCTAGCTGGATGCCATGTGCCCACCAAAGCTGCTCTATCATTATCCCTCTTCAGCTGGACAGGGGAGAAAAAAAAAGATGACGAAAGGCTCATTGCGTCGAGATAGGGACAAGAGATCACTCAGAAATTACTGTCATGGGCAAAACAGACTCAGCTTGGCAAAATAATTTAATCTATGGCCAAACAAAATCAGAGTAGGGTAATGACATATAAAACCAAACTCTTAAAACACCTTCCCCCCACCCCTCTCTTCTTTTTGGACTCAACTTCACTCCCAATTTTCTCTATCTCCTCCCAGCAAGTGGCACAGGGGGATGGGGAATGAGGGTTGCAGTCAGTTCTTCACATGTTGCCTCTGCAGCTCATTCCTCCTCACACTTTTCCCCTGTTCCAGCGTGGGGTCCCTCCCATGGGAGACATTCCTCCATGAACTTCTCCAGTGTCAGTCTTTCCCATGGGCTGCAGTTCTTCATGAACTATTCCAGCATGGGTCCTCTCCACAGGGTGTCATCCTTCAGGAACAGACTGCTCCCCCATTGGGTCACAAGTCCTGCAGTAAGCACTGACATGGACCCCTGGCATGGGCACCTTTCCATGGGGCCAACAGCCTCCTTTGGGTGCATCCACCTGTTCCAATGTGGGGTCCACCATGGGCTGCGGGTGGATATCTGCTGCACCATGGACCTCCATGAGCTGCAGGGGGACAGCCTGCCTCACCATGATCTTCACCACAGACCGCAGGGGAATCTCTGCTCTGGTGCCTGGAGCATCTCCTTGCCCTCCTTCTTCACTGATCTTGGTGTCTGCAGGGTTGTTTCTTTCACATAGTCTCACTCCTCTCTTCCAGATGGTGTTGTGCAGTTTTATTTCCGCCTTCTTAAACATGTTATCCCAGAGGTGCTACCACCATCGCTGATTGGCTCAGCCTTGGCCAGAGGTGGGTCTGTCTTGGAGTTGCCTGGCATTGACTCTGTCAGACACAGGGGAAACTTCTAACAGCTTCACACAGAAGCCACCCCTCTAAGCCTCCCACTACAAAACCTTGCCATGAAAACCCAATACAAGACTGCTTCCAAAGAATTTTTTAAAAAGCTATGGTAGTTAAAAACAAGATAACAGATGAGCAGTGAAAGTTTAAAGTGTTCTGCCAAGAAAGCAGGCAGCTTATTAATTTTAATTCTATGTAAAATGAAATTATTACTGTAGCGTATTTGCTGTACTTGGGTAATTTTGGTTGGGAAAAAATGGTTATCAAAAGTCTTATAATACAAGTGAAAGATCTGGAAAAGATTATATTGTGTCTTTCATTGAGCACATCAGCAGCAAAATTATTCTGCCCAAGGCACAAGAAACAAATAATATTAAGTACAACACTATTTCTGTTGTGATCTCTCTACTGTCCTCAAGGACTGTCATGTTTCTGATATCAATTTCTTTATATGTCATTTTTCATAACAAGTCTTTGTGCCCTTGTACATACTCAGCCTGTTCATCTGTGTTCAGAGCTATGGACTTTCAAGACTGGAGGGACAACCAAGGACAATAGTTCTTCCTGAAGCTCTAGTGCTGTACTAAGAATAAAGATGAACTACCTCATTTCCTAAGAACCCTGAACCTACTTATGTACTAGGATTAGATAATGAAAATAAATGTATTACTGACTTTGACTTATTCTCAGTAAAATTCAAAATATCTGAATAATCTGTTAATAACCTTTCATATTTATGTATACTCTCATCTTGGTCTTGTGCTTTATACAAAAGCCTATCACTCAGGCTTTCTAAGGAACAAGGAATCAGTTTCACCCTTGATAAATATTAACACTAATAGAAAATATATATGTAATATTATTATTACTAACAATCATTTATATAAAACTGTAGGATGTGTTATGCTTTGCAAAGAAAGAAGCATTCTGAGCTGCCAAAGTTACTTAAGCTAAACAAAAGGCAAAGCAAACTACTGAAAAACAAAGCACTGGACAACTGCCATGAAAGATGAGGAGTGTTAATTTTCACAAAGCAAGGAGAAATAACTTATAATATATACATTAAAGAAAGTCATTAAGAAAACCCATATAGCTAAAGATGAAGTTAATTCTAGTTCTACAGATGAAGTGTGTACAGTTGGTGATTCATACCTCCAGTTTTACTTGCTGACTTCAATTGATCTCATCTAAGTTTAGGTACAAACATGTATAATTGAAATCATCCTATCTATCTAGTCTATTAAAACAGATATACATCTCCAGAAGTTCAATCAGAAACATATGCTTTTATTTAGATGGAAAGCCTTGGATAATAATAAAAATGTATTTTAATATATTTTCTCTTATTTTCTAATGGTTATATGCTTACATGTGTATATTGGTAAGCACAATGTATACTTCAGTCTGTATGGCAAAATACACTATTAACTTGGTCTGACTTGCTGCCTAAAAGAGGGCTATGGAACAATCTAGAGTACAAGTTGCTGTAGAAATTTTCTGTTACTATTTTGTCAACAGCTCTGAATTTAACTCTGCCCTAATCTATCCAGAGCCTTCTAGACACTGCATTTGTATTGCAGTACAATTGCTACATAACCAAAGATTCCTCCCAGTTTCCTCCTCTGACAAAATTGTTACTGTTTGTAAATTAATTGATCCAATAAAATATTGATGAAATATTCAACCTGTTCTTGGTAGTGGAGTCGAAATTTATTCTCACCCTAAAAATAATTTATCTGTTTTCCCCGAAGATATGTGACTGATATTTTGTCATAGCTTATGTGTACCAGGAAAACACCTTGGCAACTATGATAAAAGTACGTTTGCAGAATTTCTGGATATATTTCACCTTCACCATAAAGTGTATGATGCTATTTTTACTCACCAGTGAAGATCTAGCAAATTTTTAAAGGCATTGGAAACTCCAAGCCCATAATTGTGTATGTATAAATAAAACTTAAAGCTAACTGTATATTAGATTTATTATAGCTAATAGCGCTGAAAGTACTTAATCAGGGTTGACTCTCCCATAGGGATCTTTATGAGTATAATTAATATCATGTAAGAAGGTTAGTTCTGGACTTCATTATATATGATTTTAATGTACTAAAAAGCTAGAACACAATAAATGATTAGTGAGAAAGTTTCAAAAGATTTATGTATTTCCGGTGAGTACCAAGAGGTACTACCCAGCATTTAGCTTGGTCTGGAGAAAATGTGTTATTTTGTTACTTTTCAGAAAAGTAAAGTGCTTAAAGGTTGTTTCTATTCCTCTCCTTTAGTCCACTCTCACACACAAACACATACTACACACAGAATTCTTTGAAAGGGTTGTAAAAAATAATCATCATAAAACTAATGAGTAAACATAGGAATTAAAAAAAAGTGAAAAAAACCACCAGATTTTGTCCCAGGTAAGTTTCTGAACAAGGCAATCATCAGTGGGATATAATACCTGAATCTCTTTTATAGCATTTTAAGGTTTTCTTGAAAAGACTTCTTAGTATTTGGTATCATGAACACATCTTGAAACAGCTGAGAGAAATTATTTTATGTAATGCAGCAATCAAAAAGATTAAGTAAAAGCAATAAATCATAATATAGGAATTGCATATTTCATCCCAAACATTTCAAGGGCATCTACATCAATCAAAACACGTTTAAAGGGCGTCATCCCTTTTATGGGCTTATTCCCAATGTGTAATAAAACTTAGGTTTTTTCCTCAAAAAGTCTTACATTAGTTCATACTCATTTTCAAAACTCAGTTTTTCATAAATTCTACCATAATCAGACCTCTCCTCTTTATAGAAATTAAAGAAGGTTTAGGTACACACATGTGGATGTAGAAAGATGCAGACTTACTCTGCATATGCTCTACGCCAGTTATTTATGAAGCAGCTTCACTTTAGAAGGCTTACAGCCATATCAGCCCAGGATATCAGAGAATAGAGAAACTTGCACCAATCTGTACACATCCATACAACAGTGCTTTCAGATATTCTCAGAATATAATTCACACAACAAAGGAGACTGAGGAGCATGATGTATCTGAAATTACACCTATCTATATTTTACCACCGGGTAGGTGGATGTAGCCAGATTTCACCAGCCTTAATCACCTCTTGGAATCAGTCATGAAAACCCTGTCTTTGAAGGACTGAAGGTTCAGTCCTTTTTCAAGAATTCACATAATTCTGGTCAACTTCAGCCTTCTTTTTCCACTAGGTCAGTGGTGGGATTCTTCTGCCTTAGCTTCAGTTTCTAAAAGTTAAGGTCTTGATTCAGCTGTCCATTTGCAGTACCATTAAAAGTGTGGTTGGTTATCCTGTGTTCCAGTTGCTACTCCAGAACACAGGTATCCCACAGTTCCCAAGACATATTTATCAGTCACACATGGAAGTCCTGAATATGCTACAGCATTTGAATCTGTGATAAAAACTGGTGTGTTGGATATTTAAGTTCTGAGAAAGTCACCTCCAGGTTAATTTAGTTTCACCCAAAGATTGGTGTCTCAGACTGTTCAGATCAATGCCCCTGAAAAGATTATTTCTCTCCACTGATTGATTGTGCAGGCAGTTTAAGCATCTTTGGAGAAAGTAAGGTATCCAAAACATCCAAAATGTATTCCTAGATACGTCAGAAGACCTGTGGAAGACATACACCTGCTGCAGTCTGCAGGGTATGTCTGGCAGCCAGGCAGCTGAAATGTATCACAAATGACACTTGAATATGTGTGAGCACTGAACTGGTCGTCGGAAGAACTCTCTCAGACACAGATTTCTAGCTTTTAGAAATCCAGGGCAGAGTTTAGACAACATAGGCACGTGGTGCCACTGTAACGTCCAAGGCATCCACAGAGGTTGATAGATATGATGCAGCTAGAGGTGAAGTGAGTTCCATGGGGCATCTAAAATAATGCAAGACTCCTGCAGAGGAGTATATGAAATGAACAGATCTTTAATGTGAAACTTAATGGCTCCAAATTCCATTGAATATTTTGACTTTGGGATCTATTCAGTTTACTTACTATGTACTATTATTATTATTATAAAACATAATATTCTTATAAAACAGTATTATTTATTTATTATATTATTATTCTTATAAAATAGTATTACTGTTTACTTATCTAATAGAGTTTGAAATGCCCTAGGTTATTTACGGCATCCAAACAGGTTGGCAAATAGTACAGGGGGCTTACAGGAGGTATGTTCTAGAGCATTTTAAAGGACACTAGATGCTACCAGTCAGGCAAGTAAAGCATGTCCTGAGAAAAACACCTGAGATGGTAATCCAAAGAAATCCTCATGGCACCTAACAGATTCACAGTGCTCTCTCTGGAGCTGTGTTAACTGGTGAGTTCATGATTCACTTGGTCTTGATACTTTTTTAAAAGGAGATACTTGAAATTTTGGCCCAATTCTCCTGTAAATAATGATCCCTTTGAACTAGTCTGTAGCCTATGAAGGATTCATAATCAGCTCAGAAACCACCTGGCAGAAAATTCCTTGGCAACTGTCCACTGAGTCCATAATATTATTCAATGCTCTTCAGGCAAAGGGCTCATGAGAAAGCTTCAGAATATAGAAACGCCCATTACAGTAACAATCCATGTTTGCAGACATTTTACCAGTTGCAACAGCATAATATATGCCAGCATACTTAAAACCCAGAACTTACAGCAGTGTAATTCTCCATGTCAACATTTTTATAACAAACTAGGTGTGGCTTTTTGGTTTACCTAAAGCTGTTTCCTAAGCAACAAAGGAAATTCTTATTCTGTGGCTTAGAAGATATTTCAGAAATAAATTCTGTGGATTCCTCTTTGTAAAGCAACTGAAAGATAAAACCTAAAAATTCATAACTGAGACATTTTGCCACAAAGCCTGGTGAGAATTATGTTTAAAAAAACATTGCTTTCGTATATGATAGAAAGAAAGACCTAATAGTGAAAAAGTACATAGCAGATGCTTTATGTTCCAGCAGCTATAAACTGATCTGGTATTTCACAGAATCATAGAATAGTTTTGTTTGGAAGTGACCTTCAAAGGTCATCTAGTCCAACCCCCCTGCAATGAGCAGGGACATCTTCAACTTTTTTCTTTCGGCATTGGGAACTCATTTTAAAAAATAAAGTCTTCTTGAATGCTCAGAAGCCGTGGAAATTGCTACTGTTATTTAAATATCAAACCATGCCTGTTTACATTACTTTCAAACACTAACTAATAATTTTGGTTTAAATTACCAACTTTCTAAATTTACATGTAGATATGGTAGAAAGGTAATTTCTAAGCACATGTTACTGTGACTATAAGATTAGACAATTGCAATTAGAATTATTAATTGTAAATAAAAATAAAATAATCAAAATATGTAATAACCATTCATTACTAACTGTAACTTTACATCATAGTAATATTTTCAGAATGAAATTGCACTGATGAGAGGTACATGAAAGATTTACATGACCTAGCTGCCTGTGGTACTAAAGAATTCTACTCCAGGCTTATATCCATATGTTATCCTTGATCAAAAAGAAATGAATACACAGAACCCAAGCCCGTAGCCTAAACAAAAGCTTGAAGTGTCATCTGAGTTCCTCCAAGATATCTAAGATGTAAGAACCTGGGACATAAAGTACAGAATCCATGGGAGACCTGCGGAGAAGCAGCTAGTGATTACTGGTGATAATGTTGGCCATTCTGTTTGGGCAAAGCAAATGATCCCTCTTTCTCTCCTCCTTGCTCCATTTGTATAATTTCCCTTCATTTGGGGATTTGGAGGATGAAATATAACTGTTAGCTAAAATGTAGGATTTATGCCTTATATGTTTAGAGAGAATCTGGTGTTTCACAGAATCATAGGATAGTTTGAGTTGGAAGGGATCTGCAAAGGTCATCTAGTCCAACCCCCCTGCAAGGAGCAGGGACACCTTCAGCTAGATCAGGGTGCTCAGAGCCCTGTCCAACCTGACCTTGAATATCTCTAGGGATGGGGCGTCTATCACCTCTCTGGGCAACTTGTTCCAGTGTTTCACCACCCTCATTGTGAAAAATTTCTTCCTTATGGCTAGTCTAAATCTACTACCTTTTAGCTTAAAATCATTAGCCTTTGTCTTTTTGCAACAGCCCCTGCTAAAAAGTCTGTCCCCATTTTTCTTATAAGAACTCTTGAAGGATTGAAAGGCTGCAATAACGTCTCCCCAGAGCCTTCTCTTCTCCAGGATGAACAACCACAACTTTCTCAGCCTTAAGGATGAAGATGATATCTTCATCAATGACATAGACAGTGGGATTATGTCAACAAGTTTGCAGACGACACCAAGCTGAGAGGTACAGTTGATACGCCTGAGGGACGGGATGCCATCCAGAGGGACTTGGAGAAGCTAGAGGAATGGGCCCATGTGAACCTCATGAGATTCAAAAGGGCCAAGTGCAGGGTCCTGCACCTGGGTTAGGGCAATCCCCAGTATCAGTACAGGCTGGGGGATGAAGGGATCAAGAGCCACCCTGCTGAGAAGGACTTGGGGGTACTGAGAATGAAGTTGAAATTTATCATAAAGCAAACAATCCCTTCAAAGACACAGAGGCATGTAGGGTACTTGCTTGACTTTAGGAAGAGCCAAACTTAATTCTTGCTTTAAATAACTTCGTGTAAGCATTAGAATTTTGCCCACTCTTGAGATGATTAACTGAACCTCTAAGCCTGTAGCTATTCTATGGAGTGGCCCTCTATAATTAATAATTTCACCCTGAAGCCTAGAAAGTTTTATCGTAACTAGTATTTTCCATGAAAACTTTTGCCTTCCATGAAGAAGCATATATCCTGGCAGAAAAGAAAAAAAAAAAAAAAAAATTTAACAAGCTGAAGTGGAAAAAGGTTAGAAGAAAGGTGAAAGAAATCTCTGGCAACAGTTATTAGCAAGCAAGAAGAAATGAGTAGATGAGCAAAACATCAAAAACATTTCCTGAGTGATACTTCTGTACATTTTGATACAATTTGACTTTTGGTGCAATATAGCTGTATTATTCCCACTGGCTAACAAACTGCAGAAGAATGACACCAACTGTGACCAGGCTGAGACCTCAATTATCACAGTTCTATATGCCTAGGCTAAAGATACTAACCACCCCCTGCCAGAGGAACAGATTATGTTCCTATGAAGTTATCAGATGATATCTGATGAGAGTGCTTCCTCTGTGTAAGGACTGTATTTAGGATTCTACAAACAATGGATCCTTTATGGAGCTTAGATGTTGTTTTATGGAAGTGAAGAACTAGCTGTTGCTGAGCATGGAGATCATAGCAACCTGCTGAGAAAATTTAATAAGTACCACAAGATAAAATCTCGTAACTGAGTTTGGTGGCACTGTTCCTGGAAAATACAAACAATATTTCTGCTGGACAACAAAAAAACATCATTTCTAAGCTCTGTGCTTTCTTATGTTTGTATATGCAAAGAGCATACAGCAGAGAAAGGAAGAAGCCAAAACTGACTGTGAAAAAAAATTTACATTACTGCATTCTCAGTCTCTGTACAGAACCTGACTATGCTAAGGCAGTGCTAAAGATGAGTCTCACTTGAAAACATACACAAATATGCACACATCTATTGGCTTGATTTATAAAGTTTGGATTTTCAAAATTCAGTGCACTACTCTCTGCTCCTTTTCATGCTCTGGGTTTTTTTCCTTATTTTATATGGACACTATGCTTACAAGTGAAAACATGTTTATGCACATATTAAATACATGCATATAAATATGCATATTTACACTTTGGTGTCAGTATCATGGTTTAACCCAGCAGGTAGGTAAAACAACCACAGAGCTATTTCATCACACTCACACAGAATTGGAAAAAGGGTAAATTCATGGGTTGAGAGAAAAGCAGTTTGATAGGACAGGGAAAAAAAAAAATAATGATAATAATAATAATATGATATACAAAACAAGTGATGCACAGCGCAATTGCTCACCACTCACTGATAAATGCCCAGTTAGTTCCCAAACTGCAGCCCCTCCCTGGCCAACTCCCCCAGCTTATATACTGAGCGTGACGTCATAAGGTATGGAATATCCCTTTGGCCAGCCTGGGTCAGCTGTCCTGGCTGTGTCCCCTCCCACATTCCCGTGTACCCTCCGCCTTCTCATTGGCAGGCCAGCATGAAAAGCTGGACAATCCTTGACTGCTTGGCAACAACTGAAAACTTCGGTACGTTATCAATATTATTTTCATCCCAAATCCAAACCACAGCACTATGTCAGGTATCAGGAATAAAATTAACTTTATCCCAGCCGTAACCATGACATAGGGACACAATGATTTTCTCCATTTTTTTTTTATAAAGACTAGACTTGGTAGTATCTGTTAAGCACTAAAGGAATGACAGTATTTTAACCAGGCTTCTCATTGCTGAAGCAGACTCCTTTGTCTTTAATTTAACCAATACTTTTACCCAGGAAAACTCCTCATGTCATTATAGCTACCAACATTAACTGTATCACCAGAAACAGTTACTAGTTAACTAGTGTTAACTGTACAGGATTTCCAGCCATCTTTAAAACAGATAGATGTAGAAAACTGTTTCAAAGCTAGAGATAAAAATGATCATGTATAAGCATCAGCAAGGTATACCTTCAGTTCTGTCAAATTACAGAATCACAGGATCATTAAGGTGGGAAAAGACCTTTAAGATCATCAAGTCCAACCATCAACCCAACACCACCCACCACCGTGCCCAATAAACCATGTCCTGAAGTGCCACATCTACGTGTTTTTTGCACACTTTCAGTGATGTTGACTCACCACCTCCCTGGGCAGCCTGTTCCACTCTCTCAGTGAAGAAATTTCTCCTGATATCTAGTCTAAACCTCCCCTGGCACAACTTGAGGCCATTTCCTCTTGCTCTATTGCTAGTTACTTGAGAGAACAGACCAACACCCACCTGCCCACAACCCCCTTTCAGGTAGTTGTAGGAAACAATGGGGTCTCCCATCAGCCTCCTTTTCAGCAGCTTAAATGACTCCAGTTCCCTCAGCCGCTCCTCATAAGACTTGCGCTCCAGCCCCCTCACTAGCTATGTTGCCGTTCTCTGGACATGCTCCATCTTCTCAATGTCTTTCTTGTAGTGAGGGGCCAAAAACTGGACACAGTATTTGAGGTGCAGCCTCACCAGTGCCAATTACAGGGGCACAATCACTTCCCTACTCCTGCTGGATGCACCGTTTCTGATACAGGTCAGAATGCTGTTGGCCTTCTTGGCCACCTGGGCACACTGCTGGCTCATGTTCAGCTGGCTGTCAACCAGCACCCCCAGGTCCTTATCCATCAGCTGGATCGCATCAGGCCCCATAGATTTGTGGGTATCCAGGTGGCATAGCAGGTCGTTAACTGCTTCGTCCTGGATTATGGGGAGTTTATTCTTCTCTCCATCCCTATCTGCATGTCAGGGAGCTGAATACCCTTAGGATAACTGGTCTGACTATTAAAGACTGAGGCAAAGAAGGCATGAAGTACCTCAGCCTTTTCCTCATCTTTGGTGACAATGTTCCCTCTCACAGCCCATAAGTAACGGGGATTCTCCTTGGCTCTCTTTTTGTTGTTAATATATCTGTAAAAATATTTTTTTGTTGTCCCTTATAACTGTGGCCAGATTGGGTTCTAGCTGAGATTTTGCCTTTCTAACATTCTCTGTGCATGACCTAATGAGATCCTTGTACTCTTCTTGAGTTGCCTGCCCCTTCTTCTGGAGGTGATAAACTCTCCTCTTTTTTCCATGAGTCTTAGCAAAAGTTCTCTGTTCAGCCAGGTTGGTCATCTTCTCTGCCAAAATTACAAAAAAGGTACAACTCAGATAATATTTTTTAACTTAAAATATTTTATAACAATCTTTTTTTAATAAATATAGTAAATGAACTTAAAACATTTATAAGTAGGTAAAAAAGAAGAAAAAGATGAGTAAGCAGAGATTGTTTTAGATGTGATGAAGAAATTATTAATGAAATAACATCTTATAATATCAAATCTTTTTACTAAGTGTTGTATAACTTTAATTAAGACTTTTGAAAATGAGTAGCATCAGCGTCACAGATAACAGTGGTTGAAAAGACATGTTGAAAACTAATGATATATGGAAATTACATCACATGACACAGCCAAATAAGAATTTTTTTCAGGTTTATTAAATCCTCAGTGTGCCAAAGAACTAAAAGGTATACCCACCGCCAAAAATGGGAATGACACGGTATCCTTATTGTCTCTGGAATGTTAATCTACAGTTCCTCTCAACAGAAAGAGTTTGTTACTCTACGAAGCTAAAGGGAGAGAAGCTAGTCAGAATGACTAATCAGATTAAGAAATGCATAATTTTAAGCAAGGGAATATGGCCATTGATTCTCCCAGATAAAAAAGTTAACTTTTTTAACTACAGTACTCTGAAAACACTTAAGAAAACACTTGTGTCTTCTATTGTATTACCTACAATAACATCAACCAAGAAACCAATTAATCAGGTGAACTGTTCTACCAAAATACTAAAGGGTTTTATCTTTACTATGCCTTTGCTCTTTTCTGTCAAGTTCCTGCTATTAGCGATCTGTGGCAGATAACAGATAAGAGTAACAAATGGATAATAAGAATGATAACTGTATTCTTATCACTTCTATTCTGCTCGGCTAACCTTGATGCTTTTGTCAGAGGAAACTTGAATTGAGCTCACAGATTGACATTGCTAGGATTTTTTGCTCTATGAAACCTAATCAGCTATCTTTGAACTGCTGACTGGAGTAGAGTTTTCTCATTTTCACTTATTTATGGAAAAGCAGGAAGAACATGAAGTTCTGGAACCTTTGAAATCAACAGGATAAAGGCTCTAGCCTTCCAAGTCCTGTATAAAGAGCATCTAAAGGAATTGAATTAAAAATTGGGGGTATATAACACTCACTCTTCTGCTTCAAGGACAGAAAAGATGTACTAAGTAGACTTCTCTTTCCATAATATATAAAAAAGTAGAATCAGGTAAGGTATACGAAAGAAGGAAAGAAAATGGAAAATAACATAAACAATAAGAATTTTACAATAAATAAAATTAGGCCTACACTTCTCCTCAAAAATAGTATTGTTTGTGTGTCCAAAAATGAAATTAAATGTTATTTTGAAAAAAGTAGTCAGTCTTTCAAGGCACTGAAACTAAATTCTCATCTATGTGTGATACCACCAAAAAAAAAAAATCCTAAAATGAGTATTCAAATAAATTTTAATGCTTGCTTAGCAACTATCAGTGAGATTTTGCCAAGCAACAAGTCTGAAGAACTATTTTATTATTGAGAAGATTTGTGACAAATTCTGATAGAAAGTGCTAAATTTTTAAAATTAATTTTCAAATTAGCTCTTATACTAAGAAACAGATTTATTTGCAAATTCTAAGAAGATTCTATGCATACTCAAAATCTCAAATAGTAGGTGCTGTCTATAAACAGTATAAATCTGGGGAGTATATGGTGTACTTCAAACATAACAAGTACATTTCTGCTTTAAGTGTAAAACTGGCCTTCATCATGAAACCACTGTCAATGCCTTTTTGCTCTCTTTCCTTCCTTTGTTTCATTGACTGGGAATGGGAGAGGAGTGGAATAGTACAAAAAACAGATACGTAGTTGATTTACATGGTAAAATAAATTATGTTATTATATCTAGATTTCACATAAATTCTTTCATAGAACTAGGTAATCTCCATTCCAGACAAATCCATAAAAAAATAAGAGCATCCATACTGTATCTGTAAATTGCAGTCCAAGACAAATTTAACTTCTGATAATATCCAGTAAAGGATGCTTCGAGAACTAGACAACATATAGAATTCTGTTTCCTTTGAGTGTTCCCCTTTTCTAGTTAGAAAAAAAAAAAAAAACCCAACAAATTCCTTTAATTTTAAATCTATTCTTTATGGATATCTTTTCAATACTTACTTTTCTTATGTTTCTTACACCTTCCATTCTCTCTTCTTTTTCAGTTACATACAAAAATATATGGGTGGGTAAATTGACCCAACATAGGCATATAATTTTATTCAAAGTTCTTTCCAATCACATTTAAACAGCCCACTGCCACAATCCTTCACTCTTTCTTTTCACCAGTTAACTGTCATCTAAGAGAAGTATAATTAACAGAGAGATATGAAGACAGTGCACATCACAGAGAGTAAAATGCTCAAGCATAAACAGGAGCTGTGCCACTTCTGGTGTTTAGCCCATGTATATAGAGATTGTGCTACTGGGCTAACTATACTATAGAATAATAAACTTATTTTATTTCATAACTTGGGGGGCGGAAGGATAAGAAAAAACATTACTGTAGCCCTCTAGGGATGCCTCAGGCTAGAGAAATTGCTTTAAGACTGATAAAGACATTCACAACTACAGACGTAACATGGAAATATTGTCATCAATGCCCCCTTCCTGCCTTAAATAATAAAAAGAATGAAATGATAGTGTATAGCATGACTCAGAATAGGTGTCATGCACAAATAATGGGTTATTACCTTTAGAGAGAAAGGTTCATAACAGAGGTACAACAGCTGTTGTCTTAGATAATGCATGTTACAATGAGAAAGGGAAAACAAATACTTGATAATATTTGCAGAATAAAATAACTTAAAAAGAATTTGTAGAAAAAAGAACTTTCAATTTTCCATGAGGAGTCACCAAAATCTTTCTACAGCAAGATTCCATAACATGTGGAAGACATAAAATCTAAGTGGCGTATTTTGTTTATTATGAAGGCACTTTGTGTGCAAAGTAGGGGTGTTTGATGTTTAACTGATCTAGAAAGCCAGATTTCTTAAAGGAATCATTAGCACTGTGTTTGTACTCTGAATAACATGGATTAATTTAGTCACTGTAAAGGTGTTTTTGATGTGCAGAATCTGCACTTTATATTTCTATTAGTAATACTCATACTGTAACAGCTTCGGTAAAGCTGTATAGAACAGAAATATGTCACCAACCACTTTTTTTAGTAAGTTGAAGTGTTGTGGTTTAACCTGGCAGGTAGCTAAAACAACCACACAGCTGTTGACTCACCTGCCTCTCCTCCAGCCAGACTGGGGATAGAATCAGAAAAAAGGTAGAACTCATGGGTGAGAGAAAAACAGTTTAATAGGACAGGAAAACAAAAAAAAGTTAAAAGGAGATACAAAACGATGCACAGCACAATTGCTCACCACTCACAGACCGATGCCCAGTTAGTTCCCAAACTGCAGCCCCTCCCTGGTCAGCTCCCCCAGTTTATATATTGAGCATGGTGTCGTGTGGAATGGAATATCCCTTTGGCCAGTTTGGGTCAGCTGTCCTGGCTGTGCGCCCTCCCAGCTTCCCGTGCACCCCCAGCCTGCTCGCTGGCAGGGCAGCATGAAAAGCTGAACAGTCCTTGACTGCTTGGCAACAACTCAAAACATCAGTATGTTATCAACATTATTTTCATCTCAGATCTAAAACACAGCACTATACCAGCTATCAGGAAGAAAATTAACTCTATCCTAGCTGAAACCAGGACATGGGAACACGATGATGGAAACAAAGGCTTTTGAAAACTGAGGAGTTCAATTAGTTTTAAGAGCCAGACAAGGCTTTGATTTGCATGAAATAACAGAGGAAGACTGGGGAACGAACAAATAAAAAGTGTGTTCCTCTGTGTTATGTGCCTGTTGCAATATTTAGTGCATCTCTGTTATTTAACTGAAGCAGTTATATGCTGTCTTAGGTGTTCTTACCATAACATCATGTTCTAATATATAAATCTGATTTGCCCATCTCCAAATAATACTGACATTAGGTAAGAACTAACAAATACAAATTCTTCTCACTTCTCTACTCTTATTCAGAAATTATATCAGTAAGCTTCAGCATAGTGTTCTACTAATATTCATCAATTTTACATGAAGTGGTTAACGCACAGTTTTGTAAAAACAGCATAATAAACAGAAGATTTTACCTCAACATTTGGAAAGATCACAACAAAAAAAACCATACTGGAATAAGTACATGGGGTATTTAGGTATCTATTTAAAATATATAATTGTATTCATTCAAGTTCAGATGCTAATTCTCCATAAATTTGATTAGTGGTTGCAATGATTGTCTGTAAATATAAATGTAATCTACCAGGATATTCTTGGAACTTTTGTTTAAAAAAAAAAAAAGAGTAAATCCAGCCCTGGTTTAGCTTTGTTAAAGAATATTTTTAGCTTTAAAATAGAAGTAAGATACTCCATAATTCTGGAAAAAGCTCCAAACTCTTAACTCCTTCAAAATAGAAAGCTTTTGTTTTATCTATGCACATAGAAGTTTGTAAGTATCTGTCAGTTTATCTGTCCGTCCAGGAAAAAACTACATCTACAGGATCTGTCTTATGTATTGACAACTTCTGACATATCACATCTGAAAAAATACAGTCTCTCGGGAATGTAAATAGATGTTTAGTTTCTCATTATCTCTTTATTTTCCTAGCTTGACTGATTTTACCCATGCATGCATGGTAGTGGGAAATGAGAAAGATTTTCAGAGTGTGTTCAACCCTTCATTCAATATACAACAACCTTAAGCACAGAACAGCACTTACTTAAACAGAGCTAAAAATTACTTACCCTATAGTACATCTGATTCTTTAAAACATTTTCTTAAAGAGTTTGTACTGTTTGTTCATCTAGCCAAGACTGGATTACTCATGAATAATAATTTCCACCATACAGCAAGCCTTTCACACCACTTAGTACATTACAAATAAAAATGGAAGGAGGAAGAAAACTCAAGGAAGTAGTTATTCTAAGAAAACCATTCTTTCTTCTTAAAGTGATTGTCCAGACAAATTTCATCTCTGGTAACCAGTGTATAATTCTTTCAGCGGGTATTAGGTTATCTTCATAAAGTTCAGGACAAGCCTATTAAACTAACCCAAATCTGCACTGCTAGACTAAAGGCATAGAGAACATGGCAGAGGGACTTGATGGGGATAGTATAAACCCACAGTTTGATATTATCAAAGACAGAAATGTTTCTGAGAGAGTCCACAGATGGTAATGTTCCCTCTTTGAATGTGCTTTGAAATTACATTTGCTGTCTCACCTTTGGTATGAAGCAACAGTCTTTGAAAGAACTTGTAACCAAGACATAGGAATATCTTGGGACAAGGAGGCCATGAAAGTAGAAACCATTATAATGACTGCCACAACTTTTTGAAATGTACATTGTTTAAAAAATATTTTACAATGTCTGCAAAAAGTCATATGAAAATTATCTTTGGAAAGACATGAGGGATTTAGAAGAAATATACCATAATTATCTCTCCAATATTTCTTCTTTCTTGTTACCTGGCTCTTGAAGAACATACCGGACATTTGGACCCAGAGTCCTTCTGTGCAATTAAAGAAAAGTTTTACATTAGAACCTTAGTCATCTAAGGAAAAAAAGAGGAAAAATGTTTCAGAAATGACAATCACAATTGGACTGAATCATATATAGGAATATGCTATAGTCTTTCAATGACCGTAGAAATAGCTTAGAGTGATTACAGTCCTAAAATAAAGAGAGTCTGAAAACACTTTGTTTGAATCAGGTACCTGAAACCTGAATAAGCATCCTGGGGGAAAGCATAATTTTCCCTCTTGCTGTGTCTGTAAGATGGAAGATAGCTTCTTGGTTAGTCCTGCCTATATATGGTCAACTGACCTGATAAACTCATTTGATGTTTAAGATGTTCTTAAAATTTGTCATCAAGAGGTGATCTGTTACTTAAAGCACTTGGCAAAACAGAAGCTAATTGCAGTATTCCTGAGAATCAAAAACTGGATATAAGAATTACCAAAGTCTTTTTTGTGTCATCTTCAAAGAGAAGTATATGAATATGTGGAATTACTAGATCCTGACTGTTTTCAACATGGTTTTGTACATCACCATCACAAAGAAAAAAAGTCAGCTGCTTCTCATAAATTACTTCAGATGCAAACTTAATCCACAAGTAAAATTTTCTTTTTTGGTTTTTTTTTTTTTTTTGGCTAATAGGTGGAATTAAAAGCTTTTTAAAATATTAAAAAATAAGTTGTTGTGGTCTAACCCCAGCCAGCAACTAAGTACCATGCAGCCACTCACTCACTCCCCCCTGGTGGGATAGGGGAGAGAATTGGAAGAGTAAAAGTGAGAAAACTCGCGGGTTGAGGTAAAAACAATTTAATAGGTAAAGCAAAAGCTGCTCACGCAAACAAAACAAAACAAGGAATTCATTCACCACTTCCCATGGGCAGGCAGGTGTTCAGCCGATTCCAGGAAAGCAGGGCTCCATCACACATAATGGTTACTTGGGAAGACAAATGCCATCACTCCAAACATCCCCCCCTTTCTTCTTCTTCCTCCAGATTTATATGTTGAGGATGACATCAATGCTAACAGTCAACATTTTAAAACTGGTATCTCTCTTGTCCCAGTGGGGAAAAATTGGTGGCAGCATATCTAATATTCCAAAGTATCAGAGAGACAGAATTAAGTTGTACCTGCTGCATCTGCTGAACAAGAATTCATACAGTCCTTCTGGATCACAAGTAAAAGTGGAGACTATGCAGGCAATCCACTCAAAGAAATAAATAGCTCAAACCCAGCACTGACATCCCAATACACATCTGAAAACCTCTTAACTGGCAGAATTATTTCTTTTGCATTGTACACATTACCACTTGTTTCAAACTTCTCCTCTTTTTAGACATCATAATCAGAAATAAATAGAATCTCGATACAGCAAAAACGACTGAATAAAGATTTTAAAGTCAGCATATAATTATGTGTCTTATGTAGCTCTTTTCTTACATACAAACTTTACATTTTGCCTTTCTGCCTCAGGGTTCAACTCAGATCCTCTTTGCACACGTAGATTCTCTCATATCCTCTTTGAGGTGTTTAGGGTGTCCACAAAAATATTTTTGTTGCCTCATGAAAATACTACTGTTGTCCATATGTGCATGTTCCAGGACCCGTTTCTCCCTTGTACTGACGAAGATTCCTCACACAGCCCTCAGCTTAACCCTTTTTTATTTCCTTGAATTGTTACACTTTCATTCCTGTAGAGATTTTGAGACACATTCATAATGTGGAATAGTTCTTAACTTACAGATCTCTCTGTGATTCTCCTCCCCTTTTGCTACAACATTCTCAAACTCTTACCTTTCCTGAGGCAACTATTGTACAAGAGTTTATAAAGGTGCAGAAAAGTAAATGCAAAAATAGAATACAAGATGGTTTCCTGAGAAGGAAAATACCTCATTGTTTGTCATGTAGGAACTGTAGTGATGTGTAGATTTGCAGATTTCAGTGATGATTCTGTCTAGAATGTTGTCTGGCACAGTTTACGTTGCAGAGGCCAAACAAGGCATATGTATCTCATGACATGGTGTACAGATAAGCAAAAAAGTACTTTTGAACTACAGAAATTCTATGTAATTCTTGGAATGGGAAGGAATAAATAAGTATTGCTATGATAAGAATTGAATAAGATTGTATGGTAGTTCAGGGTGGAAGGACCTCAGGAGGTCTCTGACTGAAAACAGGGTCAGCTGTGAGATCAGATTAGTTACTCAGGGCTTCATGCAATCTGGATACTCAGTTGCAGTCTGTAGTATTTTAACAACCCCTTTGATCAAATAGAAAGTAATTTACAACTGAATCTAGTTAAATGACATTTTTTACTTAATGAAGTTACCGAAAAATATAATTTGTAACATTTAATACTAGAATTACAAAATAACCATAAAATAGGCTTGGACATAACTTGGAAACGAGCATTGTGTATCTGAGCTGTACAACTATCAAAAACACCTCCTGAAATGTTTTTTTTTTTTCTTTATTTCTCTAGAGATTCATGTGTGAGCACAATCTTCTGTCTAACTCAGCCATGGAGAAGTGTTTTGTAGTAAGTGGCTGGGCTGTCCCAGTCCCGTTGTATTCTTTGTAAAGTTTGATGCTTTATTGCTTAAATACTCCTGCATGTTATTCTCTTTCCCTATGAGTTGTCAGTGAAGTTGAGAAATAAATCAATTCAAACAGAAAGCCATTTGCTGCATCAATAGTAGGCCGGTTTTTGTCTGAAAACAGGCAAAATATGTCATCTATTGTATTACTGGTTTTGAAATGTCTTTGCTTTTTCTGACATTTTGATATAATTTTCTGGTCAAAAATCCTACAAAAATGCTATGAAAAGATCAGATCAGAAAATAGATCAGAATGTCTTCTCTTAAGGTGTTGAATGTCCAAGCTATATTAATAGTAAGGTAGTTAATATGCTACTCTAAAAATACAACAAATCAAAACTCATCCTATGGATTTCAACATAGTCCAAATAAAAAAAGAACAACATAGCATAAAGAAGTCTATAAGTCACTCACAGTATTCCTATGCTCTCTATTTCATCTCCATATGCAAGACTTTGCTGACAACTGCATTGAAACCAAGTGTAACATCTCTCCTCAAACATATTCATAGGATGGGATTAACCTTAATAACTTTAGACTTCTGCTATGTAGAGCTAATCATCTAAACTCCCTTAAGAATTTAAGAGGAGGAATAGGAATTTTCAGGATGTACTTGACTTGACTTATCTTAAACTTCTACCTCAAGAGTGGAAAAAATGCTGTCTGGAAAAAGTCTTTAAAACAGACTCAGGACAAAACCAGAGTGGTGCCCGTAGAAGTTATATTTGGGATCCGTTCACTCCCTCGCTCGCTCACACATGCCCCCCAACCAAATCCCAACAAAAAACAGCACAAAACAATTAGAGGTTTTTTGTGAAGATGTTTACTGCTTTATATGTAACTACCTTTTAAACATAAATCATTTTTTAATATTTGTGCCATTTTTTCTATTCTGTTCTCATTAATGTTAAAGAATTCTGCTGGCAGAGTTATGAACATAAAGGCTCACACATTTAAAAAATTCTCATGCCAGTCACTTTATAGCATAGATACACAGAAATCAACTCCAAACTAAATATGAATATTTGGAAAGTGACTCAAACTTTGAATCTTGTGATTGTCATATCAGATTTTCAGTGTTTCCCAAGTTCAGAGAGTTAGGCATTAGGTGTTTTGAAGGTGCAGTAATTCAATTACTTCAGTTTCTAGTTCATACAGAAGCCTGATGGATAAACAGGAATAGGCTTGGAAATCTGTAGAAGCTCATTCACATGTCTCAGGTCTCTGGAATCCCATTTCTAGCTCCAACATTTTTATTATACTGAAACTATTAGCACTGTGTTTTTTTCAGGGGGGGTCTAATCTTTTTTTTATTTCTCAGCTACAAAAAAAAGTGTGCGCAAGTTGTTTAGACAGTTTCATTACATTTATTTTAGAAGAAATGTCTGTGTACACCTGAGTATATTTTACTTCAGGAAAACAGAATATCTGCCATCACACATCACAAAAGGTTATGTATAACATGGGTTTATGTGGCTGAGTAGCACACTGGAGGTTCATAAATTTATTCAGCATGTACTGTTTCAGTGGTATATCCATATTAATATCAGCCTGTTATTGTGTTATTTAGAAATCAAATATCAATTGTCTAATTAAAAATAATTACTAGATATAGCACAGTTAGATACACTGGATATCATGTATTCTAGTAAAGTGTCATATCTACTCCAGTTCTTTATGACCACTATAATATAATATAATTTTACATATGTAAATATAAACTTATAAATTTATGTATGTATATAAACTTACATAAATTTATATTATATAAATAAAAAATATTAATATAAATATAATAATGTACATATATACTTCATTAGTAGTTGCTGCTATTACAATGTAAAATAAAATGAAATAATCTCTAGAAAAACAAGATAAAATACAAGTTGTTGTAAAAGACTAGTGCTACATTAAATATGCTAAGCCAGTTAAGTGTACTGCAATGTCAAATGTTATACAATATATTGCTTTCTTCTCTGTGAATAACATGTAAGCAGAAAAACATTAAAAGACAATTATTGGTCAGAAAGACTAAAATAAAGTCAGTTCAAAATTTATCATTTTTATATGTTAAGGGCAGGCTAATAAAACCACATTGTATTTTTTAATCGTGTATGCATGTAACATTATGTAATAAAATTAATATTTTATTGATGTAAATCAGTTTGCAGGAAAAAATGAATTGAAGGGGTTTTTTCACTCTTCTCAGATGCACTAAAGGTATTATTACCCAAATAAACTTGAATCACATTTCATAGAAATGATATTGCTTCAAATAGATAAAATCTAAGTACAAAATTTCTGTCACACATGAGATCCAACGATTGTACACTGGAAGACAGAAAAAAATTTTGCAATTTTTCTTTTTCTTATTCTTAGTAATGTTTTCATCACCATGACTCTAATTTCCAAACATATTTTTTGATATCTTACAGTGTTAAAGCTCATTAAAGTAGATTTTTAAAATCACACTTCTGTGTAAATCTTGATGCTGCTCAGAAATTAACTAGAACATCATTAAATGAGGCTTCCATTTCACTTTATCTAACATTAAAGCTCCTGAAAATAAGGAGCTTAGGCTGAAAAATGGAAACTCAGTCAATAGAGCAAAATACGTGCTTCCAGAGCACAAGTGATCCCATCCATTTTTACACAGAATCACAGAATCACTAAGGTTGGAAAAGACCTGCAAAATCATCAAGTCCAACCATTAATCCAGCACCACCATGTTCCCTAAACCATGTCTTGAAGTGCCACATCCACAGGTTTTTTGAACACTTCCAGAGATGGCGACTCCACCACCTCCCTGGGCAGCCTGTTCCAATGCCTGACCACCCTCTCGGTGAAGAAATTTTTCCTAATATCCAATCTAAACCTCCCCTGGTGCAATTTGAGGCCATTTCCTCTCGTCCTATCACTGGTTACTTGGGAGAAGAGACCAACACCCTCCTCACCATAACCCCCTTTCAGGTAGTTGTAGAGAGCGATGACGTCTCCACTCAGCCTCCTCTTCTCCAGACTGAACAACCCCAGTTCCCTCAGCCGCTCCTCATAAGACTTGTGCTCCAGACCCCTCACCAGCTTCGTTGCCCTTCTCTGGACACGCTCCAGCACCTCAGCATCCTTCTTGTAGTGAGGGGCCCAAAACTGAACACAGGATTCAAGGTGCGGCCTCACCAGTGCTGAGTACAGGGGCACAATCACTTCCCTACTCCTGATGGCCACACTCTTTCTGATACAGGCCAGGAGGCTGTTGGCCTTCTTGGCCACCTGGGCACACTGCTGGCTCATGTTCAGCCGGCTGTCAACCAGCACCCCCAGGTCCCTTTCCGCCAGGCTGCTCTCCAGCCACTCCTTCCCACGCCTGTAGCGTTGCATGGGGTTGTTGTGAACCAAGTGCAGGACCTGGCACTTGGCCTTATTAAACCTCATACAGTTGACCTCTGCCCATTGATCCAGCCTGTCCAGATCCCTCTGCAGAGCCCTCCTACCCACAGGCAGATCAACACTCCCACCCAACTTGGTGTCATCTGCAAACTTACTGAGGGAGCACTCGATTCCCTCATTCAGATCATCAATAAAGATATTGAACAATATCTTAGTATTGGGATGTGTCTGACTTCCTAGAGACCTCTTTCCATCAGTTTTATAGGTGGTATAGACACATGATAGATGCTTATCTTTAGCTGATGTTATGATAGACAAAAGCAAGGGTAAGTGACCTGTTTGGAACGCCACCTTAGGTTTAGGCAGTTATATCTTTAGCTCATGTCACTGTCTACTTACTCATGACTTCTTACAACACAAGTTACTCCCTCATCAAGGAGAGTCACCATGCCATTTTGGAAAAGCAGCAGTCTGCCTCATACTGGATCCAAGTTTAGGTGGCTTCCCACCAGATCAATTGTCTATGCAAGATAATACTGATTGTTTTTTAACATATCATTATTCATTATTCATTAACATATTCATTAATCAGCTGTGATTCTGTTTTTCACAGTAGGATGCCATATTACTGAAAAGCTATTATGAGGCTGGCACCTGCCCTTATCACTTTACATCTTACAAAGTAATTTTGATTACAGTTAGTTTCATTTATTTTGGAAGTAGTTTACATGCAGAAATTATGTGCAGATGACCATAAAGGTCTTCAGAATACTCAACTCAGTTCTAGTCATATTATATAGGTCAAAGAACTATACATACGTAAAACTTTGCAAATACTCAAAAATCCTTGCTATACACCTATAAATAACAAGTAAAAGAGAACAAGAAAGTTTAACAGATAAAATAGTCAAAGAGTTCATTAATATAAGCTTTCATATATTACCAATAACTGATAAACAGCTGGTTTACCTGACCATTAGTGGAAGGTGTCCCTGCCCATGGCAGGGCATTTGGAATTAGATGATCTTTAAAGTCCCTTCCAACCCAAACCATTCTATGATTCTATATCAATTTAAGCAGCTTGCAATCGTCATTTCTTTTAACCTTTGTAGTTTACATGGAAGACAGGAGAATCTGTGGAGTTTTCTGAACCCTAACCATTATCTTTATAGTTCATCACATGGTTGTTTTTTATGTGCACACATGAAGGACCAAAGTTATCCCACTTTATATTAGAAAACTAAGACTTCTATTTCTTGTGTAGTCAGTGGAGAGAGACACAAAACTTCTCTGACTGATCAAGAGCTTGGGAATATCAAATAGCCCTTTGAATTTATATCAGCTAGAAAAGAAATGCGGGAATTCTTGCTCGGTGCTCAACATTAGACAAAAAGAACTTAAACCTAAATGTTTGTAAACCTGCATCTAGGCTGCAGGACATGTAAGATACATATTCCTGACATGTGAAATTCATTCTCCTAACCCAGGCAGATCAAATCAGACACTATTTGGATTCCTCCCTGTCTGAGCACCAAGGTTTCTTTACAAGAAAGATCACAGAGCGGAAGGAGGAAGCTGCACACTTGGTGTGACATACAATCACGTTACAGTATCCTGACAGTATAACATACCCACGTTAAAGAAATGCATAACTAGGCTGGGTCTAAAGCCTTACGTGGTCTGATAATAACCCATATATTCAATTTTCCACACAAACATGAACAGATACAATGTTATTTTTCTATAAATCCTTGAAAATAAACAGGTGTTTGAGAAATTATATGCACAACACAGTATGAATTCCAAAAGGAAGAATCTTAAACTTCTTACAGCACATTTTCATACATATGTAAACACTTTAAATTGCTTAGTTTTTATGGTGGAATCATCTCATCAGTAGAGTTTTGTTTAACTTCACAGTAAACAGGAAATTGCAGGAGGACATTTATATATTATTATTTCATGTAATTTAGACAACAATTTCACTAACTCATTTACCAATGTTGTTTTCTTTCAGTTTAGAAGGAAAATAGTTTGACCTACAATACAGATTCTCTTGGTAATTTATCAAATTTATTTTACGCCAGCAGCAGTCACTGATTCTAATTGAATGGAAACAACAGCTCTCATCCTCTGTGTCACATTGCTGGATTTTATATCATTGAATTTCAATCTGGTTTCACTGGGACCTGCCGAGTGTGGCTTATGCCAACCTCTGAGTCTCCTTGCTATACTCCTTTCCAGGGCAGCATTGTTTGCCTTTTGTCTGCTCTCTGATTAAATTGACACCATTTTACCTTTTGTGACTCCTGTGTCATTTGCTGTTGACAGCATCTAGTAATGGTAACAGACCAGTGTCCTTGTGGAAGGGGCAGAAACCATTGATTGGCTGGGTGTATTAATGCAGACCCTTTTAAAGTCATGCAGACGCTGCTTTGTGCTAACTGGCAGCTGAATGGGGGCTAGTGAGAGATGTTTTTAACCACAGATAACAGTCAGCACCCTCTATTCACCAGCAATGTCACTTTGTATCGTTTGAGGATCAGTTGGTAGAGAAATTTGTTAAAGCAATTCTTCCCCTCCTTATACACATCCTGGGCTGAAGCTATTTAAGGCAGAAGTCTGGAAATAGTGTTCTGATTAGACTGATGTTGGTAGGATGCTCATATAATTTCCAGGGAGCTGAAACACTTAATACAATTCATCTGCACTTCACAACTAAAACCTCATTAGGACAACAAGATAGGCCTTGCTGACATGAGAGGTTAAATGTTTACCACGGATAGGGAATTCATAATTGCCTTTTCAGAAATGAATGATTAAAAGTCGTTGCAAGAAGCACCTGGCTATATAAGTCCTATCCATAAAACACAAGGGAGGTGTAATAATTATGTCGAATCCTTCCACTATGGTTCTTTTAAATAGGATAGAAAAATGAAAATACTAAAGCCTTTCAGTTATGAACTTTACAAAAAATCTGCATTTAAAAATTGTCTGAGAAGTGCAGAATGGCTTTTGTGCAAGTTTATATGTTGAACATGAAGCACTTATTCAGCCCCACCTCTGTTCAGCAACACAGACTTGTTTTTGTCATCTTTTAAATTTTCAATATTTACATACAAATTTCAGTGTTTTTTCTAGATTAAGGAATTTGCCAAAGTTAAAGTAGAAACTACAGCAGAAAATTTGTCTTCATTCAGTTTACATTAACATGAATAACATAAACTAACCAATGTAATTTCAATTTTCATCAGCATTCTGAAAACATAACTGGCCTTTTATTTTCCTCAGAAACTGAACAATTAACCCTGATTCTAAGTCACCCTGTGAACAAATTAAAATGCTGATGGCAAGTCAACATTTCTGACAAAAAGTTATACTGTATAGTAGGGTATACCAGCTCATGCACAATGCCACATCAAAGTAACTGCCTTCCACACTATACTTGTCTCACATCCAGCCACCTCAAAGCACTACTGGAATAAATTAAGCTTGTCTGCATCCACCCATCTAAACATTTCCTAAATATTGCAAGATATTGTAGAAGATGAAGGGAAGTGCAAATCCCCACTGATTCTTGTAATGCAAATAGGACTCACATATATATAAGCAAGACCTACAAATAAGTAGTCGTATGATTAAGCCAAAAGATAGTATGTGTTGTATATTATATTGATGATAATTAAAATGCCACCTGCTGTGATATTACACATATACTATTCCATAAACTCAGTAGAAAGATATTTACTTTATTGAGTGCTTTTCTTCACAGCAGTTATTGTTTTGCTCCACTGTGGAACAGTGCTGCCTACTTAGGTTATTATTCACTGCCTATGGTTTTCAAAAGGATATTTCCCATTATGGACAATGTCATTAGTTTTCATTTTTTCTAGATTTTTTTTTTAAAATAGCAAACATAGAAAGTTTTTATATGTGGTAGGGAAAAAAATCAAAACAAAAGGAATATTATGTCATTTGTATTAATATTCACCGTAATAAGATTCATTCCGGTTTTGACAGAGAGTTTTGCCCTCTATCAGAAAAATATGTGGCAATATACTGCAATTCTCTATACATGGCCATAGACTATTACTAGAACACTATTGCGGAATAGCTCTTCAGTTGAGATACAGCATCTTAAAAGTGGGAATTCTCAAATGGGAATTCAGTACTGTGTATGTTATCTCCACATATGTTCCAAAAAGGAAGTATTCAAAGCACCATTTTAAGTAAACTACATCATTAGTTAGGCCTTTGCATATTGACCTTTTTTTTCTGCTGTATTTGAAATACCCCATTAGATATCTAAAAATAGATACCCCTACGGTAATAAGGACATTGCAACATTTTTGGATGTTTGGGTGACATAGATGAAATAGCATTTGGTTGCAATCATAACTGCTATAGACCTGTCAAACTAGCTCCTGATGGATATTTTTGTTGCTGTGTCTACAACTCTCAGAGAACAGTGATGCCTATGACACTCAGAGGTTACTGCAATTAAACTCTTGGTCCATCTGTGCAGAAGATTTCATAGTATTTTCAAGAATAGAATGTTTTCAGGTTTTGTACATCTTTATTTTGGCTTGTTAAGAGACACATTATCTAGTGTAACTTTCAAGAACAGTTCATAAGGAACTTTCTTTCAGAATGTTTTGGGGAAGCAGAAGGCAGCAACTACCTACAGTATTGAAAGGTTAGTTTCATTTTTTTCCTTTACAAGACCTACATGAAGACTGCAAGATGCTTCTTTTTAAAGAGTTAGTGACAGTACTAGAACATAAAGTAGGGCAGAAAGATTTTTTTTCCTTTCTTTTCTGGCATTAAATATTCTATAACTATCAAATGTGTAGGCAGTGAAACTAAACAAGGGCTAGAGGCCAAATAATTGTAAAGACAGAAGACATGGGAAGAAAGAAGTTTACTGATTCAGTATATAGCCACATTTCACTTTTTGTATAAGATACCATGACAAGAAAGCTTTATTACCGATTTCAACAGCTCTAGCAAAAGATATTTTGCAGTCATGAGCTCATGAGTTAGCAGATACATATAAAGTCCTCAGAATGATGGAAAACACTTTTGGACTTCAAATAGGAGTGTATGTATTCAAAACAATTTTCAATGAGCCTTTAAAGGAAAAAAAAAATCAATACTTGGAAACTACTGTAAAAATAGCACTAGAAAGTAGTGTTGACTGGAGAATGACATTTCCATTTCCCTAGAAACTTTTAAAGTCTCAGTATCTGTTTAATCCCATGTTGTCAAAAAACAAACAAACAAACAAAACCACAAACACACACATACACACCCCCCAAAAAAACCCAAACATCAAAAATATAGTTTTCTGTCAGAAAAAGAAGTGCATAGAATTGTAATATCAATATTAAATACTATCAGTGTAAGATACTATGTTATAAAACATCTGCCTGAACATTCCATCTACATAATTCAGTTCAACCCCTTATACTATCTCATTCAGCTATACTTTCACCATCCCAGGTCAATTTGAGTCACGCAGAGTACAAATGTAATGCTAGTTTTCATCGTTATTGTCTAGTGTCTTACAAAGAAAAGTGGGAAGTTCTTGGTTTTGGTTGAAACCATCAACTTTCTGCTAAGTATTTCTTTTCAAAAATATACTTCACCAAATATGTTCTAAATAATTCACCAAATATGTTCTAAATACTTCACCAAATATATTCTAAATTCTTCCATTCATGAAGGAACAATCAAACATGAAGTAGTCTGTTCCTTTTCTTGTAGTAAAATAGGTTCAGGAAAAAAAAAGATTTTTACATTAGAGGAAAAAGACATTTTTTTCATGAGAAAATTAGATACAGCGAGAGAGATCAGAAAAATGTGAGAGCTGTTTTGATGAACAAAGAAGTGATGAGCAGGGATCTTACAAGAAAATCTCAAATACATCTATTTTATCAATTCCAAATACTTTGTCAATTAGGTAATGCATTCCTAAATATAAGTATTTGTAATTCATTATTTGATAGTCATTACAGTTGTGAATTTTTTGGAGGCCTATAAAGATTTTTTGCTTACCTCACTAACCCATCTGTCCTCACTTCTGTGTTCTCAGTGGCACTCCAAACTTTGGTTGTTGCTTATTGTTGCAGCTGCTTTTGACTTCCTCACAAGCTGCAATCCTACACAGCTGCTAGTGTCATCATTTGTCTGCCATCAGCTTTTGCAACCTTGTGTAGTTGGTCACTTCCAACTGATTCAATAAAGGGAAGGAGGAAGTAATGGGAAAGAAAATTGTTATCTGACGATTGGGAGCTACAGCTACTGTTGATTTGTCATTCTATATTTTCCTACTTAACAAAAGGCCACACAGCTGATGAGAAACCAGAATTTATAATGCAATATGCACAATCAATTACAAGCTGGAAATTATGTCCTTAATATTTAAATATTTAATTAAAAAGAAATGTTTTTTTGAAAAAAAAAATCATAAGCAGTCCATAGGAATAATTGTCTACATCAGTTCCCAACTACTAATTTAAACTGTTCTATTTCATCACTTTTTCTCTTTATATTTTAGGAAAACATATTCCACTGAGATCTCACTAGTTATTCTGCACTACATTTGACTTGGTTATTAATACTGTCTGTAAGGTCAAGATATTTATAACAGGTTTTCAGGTATGGTGCATTGCAGTAAATCAGTAGAACCCGAGAATAAACTGAGAAAACCAACAAACAAAAACTAGTTTCAGTTTAGTCCTCAGGATATTTTTGATTTATTAAGCTACATCACAACATGTCAAGACGAGGGAGGGTTGGGTTAAAAAAACAGCAGATAAAAAAGGAATCAAGGAACACAAAATCAAGTTTAAGCTTCCCATGGGTATTCACAGAAACATAAGATGACACTTTATGAAAGGCCGCTGTACTTCATGAAATCATAAGTTTGGAAGGAACCCCAAAACATAAGGTATTACATCAAGTACATGTAGTTACTACTGACACATTTGTCTGCCTTTCAGTTAAAGGCCTCCTAGATCCCTGGAATAATACATTCCAGCTCTTTGCATTTAAATTATAATTTTTTTCCTACTGTTTAGTTTTCCTTGGTGCAATAAAACTTCACTACTTCTTGCGCTATGCTGTTTGGAATAAAGAAGATAAAATTCTTGTTTTGTCTCTTACAGATGCCTTTTTATGTACATGAAGCTGTTTACTGCATTCACTCCTCAGCCTTCCTTTTTATTTTTTGAACTGCACATACTAATTTATTCAGGGTTTCCTAATTCGATGCTGAAGACCAAATATTTGATGTTTAATTTTTCTTTTAACTATTTCCAAGCTATTCACAGTTGCCCAAATATTTCTAGAAATGTGGTGCCCAAAACTGGAAGTAGTATTCCTACTGAGATTGTACAGCACTGAGCAGAGTAGAGAGATTGTTTCCTATTTTGCAGGTTATACTTCCTGCTTATGTCTGCGTATTAAGCTTACATTTTTTTATGGCCTTGTCCCATTTAATTAAGACTTTACTAAAATTGAGATATATGTTGCTTTTGTTGCTCCTTTATTTACAATTCCTCTACCATTTTATAAATAGAAACTGGTTGATTCCTATTAAATCCATATTGGCTGTAACTCATCTTGTTTTCTTATAAGTGTCTCCAAATATATCTTTTAGTACTTGTCCTGGGTGTCAAAATTAAGGTGACAGGGGTATAATTCCGTACTTTCCTCTTTTTGAAGATGAGGCCAAAGCTGCTTTCCTCCAGATTTTTTATAGAAGCTCATGTATTTTCAAAAAGACTTCTTGAGTTTGCAAAAATAATTGCTAATAAGTCTCAAATTCCATCAGCTTATACTTTAAATATTGTGGGCTGAAACTCATCAGTCCCAGACAATCTGAAAACCTGTCATTTGTTAAAGTTCTCTCTAACCTGTTCTTCTTCATTCAAGGATGAGATCTGATCTTGAGCTGATGTTGTTTACAGACTGAATTCACCACATGATAATAGATGACCTTTTCGTTAAAACAAATAGAAGCCCCTACAACTTTCCAGCCACATCTCTGCTACTAAATAAAATAGAGTATGGGACACCTATTACTCATACTGATAATTGTTTATACATTGTTTGCACTGGTTTAGCTCACTACATCTTATATTGTCTGAGGCAATAGGAAGGCACAATTCAGTAATTTGAACAAGACTATATCAGATTTGGTCCTTCAGCTTTCTACAGTTCCCCCACACTATTGCAGTAAGCTTTATATTGTCCATCCCCAATACATACTCACAAGTCATACACTGCATATCTTCAGGCTATGTCTCTAAATTCAGCTACACATCGGACCAGTCTCAGACATGGGAACACAATTCTCCGTACTCACAAACTGATGGAGAATCCCCTGGCAGGGTTTGGGCACATTCCAGCCAGCACTGGCCATTTCTGAGCACAGTTTGGGAGTTATAACTTTTCTGGGGCCATGTCCTAATGGAGAATTTGTGTGCATCCACAGTTTTGGAAGTTCAGATTGCAAGCTACAGATAAACTGCATGGTATTAGTTGACATCAGTGCCAGCAAATATTTCTGACCATGTTTACTTTGCTAATGTAGATACAGCCTCAGTTTCCCACTGCAACAGAGTCCCCATATTGTATGAGATCTTGAACTAAGTGCTGTATATTACTTATGTGGCCAGCTCGTTAGTGAAAACCAGAGAACAGTTACTAGCTCATTTTAGTTAGCAGTTAGTCTTTTATTTAGTTTGTTCATTTTTTGTTCTGTGTTTCCATTCTTATTTTTCTATCAATAAGACAGTTTCTACTTTGTTTGAGTTCAATTAAAAGCATGCAATGTAGCCAGGTTTATCACTCGTAACACTTCAAACTTTCCTCTACAAGGTGACACAGTTTCTGGGAAGACTTTCATACAAATTCCTATTGCTCATCAAGCTTGCATTCCTGTTTCAATTCTACTGTATTTCCTCTTTTTAATTCTGAACATTATGAATGTAAATATTTCATACTTAGTCTACAAAACTAGTTCCCACCTCGATAGTACCAATCAATTCTTTTTTATTAATTAGAATAAAATCTATTGGTTAGAATCACACCCTTAAGATGTTTTCTGTGCCTTCTGTACAACTAAATTGTTATTAATGATTTCCAAGAATTTGTGGATCAGTATGGCCAGGGGATTCATCTCATCCAGCTGTTGAAATCAACAATGCACACTAAGAAATCTGTGTCATTCAAAGATTCAATTATAGTCAGTGGAGAAAAAGAAGGACATGGAGTGCCGCATTCATCTGCTTCATACCAGGTGAGGGTTGCAGTTACTCACCAATCAGGCTAATCAACTGAGTGAATAATTTCAGCTGAGGGAATGGTTTTGCTCCACTCACAAATTGGATCTTAAAAGAACTACAGCTGCTTCCATCACAGAATTTCTGAAATTACTTTTCACTGCATAAACAAATGTAGATTTCTCACTGGAAAGCAGTGAAACAATTCAGGATTTTCATCCTATCATTTCATATAACAACTTTAATTTACCTGTTTTCCTTGTAAGTGTCATGATACAGAGACACTGATCACAATTAACCAAGTTCAAATCTATATATTTATGTAAAAAACTGATGGTGACTGTTATTGTTCTGCTAGTTCTCTCCTATGTTACACCTGAAAGTTAAAATGTTCTAGTCAAAATATTTCTGGAAATGGTTTACTAGGTTTGTAAATAGCTGAACATTTCTGTTGTCCTAAAAGTCTACATAGGAAAAGAGTACATAATTTTCGGTATTCCTTTTCAGGTATGTCAGCCAGAAAAAGAAGGTCAAAAAAAACATGTTTCTTAATGAGCAAGACTAATAAACTGGTAATGGGTGAGAATGCTGAGGTATTTAATGCCTTCTTTGCCTCAGTCTTCACTGGCAGTCTCTTGACCAACACCACTCGAGGGGATGACCTGCAAGGTGGGGGCAGGAGGAGCAAAGTCCCTCTCACTGTAAAAGAAGATCAGGTTCGAGACCACCCAAGGAACCTGAACATGCACAGGTCAACGGGACCTGATGAGGTGCATCCCAGAGTCCTGAGGGAATTGGCTGATGTAGTTGCCAAGCCACTTTCCATGATATTTGAAAAGCCCTGGAAGTCAGGTGAAGTCCCTGGTGCCTGGAAACAGGGAAACATTGTATCCATTTTTAAAAAAGGGGTAGCAAGGAGGACCCTGGGAACTACCAACCAGTCAGCCTCAGCTCTATGCCTGGGAACAGGTCATGGAACAGATCCCTCCAGAAGCTATGCTAAGGCACATGGAGGACAGGGAGGTGATTCAAGACAGCCAGCATGACTTCACCAAGGGCAAGTCCTGCCTGACCAGCCTAGTGGCCTTCCTGTGATGGAGTGACTAGATCAGTGGACAAGGGAAAAGCTATGGATGGCATCTGTCTGGACTTATTTAAGGTCTTTGACACGGTCCCCCACAACATCCTTCTCCCTAAGTTGGAAAGAGATGGATTTGATGGGTGGACTGTTGGGTGGATGAGGAATTGATTGGATGGTCACATCCAGAGGGTAGTAGTCAATGGCTTAATGTTCAGATGGAGATCAGTGATGAGTGGTGTCCCTAAGGGGTCTGTACTGAAACCAGTAGTCTTTAATACCTTCATCAATAACATAGACAGTGGGATCAAGTGCTCCCTCAGCAAGTCTGCAGATGACACCAAGAGGAGTGGCAGGGTTGACACGCCTGAGCGATGGGATACCATCCAGAGGGAGCTCAAGGCATAGGCCCATGTGAACCTGAGGAGGTTCAACAAGGCCAAGTGCAGGGTCTGGCACCTGGGTCGGGACAACCCCCAATATCAATACAGGTTGGGAGATGAAGGGACTGAGAGCAGCCCTACTGAGAAGGATGTGGGGGTACTGGTGGATGAAAAAGACATGAGCTGGCAATATGTGCTTGCAGACCAGAAAGCCAAGCATATCCTGGGCTGCATCCAAAGAAGCCTCCCAGCAGGTTGAGGAAGGGCATTCTGCCTCTACTCTGCTCTGGTGAGACCCCTGGAGTACTGTGTCCAGCTCTGGAGCCCTCAGCACAGGAAAGACATGGACCTGTTGGAATGGGTCAAGAGGAGAGCCACCAAAATGATCAGAGAGCTGGAACACCTCTCCTCTGAGGACAGGTTGAGAGAGTTGGTGTTGTTGAGCCTGGAGAAGAGAAGGCTCCAGGGAGACCTTATTGCAGCCTTGCAGTACTTGAAGGGGGCTTATAAGAAAGCTGGGGGCAGACTTTTTAACAGGGCCTGAAGCAATGTGACAAGGGCTAATGGTTTTAAACTAAAAGAGGGTAAATTTTGACTAGATCTCAGGAAGAAATTTTTCACAGTGAGGGTGGTGAAACAGTGGAACAATTTGTCCCGAGAGGTGGTAGACGCCCCATCCTTGTAAACATTCAAGGTGAGTTTGGACAAGGCTCTGAGCAAGCTGATCTAGTTGAAGATGTTTCTACAATTTTTGTTTGAGAAAATGCCAACTGTGAAAGCAGGCAACAAGAATCATTGTTTAAGGGGGTTTTGACTTTTATTTTTAACTGTTTGTCAATTTATGACCCACCGTCTTCTCTGTGGGTGTATGTGCATGCACAGGGTATCTTTCAGGGCTCCTCAAATTCTGCTACTAAGATAGCATGGGAGTAATGTTTTCATTTGCTTATTCTTTTATTCTCCTGATCTATCCATTAAAAATTCTTTAAACAAACAAGAAATACACCATATTCTCAGATTAGGAATTGTAGAATAGTATGAGAACAATGTGCTTCTGCCTTTTTATTAAATGAAGATTTATGCAGCCTGCAATTTGGGACAGCTTATTTTAATAGGCTCAGAAATTTGTTGTGTTCAGTAACAGGATTTTGTTCAATGTCAGTGGATCTGCACTCCTCAGCTTTTCTAGATTTACTGCATATACTTGGTCTTTCAGAAAATGTTACCCACAGTTACCACACTCTACTGTATGAGATACTGTTTTAAAATAATAGGTTTTAGTATCTAAATATCACTCCAGTTTTTCAAGTTCCACAATAATGTAATAAGTGCTGGCATTTTTATAGGTTGGCATTTTTAATGGTAGGCTAAATCAGACACCGGTACCTGGATTGGTGGGAAAGAAATAACAATAAACGTTGCTATTTTTTGCTTGTCACATTACAAGGAGGCTATGAGAAAGAGTATGTCACTAGCAATATATAGGCAGATATCTCCATAGCATCAAAGAACTAATCATACAAGAATGATAAAAAGGGATGATGATAACCGATGCTTAAAGTAACAATTTCAAAAAGTTTTGAATTTCAACAGATAATATTTATTTCTAACTAAAATAAAATTTACCCTATAAACACAAAATGTCAATAATAGACCTAAATCACAAAAAGTCGAGATAGGATTCCTTGGCTAAAGACTAGTTGCAGAAATCACTGAATGAAATCCTATGTGCCATGTTATGCAAGAGATCAAACTAAATGACCCTAAACTATTCTGAGTCTGCAAAAATAGATGTTGTTGTCTTCTACAGAATACAACTATATCTTCCTAAAAATTTTTTTATTCCACACACTGAAAGATTTTTCTCTTCAGACCTTAAGAAAGCAATTGACGCTCTTTTTCTTATACCTTCTATCTTTGGGTACAACATTACTTTTAAGTAAGAGAAGGGCAGTGTGTGGATTTATGTACTGGACTACTGATTAGCCACCCTGCTTCATGACTCTGGTGGGGTGACCTTGGCTAGCTGCCAGAATGTCCCCCCAGCTGCTCAGTCACTCTCCACCAACTCAACATGACAGAGGCAGAAAATAAGTGAAAAATCTCATAGGCTGAGATACAGAAAGGGAGATCACTTGACAGTTAGAGTAACAGGCAAAACAAACTCGACTCAGGGGACATTCAGTTCAATTTATTGCTTATTTAAAACAGAGTAGAATGGTGAGAAACAAAGACAAAAACTAAAACACACATACATTCTTCCTAGGGTCAGCTTCACTCCTTTATTCCTAAATCACAGAATCACAGAATTACTAAGATTGGAAAGGATCTTCAAGATCATCAAGTCCAACCATCAATCCAGCATCGCCATGTTCCCTAAACCATGTCCTGAAGTGCCACATCCACACGTATTTTGAACACTTCCAGTGGTGGTTACTCCACCACCTCCCTGGGCAACCTGTTGCAATGCTTGACCACTCTCTCTGTGAAGAAATTTTTTCTAATACCTAGTTTAAACCTCTCCGGCACAACATGAGGCCATTTCCTCTCACCCTATACTAGTTACTTGGGAGAAGAGACCAACACCCTCCTCACCACAACCCCCTTTCAGGTAGTTGTAGAGAGCGATGACGTCTCCCCTCAGCCTCCTCTTCTCCAGACTAAACAACCCCAGTTCCCTCAGCCACTCCTCATAAGACTTGTGCTCCAGACCCCTCACCAGCTTTGTTTCCCTTCTCTGGACATGCTCAAGCAACTCAACATCCTTCTTGTAGTGAGGAGCCCAAAACTGAACAAAGGATTCAAGGTGCTGCCTCACCAGTGCCGAGTGCAGGGGCACAATCACTTCTCACAATCACTGCTGGCCACACTATTTCTGATACAGGCCAGGACGCTGTTGGCCTTCTTGGCCACCTGGGCACGCTGCTGGCTCATGTTCAGCCGGCTGTCAACCAGCACCCCCAGGTCCTTTTCCACCAGGCAGCTCTCCAGCCACTCTTCCCCAAGACTGTAGCGTTGCATGGGATTGTTGTGACCCAAGTGCAGGACCCAGCACTTGGCCTTATTAAACCTCATACAGTTGACCTCTGCCCATCGATCCAACCTGTCCAGATCCCTCTGCAGAGCCCTCCTACCCTCCAGCAGATCAACACTCCCATCCAGCTTGGTGTCATCTGCCAACTTACTGAGGGAGCACTCGATCCCCTCATCCAGGTCATCAAGAAAGATGTTAAACAAGATCAGCCCCAGAACCGAGCCCTGGAGAACACCACTTGTGACCGTCCGCCAACTGGATTTAACTCTGTTCACGACAACTCTCTGGGCTCGGCCATCCAGACAGTTCTTTACCCAGCAAAGAGGACACCTGTCTGAGCCACGAGCCGCCAGTTTCTCCAGGAGAATGCTGTGGGAAATGCTGTCAAAGGCTTTACTAAAGTCCAGGTAGACAACGTCCACAGCCTTTCCCTCATCCACTAGGTGGGTCACCTGGTCATAGAAGGAGATCAGGTTGGTCAAGCAGGACCTGCCTTTCATGAACTCATGCTGGCTGGGCCTTATCCCTTGGTTGTCCTGCACGTGCCCTGTGAGTGCCTTGAAGATGAACAGCTCCATAATCTTCCCCAGTATGGAGGTCAGCTGGACCTCAATGCTTAGGGTAGATGAGGGAGTGCAAAGAAGGTCCAGTAGTGAAGGGCGCGAAAGGAGAGGCAAGGCTAGTACAGCGGAAGCAGTGATTACTTGAGAAGTCCACAAAACATGAGACTTAATGAAAGGAAACAAAGGAATTGAAAAGTAGATGCATTTCAACTGCCATGCTTGGCTAAGGTGGAAATACTATTGCTTGCTGCAGATGCTTGCTGAATGGTAGAGCTCCAGTGCTGAGATGATTTGGAAACCCACTACTATCACTTCCTTTACCATCTACTATTATCAAGACATCAGACAGATGGGATACAAATTAACTGGAATCTTCATTACATGCTCTGTTTCTTGTTTGGATCATCAGCCATTTAGCCGTTGAGTTTCTTTTCTTAGTGTTATTTTTCTTTCCCTACTTAATGGTATTTACTTGCAAAATGACATTTACTTACAAAGTGACACTCTTTTTCACCCTCAGGTGACATTTCTATGGCACACTGTGCAAATGTTTGGCAAAGATTTGCTGGATCGATTAGAAGAGACGAAGGAAAAACATACAACAGATGTTGATATTCTTGTTGCTGTGACTATTGTTTTGAAAGACTAATAGAGAATTTTCAGGTTTTTCTCTCTTCTTGGCAGCAATATTAAAAAGCTTGCCCAACTGCAACACACATACTTTCACCTTCATTAAACTGGCTCTGCAGACTCCTGATGAGGGAGGCTTGTCATCTTTCACAAGATGAGCTGTTTTGAAAACAGCAAAACCATTAAAGGGAAGTCAATGCATCGGTCATGGAATTGGAGGTACTAGCTTGCATGTATAAAACTGAGCTTACAAAAGTCTTTTCTCTGCCATCACAGGGGTCAAATTTCCCTAATTATTTCCTTTACTTAACTATTGAATTCATTTTTAAGAATAAATAGATTTTGAGGGATATCCTGAGCCTGGTGGAATACTCTCATTTTAAAGTATTAATTTTCCATTCCTCTGGTAATGAAAATTTTTTGAAGAAGTGGATACATGAATGAAGAAATATGGTTATTACATCAGGTGACCTTCAGGAACTGTTTGCTATGTGTCCATTTAGATTTTTGCATTTTCATATTCATTGCAGAAACAAGAAAGAATTAATCTGTTCTTGGCAAAAACTCAGTCATTAAAAACTCCATGGTTTTGGCTGAAACGTTAGTTCACTAAAATTGGCACTACTAGATCAAAATCTTTAAGCTCAATTTTACAGAAAACAAAGTCAAAAAGTACCAAGTTTCCATGTTGGCTTAATGATTTTTTATAAAATTTACAAGTCACATGAGTAAAAGCTATCTGGATGTTTATGCTAAACAAAACATAATGGGAGTTTCCATTAATTGTCTAACCATAGTCATCCACAGTCTTTCTATATGCCTGAGAATGTCTGGGACATCTGCACAGGGTTTACAATACACAACACAGGCCCTTGTGAGATACCCAAAGGCTTCAGAGCAGCAATTGGAAGCCCAAAGGAATAGTTCAACGTATCTCAAATGGCACGAAACTCTTTAAGTCCGAGATACTTGATTTTCTTCTTGCCTGGGATTTTTTTTTTTTTGGTGACAGTGAAATTCATTGCCTAGTGTTCTGTTTCAGACCAAATATGGAATTGTATTCACACTTGCACTGATTTTTTTTTTTCCTCCACTTTTCCCAGTTTCTTCTTTGTGATGAAGATTTTCTCATCAGATCCTTATGTATTAAAAAATCACTGCTTAGGTAAAAAAACTGCTCCTCAGAAAGGACAAGTCAACTAGATGTTAAACTGTAGGGGCAGACTTAAATTAGTCAGGTCCCAGACTCACTCCACCTAATTATGTTGAGTTAGTGTCTTACTTCAGGGGTTAACTGATCCACAGTTTTGAGTCTAGTCTTAATTTAGTTTGGGACTTTCTGGTGTCTCATGTGGCATAGAAGTGAGTGTCATGGTATTGTTCAGCCTAAAGACATCCAGCTAAGGATGTCAAGAGAGACTAAAAATTACTATATAGGCTCTGCATTGTCTCTTGAAAGGAAATCAGTCTTCACTTTAAAAGGAGCTTTCAGTAAGTATAATTCTTAGTTCAGCGCTTACATAGATGGAATGAATCTAGCTTTTAATGTACTTCTCAGAGCACTGCTCTCATACATCCGTAAGTAGAAGCTCCATTCAATAAGTAAGCTGTTGCATGTGGCTTGTTTCATTTTCCTAATTATAATCAGGTATGGCCCTTCTACGAGACATAACGATAGTTTAATTGGAGAAAGTACAGGCTTTCAGGCATGAGGTCAAGAAGAGCTGACTATTACAGAAGTGTGGCCATCCACCAACAGCTGGGGAACTGGAGTAAACCTTAAATGAAAGCACCAGTGAAAAGAACAGACATATTCACTCATTTAGACACTGATACAAATTCTGTAAAAAGTTCCAGGTGTTTTCTCCAGCTCACCAGTATCATGTCAGTTTGGTCTAAGCTGAGTTTATATTTTTCTCTCATTCATGGTAGGTTATTCCTATTACCAGGTCTTTATGAAATATATGTCTCCTTACACAACTTTCTGTAATATATGCAATATAATAAATTATTTAATAACCTTATTCTTGTCATATGATTTAGTTAATTTTCCTAAATTTCTTGAGTTCTGGTTATGGATATGTGATTTTTTTCCCTTTATGTGCTGGGGTGGGTGCTTTCATTTTGGATATCATGAAGTCCATATTTGTCATAACCTCAGCAAGGCTCTGCAAGTGTCCTTTTTAAGGATGGAAAAATAAACAAAAGGGTGAAATTACAACTAAGATCAATGCTCTGAATTGCCACTATCCTGTGAATACGATTCCAACTGAATTATTTTTCATGTTGGATATGAATTCATGCAATATAAAGTAGAGATGGTCAAATAATTTGCATTATGAAAATGTTAGATTTTAAAATTAAACACAGTAGGATGGACAATGCTGAATAGATTTTAAAAGGGATTGCTGCCCACAGAGTAACATACATTCACATTCAGCATCAAACAAATTACAGTTTATGTAATTTTTATCCTATGTAGTATGTATATTTTACAATATGTTTATAGTATTTGAACACGCACACTTCCCATGCTCATTTATCTTAATGGTATAAATATTTTTAACATGTTAAGGCTACATGTCGACTATACCTATCAGACAGATTTCCTCTGAGGAGCTGCATGCATTATTGTGATGTTATTTTATTTAATTTTTCTACCTTTAAGAAATATTCTGTAAGAGTTTAATCTTTCACCACCATTTAATTCCCCAAATGTGTTGTGTGTACTTACACAAGTAGTAATAATTACTATATTATCTTTCAGGAAATCAGTTTAGCTAAGATTAAATTGCAATGCATTTTAAATCTGTTTATGGGGATAAAAATATGTAATATTATAGGTTATATCAAATATTAAAGGGTGGTAGCTACAGATAAAAATGAAATATAGAAATAGTAGACCATAAGTTCTGATAAAACAGGAAATAAGAGAGTAATCCAAAGCAAATAAAACAATACTGCCCAGAAATGGAAACTCTCACTTTCCCAGTCCGGGGCAGGGGGAGAGCAGAATAAAACCCTATGTAGTGGTACATCAACTCAGATTTAATAGCGTTACATGGTGGCATATTTGATCACATGAAGTTTCAAATGTATATATTAGAGAACTATGAGGGTGCAATTAATCAACTCAGTTGTGTGAGAGTTCCAGTCCATTCCTTTCATCAGTTGTTTGGCATTTTTTTTGTTTTTTTTAATCAGTTTCATCTCAATTTTCTGAGCACTGTTTAGGACTGCTATCAGTGAATGTTAAAATACTAGCATTGACTGCACTTTGTTAATAGGTGTTTATTTAGTTATGCTTTGGAGTGCAATATTTCTTCTGCGACTAGAGTTTGAAGGAACTCATTCGCTAGATAATTTCCTACAAGGTGTCTATTTTATTTTATTTCATTTTATTAAACTAATGGAAACTAGATCTAGGTTCTAATGACATTGAGTTAGGTAACACTCAGGCAAAGACACAGATTGAGATAAAAATACTGCTTATATAATACAATATCAGCCATGGACAACCCTTGCCAAATAATTTCTGGTCAGTGCTCAAAGTCATGGGATTAAATTCTGGCCTTTTCTGTTAGACAAAGATTGATTTAACAAACATTACACTTTTTTTTTGTTTTTTTTTTTTTTCTAATTTAACTCCAAGCTCACCCTTTCCTTCTGTGAGCTGGAAGGGACTGCCTTGCTTCATCTGTTTTTTACTCCTTTCAAACTGATATCTGAGAACCCCTTAGGCACTTAGGTAATTGGTGGGGATATAGGGGGAATTCATAATAGAGAAATGTCTTTGAAGGTCTTGAGTGAATGCAAAAGATAAGAGGAAGGAATAAAAATCAGATGAGACATCATCTCAGTGAAACATTGTTGCATATATGAATCATTGGAAAGTATGTAACTGGATCATTTACCAAAGGTACAGGAGATTCTAGAGCTTTCTGAAGCCCACATGAAAATATTTTTCATTTTATGTAATGTACAAGCAACGTTCTTTAAAATGTGGTGATATGCCTAAGTTGCTTCCCCATGTCAGATGACGAATAACCAGTTCTCTCTCAAAATTTCCTTGGAATTCCCTTTGCAGACTTTTTATTTTTTCTAATTTTTTTTTCTCTCCGCCTCCCTCCCCCTTTTCTGTCAATCGTTACATATTTTCTGTTTATTGCAGTTTGATTCTGGATCCCAACACACTCCAGCTAAACCCAGCCAGATTCTTAAAGGATTTAGAAACAAGGCAGGAAAAAAGACTTGACACAAGTATTGCAATTGTTAAAAATTAGATGCTTTTTTGTAGAAAAGAACTATTTGGAAGGCTATTTTGAAATATCTGGACACCACCACTTATCATTTTGACAGCATTTTTGAAATGAACAGATTCCAAGTACTGTACTTCCTCATGGCTCCCTGTTCTGGGTGCATGATAACAGTGTTACGGGATCAGATTTTTGAATTCCATATTAATTACTGTTTGGGGCATATGCCTCTGGGCATTCATAGTAGCTCTGTGCTCTAGAACCAAAGTTTCTGAAGGAGGAGTTATAATGTGCTTAAATTGGTACATGTTAAGACTTAGATGAATGCATACTACTAGGACAGTATTTTAGGATGATTTAGAGAGCCTGAAATTCTATTTATAAACCTAAATTCAGGACTGCAGTCTATAAATCCTACCTAGACTTCACAGGCATCTGATATGCTCTGGCTGAACAAGACTTCTGTCAAAACATTCTATGCAGGCTTAAGTTTGAACTACTGAGCATGCTTAGTGTAGTCTTCAGTTTCTTTGACCAAAGACTGTTCAATTAAACCCAAGACATAACCTTGCAAAATTCTCTTTATTCAGACAGCTGAGATGAATCTTAAGCTTATTGAATTCATTTCAGTCTCTTTCTGCATAACTGGTGATCTTTGCACAACCTCTTAGTTTCTAGGTCACTCTTTCAGAAAGGAGACCAGAGTTTTAAGCCTTCTTCTCCTTTAAAAAGTTTAGATGTCCAGACTTTGTGCAACTTTGGTTGCTCAAAGCCCTGTGCAACCTGACCTTGAACAGTTCCAGGGATGAGGCATCCACAGTTTCTCTGGGTAACCTGTTTCAGTGTCTCACTACCCTTACTGTAAATAATGTCTTTCCTATGTCCAATTTAAATCTACCCTTTTTCACTTTAAAACTACTATCCCTTGTTCTATCACTACAGGCTTGGGTAAAAATGATGATAGAAAAATGTGGTCTTGGAGCCTTCTTCCTTCCATTCAGCCAAAAGGGGAAAAAAATCAATATTTTCCTATCTCCTTAAGTTATTTTTCTTAAGTTTTAGCTTTTTTATCCAGTTCTTCTCCAGTGTATAACAAAGACAACAAGTGATGACAAAGACGAACAGAACTGAAATACCAGGGTCTATCCTGCAGTGCTGTCTTCATTCAGAACAGTCTGTATTCATGGGAATTCCTGCTGTTTTATGTAGTGAATTTGAGTTAGGTTATAGATCAATAGCAAATAGTTTGATTCAGATCACACTTCAATACACAAATCTTCACTGTAATTTCTGATGATTATATATTTCAGATATTACTATTACATGTATTGTACTTTGACCATAGTACTATCGTGTTTCCCATATATATGCAGACAAGCAGGTTGCTTATACCAACACATTCCCTTTTCTTCCTAATCTCCTTATTATGTTTGTTATTATTATTACTATTATTACCATTGCTTATTATAATTTTCTTCTTTGTTATTAATCATAGTAATTTGTTCTGATATTACAACAATGCCTAGAAATCTAAGTTATCTGATAAGACCCCCAGTTGTATCTGTGCTGAATAACACGGGAGGGAGGGGAAGTATAAGTTTATAACCCAAAGGACTTGGAAGTTAGTGCAAAAGCAGTGATTCATGTGCCGGTTTAAATGCTTTAAGGTATCTAAAACCTCATAGAACTGGAAATAGGGCATGAGCCTATGAAAAACCCAGATCATTCTGGATCAGCAGCTGGGGACTGGACCAGCCCTGTGACACTGAAAATTACATTAGACACCTGTTGCTGGATCACTTCTAGTGTGAAAGAAACAACTGCATGTGTCCTATACAGTATCTCTGCATTGAAGTACTAAATATCAGTGAGGGCTTCCCCTCATTAGGGATGGTGTTACTCAGACTATGTTAAGAGTATGTGAGGAAAAATTTAACTAATTTGCTTCCATTTTAAGGATTCATCTTTGGTAAGTGTAGAAATGTTAAGATTCCCAAAACAAGCCTCCTTTGTAATGGAGTGGAATGATAAAGAGCACCACCATCCAGATCCTACAGTGATACAGTAGCAATAACATTTTATTTCCAAGAATTGTTGAGTTGCAAAATGTCTTTTATCTTAGAGTGAATGGAAAGTGTGTTTATGTCTATTCTCCACTCATTTAAATTACAGACATTTCTCAGCCTTGCCTACTCCATAATGCTGGTTTTGACCTGTGTCTCTTTTTCTTTTCCTCAAGGGTGTGATATTGCATCCATATTGTTCAGGCCAGATAATTAATGGGTATTTTTTACTGCAATTTCAAAAAGCAGCTTTAAAATAAAGCCTCAAAATATGAAAGATCTGAATGTGGTCCAGAGACAGACATTCTCAGACCTTGCAGAATTACCAGACTTTGCCATGGGTCATCTTACATAAATAATAATTGTTGAATGAATTTAGTCTTTAAAAACTATCTAGAATTTCTTTTCACTTTTTCTGTGAATTTAACACCAAAATTTTTCTTACACATATTACAGATGTTCACAGAAGCTAAGCAGTTTATACATACGCAAAGGCATTAGACCAATAAACTTGTAAAATTAGGAATCCTTGATAAACAAGTTATAAACAGAAATAAGAGTTAAGTTTGCAAGTATTAGTTTGACTATGCTGATCTAGTCAATTTTGATTTTATTTAGTGGGGTTAAAAGCCACTGATAATCTGGGTTAGCCATTTTGGATCTGAAAATGCAAGCTAATATTTCTGAGGGATAATAACCTTCTTTAAACTAAATTTAATTTAAGATGAGGTTTTTAAAGAAAATCGTCATATCTAGGTCTGCCTGTCATATGGCAGGCACCTTCAACAGCATATTTGCATCTGAAATTGGTTTTCAGACTGTAATGCATTTGTTCATGATTTTCAGAAACTACGTTTAAACTATTTTATGGGAAGAATATTAAAAAAAACTCCAGACTCCCAGCATGCACTACAACTATGCCCATGCACATCCAGGATGACACTGGAGTGAACAACTGCTCACCTTGCCTTCATTTCCAACAAAAGCAATTTTGATTCTGGTGTTACACATGCTACACACTAGTTGCACGTCTCCCTTACTCAACACCAGCAGATGGAAGAGACTCTCACCACCTACTAAAGGCACTAGCTGACCAAGGAACACCCAGTGGGCTCACCAGGCAGTGCTTGTAAGGAGCTAAGAAAGGCCACTCTCACGCTGAGAGCGAATAGCTACTGCAGCTTATCATGAGAGTCTCAGGCAGACGCAAAATAACACACCATGCCACCAGTCAACTAACATGGGACTACACCAACTATAATTATCATCTACGACAAATAAGCAAAGCTTATTTTTGACTGCCTGGTTTCTTTGCATTGTTAGGTCAAGGCCACCTTTCTTCTTGTTTTCTTCTCCATTCCCCTGTCTTCGATTTTTATCCTTAAAAAGCTGCTAGTTATAACGCAAAACCAATTTCATTTGTTCAGTCAGGGGTCTTGTCGTGCCTGACTCAGTATTGATCCTTATTTCTCCGGTCTTATGGTTTTGACATCTGTCACCTCACCTGCTCTTTCTTCCTACTTCTCTGTGATCTTTGAACTGACGTACTTTGGTCTATGTTGACACTGTGTGAGACTGAATACAAATCACACTGAATCATTCCAGGGACAGCTATTCTTCCCAGAACTTTCTTTGTCCACTTTCTAACTGGTTATTTTGTGGTCCACACAAAGGCAAAACAGAAGCCTCAGCGGGAACCCATCAGTCGCCCAGTGTGGAGAACAGTGAGAATGACATTGTAAGAGAGTGGCTGTATGATATGTAGGCCTTCTCGCTAAGAAACAAGTGACTGGATTGCTGGGCAGGAAGGTGGCCAATGAAAAAGCATTCTGTTGTGAGGTGGTCAGTGAAACTGAGAGGAGGTAAAATATTGAAATAAATTATATATTCCAACAATTTCCCACATAGACTGGGAGACAACTTCAGATTCACAAATATAGGCATCTATAGTGTAGGGACTGTCCTGGTTTTGGCTGGAATAGAGTTAATTTTCTTCCTAGTAACTAATACAGTCCTGTGTTTTGTATTTAGGATGAGAATAATACTGATAACACACTGGTGTTTTAGTTGTTGCTAAGTAGTTGTAGTGCTTATACAAAGTAAAGGACTTTTCATCTTCCCATGCTCTGCCAGTGGGGAGGTGCACAAGAAACTGGGAGGGGATATAGCCAGGACAGCTGATACAAACTGACCAAAGGAATGTTCCATACCATATGACGTCATACTCAGTATATAAACTGGGGGAGCTGGCGGGGGGGTGGTGACTGCAGCTCGGGAACTGGTTGGGCATCTGTCAGCAGGTGGTGAGCAATTGTATTGTGCATCTCTTATTTTGTATGTTCTTTTATCATCATCATCATCATCATCAGTAGCAGTAGTAGTAGCAGCAGCAGTAGTAGTAGTAGTAGTAGCAGTCGTATCATTATTATTTTATCTTCCCTTGCCATGCTATTAACCTGTTTTTATTTCAACCCATGAGTTTTACCTTTGTTTTTTTCAATTCTCCTCCCCATCCCACCAGGGAGGTGGGGGAGGAGTGAGTGAGTGGCTGTGTGGTGCTTAGTTGCAGCTGGAGTTAAACCACAACAGGGTTAATACTTAAACAAGGTATGTGTCTAAACTCCCATTATAGTCAGCCAATATAGCCAACAAAGCTTAAAGAACAATTTCGTCTGAATGAAGACGCCATAGGTTCCATCCAGTTGCTTTATTTAACTGTCTACCATCATCTGAGAAATCCTAGGGTATATTTGTACGTCTTCAGTTGCTGGTTCAGAAGTGTACATCTTTCTTGCATGTCCTGTGTCAAATATAATAACCCTATATGGCTATTTAGCTACCCGAGTATGTTTCAAAAGGAACTTTTTGCCTATATTTAGGCATCTGAATCAACCTATATGTCTAAATATTTTAACAAGACAAAGGTCAGTGCAACTGTCATTACATGAGTAAAATTGGTAAAGAGCATCACTAGTCTGATCAGAGATCTTTTTGGTTAGCTAAGATTAGCTAAATTCAAAAGGGGTTTATAATCTAGATCACATAGTTGAGTACATAAAACTAAAAGAAAATCCAACAAACTGAAGTAATTTATAAAGCACAATGGCCCACAATCAATATGAATACATACACACCTAGTATACGCATAAGCATTTTACTGTTTGAAAAGCAAACAGAACCTTGCAAGACAACTGCTTTCGAGTAAGTTGCCTCCCATCTGAGTGAGAATCAGTGTCCCTCTGGTGTGTCTGTGACAGTCTGTTTATGCCAAAACAACAATATTTATAAACAGAAGAGGATTCTTCAGAGTAAGAGATATTTGGAAGAAAAGAATATCATTAGCAAATTTCTGATTTAAGTTTATTTTAATTTTTTATTATTTTATGAGAATGTTAGAATAGGGGTGTGCCCTCTCATGATAAGGGAACATTATTTTTAAAATTCAAACAACATTTTTCACTAAATACATTATAAATTGCGACGAGCGAGAGAAGGCATGCAGTCGACTCAATATGAGTGATAAAGCAAGCTTCAACTTTATTGCAAAACCTTACACATCTTTATACACTAAGTTCTACTTTATGCATACTTGTCTTACAATCATTGGCTTAGCTCTAAAGATTACATTATCATACTCCTCCTACTTGCGCTTACTGCTACGTGGTCCGGGTTCCATCCTGTTTTTCTTATACAGTGCTGCTTCTTAGCTGTTTACCACAGCTCCTTCTCCTCAAGGCCGAGCCCTGCAGATGTCCAGCTGTTTACCAGCTTCCCAGTGCCACAGCTCCCTCTTCTCAAGGCCGAGCCGTGCAGATATCTAGCTGTTTACCAGCTTCTCAATGCTGCAGCTCCTTCTCCTTAAGGTCGAGCCGTGCAGAGTGATCCCAACAATAAATGATTGAATAGGCCAAGCTTTTTCATCTTTGAAAAACATTTTTGATGCCTATAGTCAACTGTAAGCTGCTTCTGCAAAGGGAGCTATAACAGTTAACAGATGATAAACTACCTCTCACTGACAAATGCTGTTGAGACATATCATCTTTATCTCTTTCAACTCTTTCAACTTGAATAGGATTCTAGTTGTAGTTAGGAGTTAAAGCTAAATTCTGAGTCATAAATGATGTATATTATGAGATGATGCACATTTTTTGTTTCTGTTTCAGTTTATGTCTATCTCCTTTGTCACAGTTCAAATTTGACCATAGGACTTCAGAAGATTTCTCTCTTTTTGGTTTTTTTCTTTAGCTTCCTCAATTTCTAAATAATGTAAAGATCCCGGCATGTACCATCTTTGACAAGTCAAAATGATTATTTCTAGAGTACTGTCACGTTAGATAAGCTTTCCATCCTGTGTTAAAGCCTGAGTTGTAGTGTTTAATTCTAACACAAGCTTCCAGAGTTTGACAGCATGACACTAGAAATCTACTGATACACAGAAGAAGTACAATTCAAACTTGAATGTTTCATTCAACTTTTGGAATATACTTCCCTCTGCAAGTTTCAAAATTTATTAACATAATGCATGTTAAATGATAGTATAAGGTTTCATAGCATTAAAACCGTTCCAGGTACATGATATATATATTTACAAATGTCTGTGTGTGTGTGTGTATGTGGGTAAGCAGACACATAGCACTGTGTAAGCACTAAAGTTATGTGCATTCCCCATAGTAAATTCACTATTTTGAACAGGTTGCAGAAAGTGTTTTGACCACAAACCTATGAAAATTCATGGGAAAAATAGTATTTTACTTAACTCCACAGTTATGAATGACTGACAAGTGGTGACTGTGTCACAATAATTTTTTTAATACTTTACACCATTCTAGGATTTAAATAATAATTGAATTCTCAAAAAAAAAAAGAAATATTTGATGCAACAAATGAAAAACTATTGAAGTTTAGAAAACTGATTTGGAGCAAAAGACTGAAGATGATCGACTTGAAAGACAGGCTGATTACACCCTGTTAGTACCTAACACAAAAGAAATATTTCTAGGACACACATTTTTCAATGTAATAAGGAAAAGGTTTCTAAGATCCAGTGAGTAGGAAGTAAAGCTAGATTAATTTAGAATAGACCTAAAAGGCAATTGTTATTGTTAGTTATGTTTTTTAATCAACAGAACAATCTACCCTTGGATGTGTAGGAAGTGAAGGCTTTAACCCAAGAAAACCAGTTTTTCATTGGAAGATCTCTGTCTTACTGCAAAGCTATAAACTTGATGGAGGAGTTTTTAGATGACATTCCAATGAGCTTGGTTGTGCAAGAAGTCAGAATAGATTAAGGCAGTGATCCCTTTTGGTCAGAAAATCTATAAATGAGATACGTTTATAGATTGTACAAAATCTATACACACCCAAAAAACTTCTATAATCTAACAGTTCTTAATTTGTGGCCTTTTTTGGCTTTTTTCTTTCCTGAATTTCTCCTTGGGAAAGAAAAGTAGCATTAACTTTCTACTTTGCTGATGCCTCAACAAGTACACTCTGGCACATCATAACCAGGGAGTGAAACATATGAAAAGAAAACTTTGGAGAAAAGAAAGTGGAGATGAAAAGCAAATCTGCTAGAGCTCTCCAGATTTCTCAGAGTGCAGTGAAAGGTGAAACAGTAAAATTTATTTTTTTTGTGCTCAATTGTAGATTTCTGTGTAACAAGATAACAAACTGAAATGTATTTAGAACAAAATAGTGTTGTGGTTTTTTTTTTCATTTGATTTTATTATCTATCTTGTGACAGAATGGATTGGGATGGTTTCTGTAGCTTAGTACAATGATGAACGTATATGATAATCTTGCAAGGACAAAATTTAACAACATTGCCTATGCTGTTGTAATTCTTTATACTCAAACCATTTAAATATAAATCCTCCTTTCCATTCTCCATACCCACCTAGTATTGAACCTGTTTCAACCTTTGCAAATTCCAAATTTCTTGACGGGCAGTTACATATCCCTTGGCAAATTTCCACTTAGTGGTGTGCAATAGAGAATTCTATAGGGGCCTGATTTGTAGCTTTAATCAAATGTTGTGTCAGACAGATGTTTCAATTAATATGATTACATTTATATAGGTAGAGTTGCCCTGCCTAGGAATATAGGACAGAATTTCTCACATTAAATGAGACTGAAATTCCAAAAGGTATGTTTTATGTCTCAAAATAAAGTGAATACCTTGCAGTCTATAATTTCTTGCAGTTTAACGACTGCTTTATGAATGTTGTTGGTAAAATGCAAGGCTAAATCTAGCAGTTATTTTGCAAGTGCAACATTTCTGCTGGTGAATATCCAGATACGAGAGCAGAGAATCACACATACATCTAAAACATTGTAAATATTTTCTTCCAACTTGTCCTGATCTTTTTAATTTTCAGCCCAGTATATGTTATGTTATTGTATTTTATATGCTACAAACCTTCTATTAAACTGGAGGAAAATAATTTTATGTAATTTTTTAAAAAACCACATATTTTCTTTTTCTCCTCTCACAGGATATTAATGGTGGTTATTTAAAGATATTTAAAGAAATTTAGCATGACTAATATTGCTAACTACAACATTTATTACATGGAAATTGTCCTATAGTTAGATAGTTATTTTTTATTAAAATTACTATTATTTATACTACTGACTAATAAATAGAGCTAATGAGCATGTCTTCTAGTAAATATCAATGGCTTGATCTAATGAAGGATGTGAGGATTCTGAAAATTGGTTTCTGAAGAATCTAACTTTATTCTGGGGTGGGATGAACATCTCTGATTTAGGTGCCTAAACACCTATGCAGAATATCAGTACATTAGAATATTACAGACAGGTACCTCAAAATGGGATGTGGAAAACAGCATTCAGGAAAGAAAAGGCAGAGGCAGAGGTGTATGTCTTCTTAAGTTTTCAACAGGACTGCTGCTTGGAATCAACAATCTGGAATCCTCTTTCAAAAAAACCCCACCCCACCAAAAAAAACCCACCCCACCAACCAAAAAACAACCTACTCCCCCAGTCCCCAAAATCCCACAACCAATAAAAACCCCACCTCCCAACTTTTCTATGAAAGTGTGGATAGGTATTTGTAGATCTGATTGCTACTCAAAAGCCTGTTGATGAATTAATTTCGTGAAAGTAAAACAAAAGATAATTTTCTCTCTCTCTGAGAGAGAATATAACATGTATTATATTCTGCTCCCTCAGAAAATGTCCTAACATGTCTATAAGAGGCACTGAAATCATCTCCTTTTGGTCCAATCTTGCTGTGTAATTTGTGGGTTCTGAATTATATAAGGCTTTGATCTACTCACACTCACAAGAGTAAATCTGTCTGATATAGATACAGAGGTGCAGCTTTAATAGTGAAGTGAACATCAGTGATAAAAGGAAAGTACTAACATAGATTAGGTTACTTTGAGTTAAGGGGAAAGATGCTCAGGAACTAACAAGTTCAGCCTGTGATGTCTAAAATCTGCCAAATTCCCACTCCAAGAACTGCGGTTGCTTATTGCCTCTAATGTATATTATGTTTTCACCTGTTATGGATATTATTGTCACTTTGTTTCTGGGAACTAGAGATTATTGTTGAAGAAACAAACTATTACTTGTCAATATAAATAATAAATAAAAATAATGAAATACATATTTTAAAGCACAGCATACATTAGAAACTAATTGCATCTCTTTAGGGTATCACTAACCACAGTTAATTACCATTGCAGATTGTAGATTGCCGTTTTGCTGTCTGTATAATGAAAGTTTAGACTCCTTCTTGAATTTCCTTTGTTCTCTGCATCCATGATTTAGTATTAATAATATTTCAAGATAACATACTTTTTCCATGTTGCTTAAATTCTTAAGGGGAAAACCCTTAGACCTCAGTATTGCAATTTTGAGGCTGTAGTTTCTAATGAGTTTTTTTGTTTGACCCTTTTAAGCATTTCTTGATCATTATCACATCTGTGAGCCTCAAACATTATGGAAGGAGATACTAAGATGATACTATTTCTACTTTTAGCATGTCTGTTTTATGTACATCTCTTTCTTCTCTAAATGGAGGTAAGGAGAGCAAGAAGGAATTGGCATCAGTAAAGTATTCATCGCTCTTACCAGATACCCTCTCTCCACCATGCAATAACTCTGTTTTAAAAGGACTATTTTTCTAATTTCTCCCTGTGTCTCTCTAACATCCTTAATCTGGGTATGATTTCATGAGGATCTTGTCAAAGAAGATTAGAAAGGATGGATAAACTGAAATGAACGGCAACTAATGACTTTTCAGTAGTGATTGCCACATAGACCAGGATTTAACCAGACATTGACAAGACTGGGCTGCAGGAAGTTCTGCAGGTTATTTCAGCTCATGCTCACCGATGGCTGTTGCATTAGCTGTGAACACTAATTAGGTTAAGCAAATACTAGAAAGACTACAAGAAAAATGAGATTAGAATGATTGTGGATGACTTCCCATAAAAAAAAGGTCAGATGAAAAACTTTTAAAGCAAACAAATGTTAATTCTTACCTAGGAAACCAGAGATCAGGAAACCAAAGAAAAATTATTCTGGAAATTATATCCTCCCCTTTCTTTTCATCTACTAAACGTGTGAGCATGAATGCATATGCATTGTACCATGCCAATATAGCATACACTCTTTTCCATTGACCTTAGAGAGATAAGATGCCTATCTAGCTGGTATTTGGTAAGTTTACTCACAGAAAAGATTTAAGGCAGGATAGGTATGTTGAAAAAAAAATTGAACTAATTGTGACACTTGAACAGTAAGACCTATGTTTCTTCATTGTGGAACGACCAAGAGTATGAGAGTATCAATTATGTTATGCAAGGGAATATAAATGCTGTTATCTTTGTAATTTATTAAACAGAAATAGCATGGGCTATGTATTCAAGGTGAGAATCATAAACATTCTGGTAAGAGATGACTTTTTCTGGTCTGGTCACATAGTAACATTTATGCCTACAGTAACGAGGGAGGAATCCATCGCACTTATTGACTGAAAGTTCTTCAAGAACTTCAATTATTTATGGAATCTGGGATGAGTCAGAAGGGTATCAATTTTGTTATTTAATAACTTAAATGATTAAAGATTCATTGTATCCTTGATCGAGTAGAAGCAGTAGTGCTGGAAGTCTGAAGATCCATTCTGTTAGATAGTAGGCAGCTCCTACAAGAAATATCTTCATTTTTCAAATTTGAAAAGCTGCCATCTGGAGCTGTGTTCCCACTTTTTGCTGAGTAGCACCCTCTTGGCTGAGAAGCAAAGTTATATGTTCTTTTTGGGATAGCTTATTTATGTACTCTTGAGCTTCCCTTCACCAAGTAATTTTCAATGCTAGTCAATCTTCCAAGAACAGGGATTTGCAGACGCAAATCTCCACAGAGATTGGAAAGCTTTTCATGTGGAATGGTCTGGGTATATCACCTCTGCATAGCCAGTTAATCCACCATTTTTTCTTTTTCAGAGTTTTTGGTTGGTATTTCACATATACTGATAGGAAAAATAAACTGAGACTAGAACTATAGTGCCTTGTGGAAACTGGTATAATACAATGAGATTTGAGATAGACTGTACATGCAGCACTAGCAGTCACTGCTTTCTAGCTGTCCCTGTATGTGACATGGCTGAAATACCTACTTTCAAACAAGTGTGGTTTTGCTGACACAACATACTGGTAAAAGACTTATTTTCAGGCCAGTAGATAAAATAGTATGTGAACAGCAAATCTTAAAAGCACAACTTGGCAGCTCTAATTAGCATTCAGTATTAGAGGCAGTCCAAGATAAAGTGCTAAAATATTTTTAATCTCGGAGGGCTTTGGAGGTTTGTAGGGCTTAAGTGTTTTTCATCTTATTTTCTTAAATCAGCACATATTCCTTTGTGTGACATGTGATGAAGTATGGAAATATGAAAATCATTGCTGTAGTCCTGGCATTAGTAAAGTTGCATACATCTGGCAGTATGGGGTAGTAGATATTTTGGAAGCAAAAAAGAATGTTTACTGTGTTTGTGCCAGAAAAGATGTTTAGCCCACAGCTATTTCATAGCAGTATTAGTGTCCAAGATCTGGGACCAATGGAATAGATCTTGCTTGCTTCTGGACTTCTGTTATTTTTGCATGGAAAATATCAGCAGAAAGAAAGTCTAAAAGTTCGTCTATTAGAACATTCACGGCATTTCAGGAATGACACTAAGCATAATGATTTACTATACTTTATTGTATATAAATCCCTTTAAACTTACTTTCCACCTTCACCCCTTTTTCACTTGGCCTCTTTCTCTCTAAGCAGCAGTGATGCAGTGGAATCCAGCGGCGCACAAACTCCGTTGATATCTATCTCAATTGATTAACTGTCTAGCAGATTTGATTTTCAGAATAGGTACCCAAGAGAGCTCAAATTCATTAGTGGTCGTCCACATGTGATTAGAAACTGTGAGAGGGCTAACCCCCTCTTTTAATTGATCCAATTTCATAGTCCTTGTGGTCATTAAGTGTGTTAATGGTAACTTAGCACATGCATTACGAAACCAACTTAACAACATCCTGTAAATGACTTTAAGTCAGCAGGTGCCAAATTTACAGAAAAAAAATGACATGATTGCTGCTGTAATGTTACTGCAGGAGGGATATGAAGTAATAAAATGTTGCAATTGTTTAATCCATCACAATCAAGCAGTCATCATTTGATGATAACATGATTGTTATATTATTACTATCCTTTGTTACTGATTGCCCTTTCTTCACTCAAGGGTATCATTCCTGTTTCATAATAGCTACACTTTCAGTTATACTACTTGGTAAGGAAGTAAGGTTTCATACTTTCTTCACTATCATGAGATTGCAGATAGCAGACTGTATTAGTTATAGGTTGTGCCAGAAAAGCTCACAGATTTTTTATTCTTGTGCTGTAAGTGTATATATATACACAAATATATATATGTATTTATAGACATTTTGTTTGAGAAATCTTTCTGTAAATCATATAAAAGGAAGGTCTCTTTCTAATAACATTATATTTTCTTATGTTTTCTGATTCCAGCAGGATTGTCAGTATTTTAAAAATAAATTCTGAATGCTACATACTGCAGATTTTTGGAGGGCTTATAGCTAATTTTTCATTGTTATGTTATTTTTAATGAGTGATGTACAAGTTAAGCTTTTAGTTTAGAAAGATTGTCCAATATTTTCTCCCTTCTGCCCCCAAAATACATGTGTAGATAATGGCTACCTAAATTTCAGGGCACGGCTAAGTTCTACAAAAAAAATTCTTAGAATTGTACCTCTTCAGATGATCAAACTTGCCCCATTCTGAGCAGCCATATGCCTAAACAGTGTTGTTTTCCAGAAATTAACCGGAGAAATGTCTATACTCCCAAAAGCATTCAATCTGTGAAGCATTTTGAGAATGGTGCATTTAGCATGCACCCACTGGGTTAGGGTGTCATACAAAATGGAGTTACTCTTGGCTTTGTTATTGCACAACAGAGTAATTTGCAATAATTTCCCCTAATATCTGAGGAATCAAAAAGAGTTTTGAGAGAGAAGGGGAAACAGGTCTGTTCTAAGATATTACACTGGGTACCCTGTACAGTTAAAAGATGGAAGGATATACCTTGGATGGAAGGATGAGAACTATTCCTTGGAACTGGTTAGCATTTAAAAGAACTTAAGTAGGAGAATGTGGAAGATATACATAAAGAGAAGAAAAGAATAGAGAAGTTGAGAAGGAAAGAGAAGGGTTTAGGGTAGATGGCTGGGAGGATAACAGAGAGATATCGTTCCCTCAGAAAATGCATGAAGTTTCTGATGTTTCTAACCTTACAGAAAATCAGCCTCATTGGCTTCTGGGCATAGCCATAATGTACAAATAAAGTAAATATAAATTTTAAACAAAATGCTCTTCAGAAAAGAAATCATGATTTGAAACAAAGATGTATAAATATGGAAAGATATTTTTCCTTTCCAATAACAAGTTATTAAAATTTTTAAAATGCCACACTGCACATACATTGTGCCACTGACAAACTGGGAGACCCTACATATATCCTAAATGGTTTCTTGAAACACTGGAACATACAGGGTCAAAAAGGATCTACTATAATATGCTAAGGGGTATTATAGTAACAGGAAGACAAACATACAGTTTGCACAGAGAGGTGGTAGGTGCCCTATGCCTGGAAACATTCCAGGTCAGGTTGGACAAGGCTCTGAGCAACCTGATCTAGTGGAAGAAGTCCCTGCTTAATGCAGCAGGGTTGGACTAGACTTTTAAAGGGCCCTTCCAACCCAAACTATTCCATGATTCTATAATACCTGAGAAAATAATTGTAATACCCGATTGCTATCAATTGCTATTTCGTAGATGAATGTGAAACTCTACTGACAGAGTTTACCCCTTTCCTCCTTTCCCAGAATGCAGCAAGCACTTCTCTTGGTTATGAAAATTTGTCATTTTCTATAACCCTGCAGGAATGGTAGGGAAAAGGTTTGTTCCTACAGCTGGACTCCACACTTAGCTGAGAATTGCCAGCTGAGATGCGATGTTAAGTGCCACTTCTTGAGGGAGACTGAGGCTGCCTCCCTCAGAGAGGAGGATGTGAGTTCTTTGGCGTTGAGCTCAAGCCAGAAGCTCATTGTTGTTTTACTTTACTGGAATGGTGTTTCCTATGATACATCTTTCGCTTATTAATTTCTCAGGAGTCAGAACCCTTTGGATGATTGACTTTAAAAAGAATAATTAATAGAGGTTGAGTCTCATATAAATATTTAGAAATATGTTTATACCTATATGTTTATATAATGATGTTAAACTCTTTAATTAGTTCAGCTGAACTAGCAGATTGTCATGATTGAAATAAAGCTGTGTAATCAGCAAGTTGCTGTGTCAAAGCCCAGAGTTCATATTTAATATGCACGGGAAATGTAGCACTCATCACGCTTATGCTTGATGCCACACTATTTTCTCTTGGGATCTGACAATGCGAGTATAGTTGATTCAAGAAGGTGTAAAATATGATTCTATGAATTTTATCTCACACAGTAAATTTATATAATCCTTACATATCTCGATGCAGAACAAAAAAGTTGCGAGACATTCTTCAGTTAGGTAGTTAAAGGAAAAAGTGTTGGAGCCATCTCCAAAATCCCACTGTAAAGAAATTCCAAATGCTTTGTATTTTTATGGTTTTTGACAAAATTCCAAGAAACTGCAAGCATAACTCTAGAGAAAACTACAAGCTGCAATGTGAGGGGAATCATAGAATCATAGAATAGTATGCGTTAGAAGAGACCTTTAGAAGTCATCTAGTCCAAGCCCCTCACAATGAGCAGGGACATCTTCAACTAGACCAGGTTGCTCAGAGCCCCATCCAACCTGACCTTGAATGATTCCAGGGATGGGGAATTTACCACCTCTCCAGGCAACCTGTTCCAGTGTTTCACCACCCTCATTGTGAAACATTTCTTCCTTCTATGTAGTCTAAATCCATCCTCTTTTTGTTTTAAAACATTCCTCCTTGTCCTTTTGCAACACACGCTGCTAAAAAGTTTGTCCCCAGCTAAAAATTTGTCCCCATGAGATCATGAACTTCAGTCATAGTGACTGGGCCAGAAGGTGGGTATTTGGCTTCAGTCTAGTCATGGGAGAGGAAAGGAAATGATACAGGTATAGGCCTAAAAGCTTTCATAAGATTCTAAGAGAATGGCATTTGTGGTTTGGGGTTTGTTTTTTGTCTTTTGTTTTCTTACTGGCCTCTTTTTTTTAATTTTCTCTTCTTCTTTATGCAAACTTACACAGGCTATAGTGGTAGAAATAATTAATAATTATCCTGCACTAGTCTTTATGGAAACTTAAATCTGTTGAAACTTTTCATTAGTATTTCCCTGCTTGTCTCTTTATTTCTTGATGAATTTCCCATGGGGAAAAAAATCATTATTAACTAACTAATGAATACCTGGGTCATAAATATAAATTATGAAGATTTTGTAGACAACTATTAGGTACAAAGTGAGTAATTTAATTTTTCATTAACTCCTTAGAGTGAATATTCTATTATCTTGCCAAGTGTTGGTTTTATTAGTAAATTTAATTTAATGCTTATGCTTCCAACTCAATATCAAAACAGATATAAAACCAGCTACATAAATAAAAACCTGTGTAAATAGTTTTCACAGCATTCCAACCAAATTTTCAGTTAGTGTAAACTGATTTTCCTCTAATGGTGTCAGTGATGAAATGCCAGTGTATAGCAGTTGAGGGCTTGGCTCTTGATACCATAGAAGTTTTATCTGTTTTGGGATCCTACTTGACATTGCATTTGCAATTCGTTATCAGCCTGGTGCATTGATACGCTGCTGTAAACAATTGAGACTAGGATTTTTTTATTTCAGTGCGAAATGGAAAATGTAGTCTACACTGAGAGAGCTTAGAAATACACAGCTATAATGAGAGCTATACAATGCATGAATAATTGGCAATGTATAGTAACTTCAGTTGATGTATAAAAACACATCTGCTGACTTGTTCTCCCTTCAGAAAGTGTTGATTTTACTAAGCAATGGAAAATTCTTGATGCATGAAAATTGATGGATGAATATAACTACCTTACTTTACACTGTAATGTATATATATGATAAATGTCCATAGGTTACTATTTAAGGATCTATGTGTAGGATACTTATGATGATGAGGAGCAGAGAAAGCAGCAAACTGTCTTTATCTGGCCACAGGACTTTGCATCAGCTGAAATGTGCCGCAAGAAAGAGAAGAGTGCTCTGGAGCTCAGGGTACTGCAAGCACTGAATGGGATATATGACATATGCATATGCGCATTTGTCAGCACACATTTCAGCAACAAAAATTCAGGTGTTTGAATCTTCTGCTGTATCTTACCTTTATAATTCCTCGATAAAAATTTGCCCTTAGCAGAGCAGCTTGCTTGCCTGGTTTCTAGTCTGAGGCAGGATTTTGGAACTAGGTGGACTCCAAGTCCCCTGAAGGACTTATTCTAACAGGCCTTTTAAGAGCATGCGTACCAGGAAGACTGATCCCTTCACAACATGCAGCTGTGCCTTTTCGTTTTGAAGTGTTCCAAAAAGAGTTGCTCGCTTCTTATGTACCTACCAGCTTGAGTCTTCACAACAACTCTCAGAGCAACTACATCTATACTATTCTGCATAACAGAATTTGTACAACTTGTTTGGCTGAAGTATTTTAGAGCAGCATCAGGTCTAGTATGCACACTTCAGGAATGAGAAAGCATTTTTTCTTCTGAGATTTCGCTAAGGTTCTTGTTACACCAAGTAACTTCCACTTCTGCAGATGTTGTTGTGCAATGTCATTAGATTGTGTTCTGTCAAGTAGTGTTCTGCTTATCGCTCTCTACAACTACCTGAAAGGGGGTTGTGGCGATGAGGGTGTTGGCCTCTTCTCCCAAGTAGCTAGTGATAGGACAAGAGGAAATGGCCTCAAGTTGTGCCAGAGGAGGTTTAGATTGGATATTAGGAAAAATTTCTTCACCGAGAGAGTGGTCAGGCATTGGAACATGTTGCCCAGGGAGGTGGTGGAGTCGCCATCACTGGAAGTGTTCAAAAAATGTGTGGATGTGGCACTTCAGGACATGGTTTAGGGGGCATGGTGGTGTTGGGTTAGCTGTTGGACTTGATGATCTTGAAGGTCCTTTCCAACCTTAATGATTCTGTGATTCTGTGATTCTGTAATTTTTTCTTTTTTTTTTCTTTTTTCTTTCAACATATTTCCATGTTGTCTTCTTATAAAAGTACTTACAATTTACTGGGTCTTCTAATTGAAGTGAAAAGCACTTGTTTGTACTTAGAAATAGCTTTCAGTGAATTTGTCATGTACTGGTAATAGAAGAACCATCTTTTGGTTATTAGCACTGCAGAATAAACCTATGCTTAATACCTTATGTACACAAACTGAAGACTTTTGTATCCATGTTTGGTGACCTTGAAGCTGCATTGTGTTCAGTGCCCTTTTTATAACCTTAATTACCAGGGAATACAGAGATTTAAAAAAAAAAAGGCTAACATTTCACTTTAACATCCACAATAATCTATTATAAAGCCAGCTTAAGTCAGTCCCCAAATACAGAGAAATGTTATTACATGCTCAGCTAGCTGTCAAGGGGCCATGAGTCAGTGGCTTACAGTTATCAAAAGTAACAAGGTTGTTGAGATTTTCCTCCAACAAAGCCAACCAGCTTACGAAGGGATTAAGCTCTCTTTGATTAGAACAATTGGAACACATCCTGCCCTTTTAATTAGCATTCCTTCTGCTTGGTTTAGGCTGTTCATTTAACACTCTTACTAGCCAATGCAAGAAAATACTTGCATTTTTTGCCTGCCCATAAGTATTATAGTAGTAGTATATTAGCATGCACTAGCTAAAATGTAAACAATCTTAGAGATCATGTTCAAAGGCCTATGAAAATCCCAAGGGTATAGTGTTGATAGTGTCCTGGTTTCAGCCAGGGTAGAGTTAATTTTCTTCATAGAAGCTAGCATGAGGCTATGTTTTGGATTTGGGATGAGAAAATGTTGATAAGGTGCTGATGTTTTGAGTTGTTGCTGAGTAGTCAAGGACAGTCCAGCTTCTCATGCTGGCCTGCAGCGAGCAGGCTGGGGGTGCACGGGAAGCTGGGAGGGGACACAGCCAGGACAGCTGACCCAGGCTGGCCAAAGAGATATTCCATACCATATAACGTCATGCTCAGTATATAAAGCTGGGACAAAGAAGAAGGAAGGGGTGGAGGGACATTCGGAGTGATGGCGTCTGTCTTCCCAAGAAACCATTACGCGTGACGGAGCCCTGCTTCCCTGGAGATGGCTGAACACCTGCCTGCCCATGGGGAGTGGTGAATGAATTCTTTGTCTTGCTTTGCTTGCGTGCGCGGCTTTTGCTTTCCTTATTAAACTGTCTTTATCTCAAACCATGAGTTTCCTCAGTTTTACTCTTCTGATTCTCTCCCCCGTCCCACCGTGGGGGAGTGAGCGAGCGGCTGCATGGGGCTTAGTTGCTGGCTGGGGCTAAACCACGACAATAGACACAGAGTAATAATATATGAAGGCAATGTGTGACAGGAGGCTCCGTGAGCCTTTAGGCGCAGTATATTGCCCTGAGACCACAATCTTTTTACCTTCTATCCTAGACAACCAAAAAGGTTTTATGTCAGATTTACTGACATTTCAGAGGTTTACATTTTAATTTCTAATTTGAGGCAAGTCAGTCATAGCGACCTCTGTTTGCACTGGTGAAGAAATGAGTGAAAAATATATTCAAAAAGTGAAGTGCTGATATAAAGACAGTTTGGTGTGGAAACAGCATCCTTACCATGTTGAAAAGAAAGAGAAAAGAGTATTGCATTGGAATACATGTACTGGTACCTTGAACTTGGATTGCCTGCCCTCAGCCTACTTCTGTCTTCCCTCTCCCTGCCCTGATACCTCAGTGTTGATTGGTATTTGATAAAGATTAAGGAAGTGATAAGTGACAAAAGTGCTCTCCCAACTTCAGTTAGTTATGTAAAAGTCTGAGTATTATACTGAAAAATTGCCAAGTGAAATGTTTATCAATGTTTTGCAAGTTACCTGCATTCTCTGGTATATTCCATTGACATGGATTTAAAATAATGCCCACTGTATGTTCCTCTTCATTGTCTCAGTTCAACTACTTAAATGTGTACTTGAGAGTGTCCTCCTGCTCTCCCTCACATCCTGTCCTTCCCTATTTTTTTCTGTTCTTCCTTCTATAACAATATGAAGTGCAAAAAATTCAGTGTTGTTCAGCACAAACAGTGGTAACAGTAAGCTGAGGCCATTTCATGTTTTGAGAGCAGCTGCTCATCTCCTACTCTCCACCCACCAGACAATACCCCAGCCTCGGATCTGCTTGTGTAATCACTCCCTAACTCAGTTCAATCAGTTATCTGTATTAGAGAAGTTCTAACTTTTAAAGAGTTTGAGCTAATGAAGATCATGAAATAAAATATTTTGTTTTACGTAAATTTACTAATTTGATTTATTTTGAAAATGGATAATCCAATTCAATAAAATATTCAAGTTTTTCTTTTCTTTTCTGTATTTCTTATTCCTAAAAGTATGAAAGTAGTACAGGATCTGATTTATTATGTAATCTCCTGCTAGAGCATTAAACTAATTTGAAAATACAGACATTATTTTGTTAAGTATCTGAAACATTTGATTATTGCAGATCAACAGGAATTAGATTTAATATAGTGCCTCCTAAAGCTATTACTGTGTCACTTGTCACCTCTTCGCTGTCCTGAAGTGGAGGATTGAACTAGGAAAAATAGCCCATTTTTTTGTAGGTATTTAGATCTTAATTTTCAATTCATGCCAGGATTTTGTGTTCACTAGAAGTAAAGAAGGAAGCTTAATTACCACTACTCTCAAATTTTGTAAGTTGGCACTATTTTCTAAAGGCTGAAGAGCTGATTATTTGATGTCTCATAGCAGTATTAGATTTAAGAAAGAATGCTGGGAATTACATAGAGTAGCCTCAGTTTTGTCCATTGGCCTTTGACTTTAAATGCTTCATCTCTTATTGGGTTATTAGGCTGCCTACAGGCAGAAAACAGTATAAATTACTGTAAAAATCAGTAGTTGAAACTGCTTTTCTCTTAGCACAGCTCTTGCCCCTTTCCACAGTCTGCAATTTTGTGTGATCCAATCCATTCTGCCTGACAGAAACATTCAAAGGATATACTTGAAGTTCAGTTTTCAGACCTCTATGATGTCCGAAACCACTTTATAAACTAAATTGTGCATTCTTAAAATGTGTACATTCTAACACAAATCCAATCCATTTCGGAATAAAATTTTGGGAAAAAAGATCAATATGGAGAATATTTATGGAGATAAAAAAAGTAAAATTATTTGCACTTGAGAATGAGTGATCTTCAGAGAGCTGATCAATATAGTTTTTTGATTTAAGAAGAATTTCTGCTTTCATGAAATTCCTTACAATGATATATGAAATAACCACAATGATTTCTCTCCTTGATGTATATTTTTAAAAGATGATGGGCATGTTTCAGTTTGGGCTTAGTAATTTAAGTCACATACATCTTTGTAGTCTTTTTGTAACTTCACTTTCTGTTTCTTGGTTTCCAGTGTTTGGTTTTTCAAATGTACCTTAGGACATCAAAATCCTTTGAAAGCCACCTAATTTCAGATAAACATTATCAAAAGGAAGTTTTCTTGAAGGACAAGACATAATGAAATTAAGTGAAAGAATTTCTTTGTTCTTTTCTTTTATAGAGGCTGTTAAGACATTTAATGTTCTATGAATTATTATTTTTTTATATTGTGGTTCTCTAATATATGAATAAAATAGAATTAAAGTAATTCAGTGGAAGATATAAGGTAGCCATCTTGTTTCAAGAATATTAGTATAGAAACAAGCTAGGTAAGTTGTAGTATTAAAGATAAAGATAATAATAGGTGATATCGTTCGGAGCAAACAAAAAATACTCATAGGTGTATCCAGAGCGTGAGGAGAGCTTAAAAAGACATGATATGACTGTGTTTTATGCAGTTTTATGGGCATTTGCATTATTTCATATGACAGGACTGTGCACAGAGAAATAATGTGAAAAGTACTGTCTGATTTCTCTTTTTTGTGTGCCATGAACACCTAATAAAGAATTAATTACACAAAAAGGAAGCTTACAGTTGTCATTTGCTGGTACAACTAGAATAACACTTTGATTTCACCTGTAAGTCTACACACATCAGATTTAAAAAAAAAAAAAAAGTAGAGTAACATCTAGTAAATAAATTATCTGGCAACAGTTCAAGTGCTAGGATATTTTTCTTGTGTCCCACGCACCCACATGCACATATACAGACACAGACATTGTGTACGCACAGACACACATTTGTGTGTGTTTATAAAGACACACACATATATACTGGAAAGATAGATATAAGGAGACTCTTCAGTACAGGTGGAAATATTTGTGTATTTTACCAGATACCTGTTCGTGCTCGGCTGTTCCCAGCTGATTGTTCATTTACCTTATTGAAGCAAACAATGAAATTTCAAGATAAACTAATACAAGTTTTTGTGTTTATATTAACAACTCATAGCTGTACTTCAACAACAAGTGAAGAGAAAGTATCTATTATTAGTCTGTACCATGCAATTTAGTCTTCCAAGTTTTCTTTTGTTTGCCTCTGAAGGGGAAAATTTTAAGAACATACTTCTTTTTTCTATAAACGGTTTGGAAATTTAAAAACTGTTTTTTTTAGATGTGATTCTATACTTTTCTTTAGTTTTAAAGGAGGTCAGACTTTGAGTTTTCAATGAAGTTGCATCATTACAAAATACTTCTGAAATATCTTTAATTTAATAGTAATATAGATGCAAATTGGGAAATGCATACTACAATAATGAGACTGTTTAAGGGCCTGGTAAGATGTTGAGTATTTCTCAATTAGCTTCATATGAATATTCAAAGATGCACATATATGTTTGGATTACATTACAAAGGTGATTTTTATTAGCCATTCATCAAAAAATGCTTCCTTCATAAAAATACAGTTACAATTGTTCCTTCAAATTTTCCTCTTTCATGTGATACTTAACTTGCTGCTGTTCCATAGGTGCTAAGATGAGCTATCATACCTATCAAATTCTAAATTTTAACCTGCATAGTTAGTGTAGTTCAGTATGCCAATGAACATAAAAAAAAAAAAAAAGCTAAGAACAGGAAACACTATTTTTAAGTACCTAGAAAACGACATCTGAGCATAACAGCAGACTGTTCATCGTACTTGTTCACCACAAATTTTAGAGATCTTATTTTTGCAAACTGCAGATGGTTCAAAAAAGGATAATTATTCTACTGTAGTTAAGATAAATGCAAACTAAATCATATAATGATTACATTATTCTTCCTGTTACTCGTTTTTAGTGAGAAATTGCATAGAAAGCAGTATAAACATAATAGACTGGTGGACTCCTTGAGTTGATTTTGTCAAAAAAAGGAATGCTTTGCAAAAAAATCTCATGCAAACTCTTTTTTGAAAGCTCAAATACATATTGATAGAATTTATTCCACTTATGTAAAACACTCCTGCTAGCTATAAATTTGGTAAGAATCAGAACTGTCCAGATGCTACTTAAGGAAATATTCCTCTGGTACTTGTAGCCTGGCAGAAAAAAGCTCATGAGAGAGTTGATTTTGTCTAATCATAGGCATTCACTGGTCATGTCCATAGTTTCTGAGCTGTGCCACAACGTGCCTCAGGATACTAGTCATATAGACTGGCAATCTTTGGGTGCCATGGATCCATTTAGCCTCAGTATATCTGGCAACCTTGAGAAAACCAAGCATATATGGGGTGAAGAGGAGTCTAGTGCGCTGGATGCCTCCTTCCATTGAGGAATGGGAATGGGGAAAGAGAAGCTGGTAAGCATTTTTGACTCCCCAAACCTAGACGCAGTGAGGGGAACAACCTGACATTAAATTTTAGGCCTACGGTTTAGCCTAAGGCACAGTTGATAACAGTACATATGATTCCAAATTGAGCAGTTTGGTATCACATTGAATATACGTTGAATTCTTATTGAATAAACATTTTGTCTGCAATTGACTGCAGAGATACATTAAACAGAGCTGGAAAATTTGGCCCAGGAGGCAGATATTTTGGATAAGACTCTTTTATTACACATCTGTACTTTTCAACACTTATCTAAACTGACATTTTCCATATATCATTAGTTGTTATATTATTCAGATGTCATTTTTTTTAATTATTATTTTTCTGAGACAGACTTTTATTTGTGGAAGCAGCTGCAACACCGTATTCATAATTGCAAGTCACATAGTATATAAGAATAGTGCATATAATAATACAATGTATGAAACAAGGTAAAATTATAGCTCTTAAGTTTCTCTTTTCCTAAAGTAGTTATCCAGCAGAATCAGTTCTCTGCTAACTGGCTAGTGAAGGCAAAACACATCCTACTGATGTGCTGACAGATGTCTTTCTGCAAATGATTAAGAATTAGAATTGAAGCAGGCTACAAACAAATGTAATGTCTTATGGCATTGGAGTGACGAGACCTATGTCTATCCTAGCAAAATAGCAATGACATGGTTCTTTGGCCCTGAGGTTAAATAACATGGAAACAATTTCATCCATACAGATATAATCTCTTCCTCTTCCAAAATATGTTGGCTCTATTGAAATAGATAGGAACAAACATCTTAGCAATAGTGCTTTCCTGTGCTGAGTCTCAGCAAAAGTTTTTGTTATAAAAACTGAGTTTTTAATAAGAAAGCACTGCCTGACCTGGACCCAAGCTGTGCTAAGAATTGAATAATTTGGAATTGTGCCCTGGCCAGCTCAGTATTTTAAGGAAAGGCATAGGGACTGGTCTCTAATCCATACACACATACACTGTACAATGAAAGAAACAGGAGGGACTTCTATAAAAACCCGCACATTAACATCCATCATTCTCTTTGCTATTAAAAGAACACACAGCAAAACCCAACAAAAACAACAAACAAAAAAATTCCAAACACCCCCCCCCAAAAAAAAAGGGCAACCAAAAACCCAATTTTTGCCCAATGTTTTTCTTTTCCTGAGTAGGCTTGTCTCTGACTAGTATAGGTAACAGCTAAATGGGTTAGTTTGAGTTTGTGTATTTCTTCAGTGAAATATTATGTTCCAAAATGTTTATGTCCTAACCTTAACATTTATTTTCTTTTCCTCTCTCTTAAAAATCTTAATTGATCTTTTGTGACTTTGGGAAGAGAAAAATTGTATTTGTAGGCATTCAGTCTTTTTTGGAGTTCTATGAAATTCCTAATATGAAGCAAGAGTTATACTGATCTGCTGGTAGACTACACGCCAGATGAAGTCCACATTGTTTATCTTACTTCTTCCAGGACAGCAGTGTTGGAAAGATGGGAGGCAGGATCATTTGCTGTCAGCAAATATCTGCTTTACCATATCATGGATGATTAGTGTTACCTAAAATAGCTCTGGTATTTTCAAGAAGCATTTTCATTCTTCAGTTGTCAGAAGTATGATTAATAAACATAGGGCCTCCTTTATTCCTGGCAGCTTTTCAGCATCAGAAGGCTGATTCCTTCCTCAGCTAAGTGTCAAATGCATGTCTTATTTAGTTTTAGTTATTTAGCTTCATATACATAAATATACTACTAAAATGGAAGAAAGAAATTTAGAAAGGGCTGTCCCCAAAGATTTCTGAAACCTGTAGCTGTTCAAATTTTCAGTATTTCTTTAATGTTTCTGAGATATTTTAATAATAAAAAAGAAACTTATTTTTAAAACAGCAAAATTGAAATTACTGAAAATATTTTTTTGTCTGTGGCTGTATATTCCAAGTTTAGTGTATGTCTCTGTAAGATCATTCTCGCATAAGAAAACTGAGAAACATAATTATATAATGGTACTGGCAGTTAGATTTTTAACGTTTCTTTTTGTACTTCAAGAGAAATTATACACATTTAAAATATGTTGGGATCATGTTTCGTGCTACTCTAAAGAACTTCACTTGGCAAGTAACCTGGTTGTACTATCAGTGATTAAAACTCTGGGTTGGAAACAGAAGACATAAATGTTGATCATACGGAAAGAAAAAAAAAAAGGCTTTTTACTTCTGGATACAGCCAGGTACGCTGCCTTTGTTGTGCCATTGACATTCACTGTGCCATTGACATTCATTTTGTTATTTGTGGCTGTGTCATGGGTGTTTCTTGAGAAATTACATAGTAAAAGAAATACTCCAAAGAACAGGAGTAAAACTGCAAATTCCGTGCATGTGTAAAAATCAGATTATCTGGTAGATTGAATTAGAGAATCCTTTCATATGCATGAGTCACAGGTTTCATTCCCTGAGTGAAGTTGTGGGAAAAAATGTCAAAGAAGGAAGCATCTAGCTATTTGATAACTTCTCTGATTTACCTCCTGTTAGGAATAGCTTCCTAGTATGCCAAACACTTGCCTTTGTTTAAACTTTTTTAAAACTTTTCCTTTTCCCAAGAATATCCCTTCCTTTATGACTTCGTTCCGAACAGGAATGACAGATCTGAAATGGACACTACCATGGTGTATTATTCTTTTTGAATTCAGTTTGGTGAAGAATAACATAGATTGGGCTCTTCTTGCCAGGGCCTGCAAGCACTTACAGGCTTTATCATCCCTTCCCAGACCCCTGGGGGTCCCCCACCCTGCCCAGGAATCAGGACCCCATGTCAGCCCCCTTGGGCATGTCCTCTGGAATTTTAGAAGCTTTGTGAATCTGTCATGCAATGAATGTGCATTCAATTAAAAAAATGTAGTTTCTTTGCAGACTTAGAGAGGGAAAAATCCATTCCCTTAAATTACATTTAGAAAGACAGTATCTCTTTCTAGGAACGATCAAAGGCGTATCCCCTTTTCCCACTAATTTCTGAGAATTTTCACATTTATTTTAGAATTACTGGGAACCTAAAGATTGGATCCATGGTAGAGCTGCACAGCAGTTTAATGGTAAAAAGTGGCACACTTTGAATGATGTAGCATAACTAGACAGGAGATAAAAGTTGTGAAAGGACATGATATGATAGGACATCTCAGATAGCTATAGATGCCTATATTCAGATATCTGAAATTCAGAACTAAATTCCATCATGTCTATGACTCATGTCTTTGTGTCAACTGCCCTAAGGACTTGACATTTCCTTTGTATATCTTCCGTACATCCCTGAAAGGTTTGGGAAACTGAAACATTTATACTGTATCATACCATTTATATTTACAAATCATAGAAAGTTGTCTAAATTTGCATGGAACGGAAGATGATTTTAGTTATGATAAGGCAGCATGTAATATGTAGGCTCCAGTTAAACCCCAAATCCATTCAGATAATAAGGACTCTTTCTCAGGTTATTTATGAAAGAGAGAGAGTTAACTGAAGAACTGCTATAGCTGTTATATTTAACAGTTTTCAAAAACTCTTAGGTCTCAAAAAGTTTTTGTGGTACTAGAAGGTGGGCCATGACTGATCATAAAGTTCAGAAAAATGCACTGAATGGAAAGAATCAGTTGACTATACACATGGGTATTTTCATTACTAGGGAAAATAAACAAAATTTGAACAAATAGTTCAGATAATCCTGGATAAAGAAATGGTTTGGTTTTGCAAAAATGTATGTTTCTTTATATATGTATATAAATATTCCATTGATGAGTTATACTGTCTGGAATTTATGTTGAAATATCATATTCTGAACAAGTGTTAGAGAATATGCCTAGACAGTGAAGTGTGAAGTCATAAAAGTGAACAATTGTGCTTAAAGCTATTTCTTATTCTTCTAAACTATGTTCATGCTTTGAGCACTGTTAGCTAATGTTACTATTCATAATAAAATACTCAATATCACCTACTTCACTACTCTTCCTGCCCTAAAAATTACTTGCTTCACAGATCAAACATCAAATTCTAATTGCATAGTTACAGCAAATGTGAATGTTAAGGTGTTCAGGCTCTAGTACTTCAAAATAGGAAAGTAAATTTCAGAGTCAGTAGAGCCAATACCTAACCAGTGTTTTTTTCTAATTTAAACTATGAGAACATCAGGTTAAGAACCTCAGTGGACACTGTCTACCATAGCTCAAAATGGAACAGGGATTCAAAAATCCCACCTAACATTAGTTTCAACTGTATGGGTTGATGTCAATTGATTTAGTCCTGGTAAAAATTCTGAGTAACAGATCATAAAGCATTGCTATATGCACTCATCTGGATGATGTTGCACTACCCTGTGTTTCTGAAGAATATTGGTCTGCAACTCCACAATATCAGGAACTCCCATAATCTTGTTTTTAAACATCTTATTGCTCTCACAACATCACAGAGGAAAATCTTAGACTGAGCCATCTTAGATGCCCTCCAGTATTTGTTTCCAGTAACTCAGCCAAAAAAAGCTGTCATGGTTTAACCCCAGCCAGCAACTAAGCACCATGCAATTGCTCCCACACAGTGGGACGGGGGTGAGAATCAGAAGAGTAAAAGTGAGAAAATCATGGGTTGAGATAAAGACAGCTTAACAGGTAAAACAAAAGCCGCACACGGAAGCAAAGCAAAACAAGGAATTCATTCACCACTTCCCATGGGCAGGCAGGTGTGCAGTCATCTCTGGGAAAAGAGGGCTCTATCATGCATAACAGTTACTTGGGAAGACAGACACCATCACTCCAAATGTTCTTCCACCCCTTCCTTCTTCTTTGCCCCAGCTTTACATACTGAGCATGACGTCATATGGTATGGAATATCTCTTTGGCCAGCCTGGGACAGCTGTCCTGGCTGTGTTCCCTCCCAGCTCCCCATGCATCCCCCATCTTCTCACTGGCAGACCAGCATGAGAAGCTGGACAGTCCTTGAATGCTTAGCAACAACTGAAAACATCAGTATGTTATCAACATTTCTCTTCCCAAATCCAAAACATAGCCTCACACTAGCTTCTATGAAGAAAATGAACTCTATCCTAGCTGAAAACAGAACAAAAACACAGTTGTTTTTCCTCTTAGGGTCCATCCACTAGGCGGGTGACATCATAGAAGGATATCAAATTCATTAAACAGGACTTTCTTTTTGTGAACCCATATTAACTGTGACTGATGATATCATTATTCTTTAAATACCTTTCAAAAAGAAAAAAGAAAAAAAAAGGACAAAACACAGTCCTCCTATCTTTCTTTCATGTTTTCATGTGAACACTACACTGATCTCAAGGTAGGAAGTCCTCTCTGTAAATAAATAACAAAAAAGCTGTGTGCCTTACCTGTTTCTAAGCTACCTATGAGAAGAAAGGAAAGGTGAATCTCATCACTTTTCTTCCACCAGCATAATGTAAAGGATGGGTTTATACCATGGGATTCAAGAATTATAGAATAATTTAATAATTTCAATTGTGAGGAGCCTGTGAAGATCATATAATTTAAATTCCTTCTTAGTTAGATTTGACTTTGAAGTTAGAACATGTGCATCAGGATCTTGTCCAGTTGAGTTTTGGGCATCTCCAAGATCAAAGATTCCTCAGGAATCCTGGGCAACCTGTTCCAGACTTTGACTGCTCTCATTGTAACAAACCTTTTCCTAATATCTAGATTATTGCAATTTTGTCCATTGACTATTGTCCTTTTGCTGTACAACCCTGAAGACTGCAATTCTGTTTTCCCCATAAATAGTTTTCAAGCAGCTGACGAAACCACCTGGATACACCCTAGCCTTCTTTTCTATCCTGATATTACAGAACCATTAAGGTTGAAAAAGACCTTTCAGATCATCAAGTCCAACTGTCAACCCAACACCACCATGCCCAGTAATTCCTCTGCAGAGCCCTCCTACCCTCCATCAGATCAACACTCCCACCCAACTTGGTGTCATCTACAAACATACTAAGGGAGCACTCGATCCCCTCATCCAGGTCATCAACAACGATATTGAACAAGACCGGCTCCAAAACTGAGCCCTGGGGAACACCGCTTGTGACCAGATGCCAAGTGGATTTAACACCATTCACAACTCTCTGGGTCGGCCGTCCAGCCAGTTCTTTACCCAGCAAAGAATGCACATGTCTAAGCCATGAGCCATGAGCCCTAATTGTCATGGTGTGTCTCCATTGGATTCACTACTGTAGATGCGTTCTCACAAGTGCCAAATAGGGAAAAATAATCACTTCTATTGAATTGCTGGTTAGACTCTTACTAATATTGGCCAGTTTGTTGTTGGTCTTTGTTACAACAGCACACTTTCTTCATGTTCAACTTACTGTCCACCAGGTCTAAAGTTGCTTTCTGGTACAATGATGTTTAGCTTGTATAGTTCCGTTGAGTTATTCCATTCCAGGTACAGGGCTTTGCATTTGTCTTTCTTGAACTTCATAAGGCTTCTGTTCACAGTATCTTCAACCTTTTGAGGTCCATTTGTTTAACAGCCTTAATCTCTAGTATAGCAACAGATCTCCTCAGTTTGGTATCATCTGTGTAATCAGATTGGATGGGGATTTTTTGCTTAAATAGAGATATCTACTGGTGTTTGAGACATCATAGAGTAGTCAAAATATCCCATTGGGCTAACAGTTATGACACAAGGCCTTCAGAAAAGTATGTGCCCTTTAGCACCAATAAAAGTGGACCAGAATGAGTTCCCTATGCCATTCAGACACTTATGCGTAAGCACCTCAAGTGAGCAACTATAATAAAGTAGTCCACATGCACGTGTTGACATGTGAGCTGTTCATGCTGTCACTATAGTTTGTGGGGATCTGGATCTTTGTTCACTTGCCACATACAGGTGTTTAGTGTCAGATAAGATCTTTAATGATGTCCAAGGCATCTGTGTGGAGCTAGCAGGCATAACAGAAGACCTGCATATGAGACCTGTGTAGTCCTGTACTGGCATTTGAGGTGTAACAGGATATGACAGTATTTCAAATGGATTGTGTGCTTATTCTGGAAAAATGAGTCAAGTCTCTATTAAAGTGTAACTTAGGAAATCTAAGGAATTACTCAGTTCAGCCTTTAGCAGACATGTAAATGTAGTCATCTGAACAGCTTTCTGGTCTGCATAGGCTTAATTCAATTGCCTAAATATAGGCTCCTGGTACCATTTGAGATATGCTAGGATATCCAAGACATTCACACAGAAGTGACAGATGGTACATAAAGCAGACCTATATCTTCCTGGAGTGGCAGCTGGAGGATTCACAAATGGCATGAAATGAACACATTTAAGCAAATTGTTCGAGTCTCAGTGACTGTATTGACCATAAATTTAATCAGTTGACTTAAATGTAGGCACCTACTGCAATTTTACTTGCCTTAGAGTATATAAGCTATCTCACAGGTATGATACTTAGATCACAATGTTTTCAGGAGATCTGTATACTTTTGAAACAGAAACTGAAGGACAGACATACACAGCACCGAAAATGGCGCTAGTATTCTGTGTGTAGGCAGCTCACTAAAGCCTGCCTAATGTTTCTGAATCTGAATTCTACCTCCATATAAGATAGTAAAGTATACTTATATAGGAGAGAATAAAGTACATAAGAATAAAGTATACTTATACAGGAGAGAAAAGGAAGGAGGAGTAAAGACAAATTAGGAATGGGGTAACCCCACTGAACACAGTATTGATGTGGGGTTTTTTTAAATAAATATGTAATTATGCACTGTAAGCCTTATATAATGAAGAATAACTTGTGCTTTGTGTTTAGCAGTATAAGGCAAGAAAAACAGAGAGAAAATAATGCTTATCAACTAACCCATTTAAAAATCTACAATATAGCAATATTTAAGCAACCACTTTTTTTTTGTTTTTCATATAAAACTTCAGAGCAATAAGAAACAAATAATTTTTTCACCCAGTTTACTATGCACAAAAACGGTAAAACCTCCAAGAGTTTTCTGAAATGATACCCCTAACAGAGATACCAGGTGTGGTTTACAAGAGCATAAATCTTCCATCTGCTACATATACAAGTGTCTCTGCCTTTTCATTTCTCTTAAAGATCATTCCAAACTCTTACTGGAACAGCTAAAATGATTGGTTGGGTATACTGGGAGAAGAAAAAAATACTCTCTTTATAGATAAATGCTGTTGAAAGTTCATAACTTGAATGCATGTGCCTTCAGGAGATCACAGCTGGAAATCAGGGAACATATTAAATGGAAGTATAAAATATCTGGTTCTGAATTTATACATTACATTAATGATTATTGCAATGCTGTCACATATAACTCACCTGTGATTAGCTTTGCAACAATTTTACAAAAATATTAAATAAATAATCATATTTTAAAACAACTGTATGTACATCCAGAACCACAGAAGAATTCAGTTAATTAGCAGAGATGAAATTAATTTTAGTCATTTACAAGCAACATTCTGGAGAACTTGCCCCCTGTCTTATCATTGAATTCAAGGTTTGTTCCTACTTTTCTTTTTTTATCAGTGTAGTGCCTCTTGATTTCAATTGTACTTTTGCTTAATTCTAGAACTTGCCCCCACTTCAATTTTATCATGTGCATGGAACAAAGAATTTGTATTATTGACTTTAAAAAAGACATCATTTTGTGTTCTTATGTATTTCCTTCTTGAAAATGTATCTTCAGATTTATTGCCATGTCATCAGAGCTGGGAATAATCTTGATTGCAACTGGAGGTTGCGATACGATGATGTGATATTCAAACAACATATATAAATCAGAACTTTAATTTATACTCTGTCTTGTTGGTTGGATTTCTTACCATAATTTCTCCCATCCAATGCATACACTCTTATTTTTTAATTTTCATAATCCATGTTCATCAAGCTCATTGCTTTCTTAGAATTGTTGCCTTCCAGTTTATTAACAGTGAAATAGCGTCCTATTTCCTTGGTTAGGAATGAAGATAAAATAGCTTTGACATGCAAATGCATTTTTTTAATAGGAAAGAGGACAATAAGAACTTTATCTAGAAAAAAAGATCAGGTTTTCAGGTACCGTTTTTAAATAATACATCAAAAATACAATAGAAGCAATGGGTGATATAAAAAAGAACCATGACAGTTCATTAATCATGTAGGTATATCACACAATGAAGGAATGACATAATATTCAATAATTCTGAAAGAAAAGATAATTTTAAATATAAGTTTTACTTTTTGAAGCAGGTGTATTTAGGAAGAGTTGAACAGCAGAAGGAAGTACAGCTTAGATTGTTGCTTTATATATATATATGTACACACACGTGTGTGTGTGTGTGTACATCTGACATTATGTTCCTAAATTAACATCTCTGAGGCTGTTTGAAGGAGCTATACTTTAAAGACATGTGTAGGGGTAGGTTTTATTTTAATTGACTGTTCAGAGAATTGAGTGAAGGTCAAAGTTAAAAGCTAATGGAATTCTGAGAAAATTTATTTACAGAGGAAATCTTTTCAGAGCACTATTCTTATTTATTCTAGTGAATATTATGGTCTGTGAATTATAGTTTTTACTGAAAATTATAATTTTGTAAGCTTACATTAATTCTTTTTGACAGATCTGGACATCTTCTGTATCTCAGTTTTCTAACAGTACACAAGAATGTAGTTCAGAGAGCTGGCATAGTCTTTCTAGCATCTGATGTGCTCTCACTCCCAGCCCGGTATTTTAACTTCTATATCTTGGTTTGAAGGGTGTTTCTTGTAGCAATTTTTTTTCCCCGTTTCCTTTTTCTCAAGCGGAACAATCAATTTTGTTCTAATTTTGCTCAGGGTTCAAATACATTTTACAAGTTAGCATCCTGTTTTACTTTTTTTGGCTTGTTCTGTTATCTGACTATTCAACTAAAGAATTTGTGTTTCTGTCTACTAGCTGTTAGCTTGTCCTACATTAATCCTATCATTTTCCCTGTAGAACATTATACCATAACTTGGTGCATAAAGCCTCAGTAACCTGTAAACATAAGTGCAGACTAGGAATAAAATTTAAGAGTTTCACTGGTCTTTTGATGTTTTAAAGTCAGCGGAGTCTAATCCATTGAAGTCCAGCTACTACAAGACAAGCAGTCATGTAAGGTCTAGTTGGCATGTAAAAAAACATGCATACATAAATACCACATGTAATTTAACATAAAGTACTATACAGGTTTCCATGAGAAATAAATCTCCAGTTTATAGAAAGCAAAATATATTGATGATCTCTTGATGATATCAGAGTTCTTTCTCTATATAAATTAATTTGAAATTCCTGAGCAAAAATTCACATGGAAGGAAAATTCAGTCTGTCCCCCTAGAATATCGGATCAATACTTAAAATTTCAAGGCATAGTAAAATGACAACTAGTCTGGAAAATCATACTGTATACTTTATAAAAACTCTGTTTTTCAGAGATTTTCATAAATTGTTTAGTTTTGAGCCTTTGTATATTTCTCCTGTCAATATCTCCTAAATAGTTTATTGTCATCAAGGAATATTAATAGTGTTCTTATGTTACCCATCTATGGGGCAATGTGCCTGAAAGAGGAATGAATATCTTCTTAGGAGTACTGAATATTCATTGAAACATATATTAAGTGAAGTCAAGAGGATTTTCTTCAGTATGCTGGAAAAACATTGATAAGGTTTCATAATCCTCTGATTTAGATAAGTAGATCCTCTACACTTTGTACAAAAGTGTACACATATCTGCATAAGAGTCATGATTTATTTCTTCTTAATTTCAGTGGATAATTCTATTCATATTTATAAAAGGTAAGTAAAACTGGCTATAATTGCAACTGAAAAATGGGTGCTTCAATATCTATAATTTCAGCATGTCATTGATGTCCTGCAACAATAACAACATGTTTCCAAATTCTAGTTTAACACAGGACACTGTGACAGATTTGTCCAATGATGTAGGACCCTTCCTTTGTTATCTAGGAAAATGTCATGTTTTTCTTTCAAACTCAGAGTAATAATCTGATATCTGAGTTCAGGGGCTGCATTTTCAAACCATCATATTTTAGTGTAAGCTACTGACAAGCTGAAATATGAAAAATATGAAAAAGTCTACCAAGAAAAAGTGAACTCAAAGGACCTTTAAAGTAACCTTAAACTGAGTAGCTGATTGTAAGCTTAAGATATTGGAACTGCTCACAGCTATCTCCTAAAAGACTTCTGTAGGCTTCAAATACATTTCATAACAGCCTAAGTAAAGCCAGCTAACACAATTTTTGCAGTATCAGACTTGCCAAGTCACCCAGATGATCTGCACAATCATATGGATTTATGATCCAAGAAAAGTAGAAATTCCATGAGGGGAAAAAAATAAAGAGAGATGCATTGAAAGAAATACCAGTTTCACACAGAAAATAGGAATCAGTTTGTGATAGGTACTTTCAGTTCAGATATGTTCATACTTTCAGAACTATTTATTTTGTAGAGAGTATCTTACTAGACTTCCTAAAATAGTTATAAAATAGATGCTGTTTTCCCATTAGATGACAAGCTCAGGCTAATGGGAGCATAGAGCTCATTTTTACTCCTGGGATTTTACTGACTTAAGGATATTGTAGCAGTTTGCTTCAGTTCAGCATGCAGTGTAAATTCATTAGCTAAGCACCAGACCAGAGAAATACAGCACCGTTCAAAGTGCTACAAGCTACAATCTGACTCCCAGAGGCATGAAGGGAAAAGGAAGAGAAAGGCAAAGAAGGAAGGGATGAAACAAATTGCTTAAGTTTATAACACAGTGGCAAAGCCCATTGATATAATAAAGAAAGGAAACAAAACCACACTGTAACTCTCCAGTAGCAGTTTTCTTTTCATTCATCCAGTTAAAATAAAAAATATTTTAAAAAATGAAAAAAATTAATCCAAGTATTTTATAAAACAGTGACAGTGGTATTGGAGATGCCTGGTCATGAAACAACATAAACTATTGGCTGGAACACTTTTCTGGAAGATGGGACTATTTTGTATAAATATCTTCTTTGAATTTGCATAACCGTAGATACGAACTTTAGAAAACTCAGGAAAAAATATTGGCAAGTGATTGCTGTAACAACCAAGCTACAGAACATTTTTGAGTCAGTGATGAAAAAGCTTTTTGTTTTCTACTGTGTGCATTTTGAAAGAGAAAATTATATTTTTCACATATAACTTTAACAGTATAAAATTAAAATACTTGTTTTACGCTAGTTGTATTGGTACATTCTGTAGGGCAGTGAGCCAGCTGGCATCCTGTAGCTTTTAGTCTGATGAAAACTTCTCTTCCTCTCTGGTATTACTGTAGTGCTTTAGCCATATGAGGAACTTAGAGTCCAACTATGATTCTACTGTCTGCCAGGATGGAATCTCCTATTGGAATAGTTACATCCATTGGCATATACTGCAGTCTAGCACACTCCAAATCCTGGTATGTAATAAAAATGTGCAGTTTAAAAAAAAAAAATCACATGGGAATAAATTACGGCAAAAGAAGAAAAGCATACTCCTAGCTTGCAGGTATATTGAAACAGAAGCTTAATAACTTCAAGTAAAATATAAAACAATTTGTAGGAACTACAAGTAAAATTGAGTTGTGTCCCACAGGGAAACATTCACCTCAAAATTAGTACTTGAATAGATGAAATGTTTGGTTTTGGACATTTTTCCTTGTAAAGAGAAGATTACAGTTAATTTTGCTACAAGTCCAACCATCTTCAAACTGCAAAACCAAAAAACTTGCAGACGTTCATATCTAAAAAATAAAATACATTAAACTTGTTTATTGGCTCTTCCCTACTTTGAAGAGATTTCTGAGATACAAGCATTATTTCCTGTTTATATCGATTTGCATTTCAAGTTATGACAATACTTCAAGGCACTATATTCCTGTGTTAGTGTATTGGGGCTGGCTGAGATGGAGTTAATTTTCCCCATAGCAGCCCCCATAGTGCTGTGCATTTTATTGGTAGCTAGAAAGGTGTTGATAACACACCAGTGTTTTGGCTACTGCTGAGCAGTGCTTGCACAGCATCAAGGCTCTCTTCAACATTCTCCCCACCAGTAAGCTGGGGGTAAGTCAAAACCTTGGGAGGGGCGTAGCTAGGACAGCTGACACAAAATTGCCAAAGGGGTATTCCATACCATATGATGTCAGCTCATCAATAAAAGCTAAGAGAAAGGAGGAGAAGTGGGGGCATTTAATTTTTCAATGTTTGTCTTCTGGAGCAACTGCTACGTGTACTGAAGCCCTGCTTCCGGGGAAGTGGCTGAACATCACCTGTTGATGGGAAGTAGAGTAAATCTTTTGTTTTCTTTTGCTTCTGTACATAAGCCTTTGCTTTTTGCTTTATTAAACTGCCTTCATCTTGAACCACGTGTTTGTTTATTTTTTTTCCATCTTAATTTCTCCCCCCATCCTGCTGAGGACGGGAGTGACAAAGCAGCTTTGTGGTACCTGGCATCCAGCTAAGGTCAACCCACCACAGTTAGGTAGTCTATCACAGTTCTTTATTTCCATTTACTCAGTTTTATTTAAATGAAGGAATGATGTACAGGACTACAGAATGAGTGTTAGTGATCCTGCTATTGACCATAAGAACAAAATGGAATAAGCTATGGCAGTGGAAGAGTGATATTTGACAAGACGTCTAAATTAAAGGAGGACCAAGGAATGGTGTTTGTTTTCTGAGTTCCAGTGGCACCCCCCATCTCATCCTTCAGTAGATTCAGGTCATTCTAGAAAAAAAATAAATATTTAGAACAGTCACAAACAGTCAGGGGAGATGCTAATGACTGTATTGGAGTATAGGTGATAAGGTTTTGCCAGCGGGGGCTGCAGGGGCAGCCTCTGTGAGGAGAGGCCAGGGCTTCTACATGCTGAACGCAGCCGGTTCCAGCCGGCTACAACCGCCCCACTACAGGGCACGGCTAAGCCCAGCAGCCAAGGTGGTGGTACCTCAGGAAAAATGTATTTAAGAAAGGGCAAAATGCTGCACAGGCCAACTTACGGAGGGAACACTCGATCGCCTCATCCAGGTCATCAGTAAAGATATTGAACAAGACCGGCCCCAGAACCAAGCCCTGGGGAACATCACTTGTGACCGGCCGCCAGCCGGATTTAACGCCATTCACCACAACTCTCTGGGCTTGGTGATCCAGCCAGTTCTTCACCCAGTGAAGAGTACTCCTGTCTAAGCCACGAGCCACTAGCTTCTCTATGAGAATGCTGTGGGAGATGCCATCAAAGGCTTTACTAAAGTTCAGGTAGACAATATCCACTTTCCCTCATCTACTAGGCAGGTCACCTGGTCATAGAAGCAGATGAAGTTGGGCAAGCAGGACCTGCCTTTCATGAACCCATGCTGGCTGGGCCTTATCCCTTGGTTGTCCTGCACATGCCCTGTGAGCGCCTTGAAGATGAACTGCTCCATGATCTTCCCCGGTACGGAGGTCAGGCTGACAGGCCTGTAGTTCCCAGGATCCTCCTTCTGGTCCTTCTTGTAGATGGGTGTCACACTGGCAAGCCTCCAGTGGTCTGGGACCTCCCCTGTTAACCACGACTGTTGATAAATGATAGAGAGTGGCTTGGCAAGCTCTTCTGACAGCTCTCTCAGTACTCTCAGGTGGAACCCATCAGGCCCCATAGACTTATGGGTATCCAGGTAGCTTAGCAGATCCTTAACTGTTTCCTGTTGGATTATGAGGAATTTATTGTGCTCTTCGTCCCTGTCTTCCAGCTCAGGGGGCTGAATACGCTGCAGACACCTGGTCTGACTATTAAAGACTGAGGTAAAGGTGGCATTAAGTACATCAACCTTGTCCTCATCCTTGGAGACAATGTTCCCCATCACATCCAGTAAGTGGTGGAGATTCTCCTTGGCTCTCTTTTTGTTGTTACTATATTTGTAAAAACATTTTTTGTTATCCTTTACAACTGTGGCCAGACTGAGTTCTAGCTGGGCTTTTGCCTTTCTAATTTTGTCCCTGCTTGACCTAACGAGATCCTTGCACTCTTCGTGAGTTGCCTTCTCCTTCTTCCAGAGGTGATAAACTCTCTTCTTTTCTCTGAGTCCCAGCAAAATCTCTGTGTTCATCCACGATGGTCGTCTTCCCTGCCAGCTCTTCTTATGGCACATGGGGACTGCCTGGTCCTACGCCTTTAAGATTTCCTTCTTGAAGACCGTCCAGCCTTCCTGGACCTCTTTTCTCTTCAGGACAGTCTCCCAAGGGACTCTCTCAACCAGTGTCCTGAACATGCTGAAGTCTGCCTTCCGGAAGTCCATTGTAGTGGTTTTGCTGACCCCCCTCCTTACTTCATTCAGAATTGAGGATTCTATCATATCGTGGTTGCTAGCCCAAGACGACCTCCGACCACCACATCTCCCACCAGTCAGTCTCTGTTTGTAAACAGCAGGTCCAGCAAGGCACCTCCCCTCGTGGGCTCACTCACCAGCTGTGTCAGGAAGTTATCCTCCACACAGTCCAGGAACCTGCTAGACTGTTTCCTCTCTGCCGTGTTATACTTCCAGCAGATGTCTGGTAGATTGAAGTCCCCTACAAGAACAAGGGCTCGCAGGGTCTAACTTTTTTCCTCTATGTTCTCTTTGCGAGTTATATTAACAATATGCCCACCTAGGAATTTTTGCTTTCTATAAATTTTATTTCCACAAGCTGTCATTTGGCTTCCTTTAAACAGCATGCACATGATAAAATGTCTTTTTGCACAAGGGGAAATCATGTAACTAGCAAATGAGAAGCAGAGGTCAGGAAAACTGTATGTTTCTATATAAACTTTGCCAAATCAAAACATACACAGTATTTAGTGCTGCTAGTGACATACCCACATTACACATCTGCTCTTTTGATTTGCATTCTAGAAGACAAGGCAGCAGATGGAAAAGACAGGGAGACATGCAGAATAGGACTATTCTCCCTTATAATCTATGTAGAATCCATTAAAAATCCTGACTGCTGACGATCACACCGAATAGCAATGTTCATAAATAAAACACAGAATGTAATAAATATATTGCTGTTTATGCACTTAGCAATGCCAATATATTTCTGGTACAGATGATAGGTAATTGAAAGACCAAATCAGTCCACCCATAAGTTCTCTTACTTCTCTCTGCTACAAGAGGTTTTTCACTTTATTCTGACAATTCTGTAAACATATATGATAAGCCATCTAAACCATCAGAAAGAGGGAGCTAAGATGGGACACATTAAAAAAAAAAAAGATTTATTAAGCACAATTAGAAATGACCTTTAAGTAATTTACTGAAGGCCAGAGAGTTTTTTTATTTAGATTCATCCAGATCTTAATTTTGTGTTTTATTTCAGACTTTATCCATAATACACAAGGGATCCTTCACTACTAATGTTGATAATAAGATTCTTGATTATCCATCTTTAGTATGACTTGAATAGTTCTGCTACTGTTGCAGGCAAATGACTTGTCTGCTAGGGGATAATGCACTTCCTCTTAATTTTTAATTGTCCTGGTTTCAGCCAGGGTAGAGTTAATTTTCTTCATAGAAGCTAGCGTGAGGCTATGTTTTGGATTTGGGATGAGAAAATGTTGATAACGTGCTGATGTTTTGAATTGTTGCTGAGTAGTCAAGGACAGTCCAGCTTCTCGTGCTGGCCTGCAGTGAGCAGGCTGGGGGTGCACGGGAAGCTGGGAGGGGACACAGCCAGGACAGCTGACCCAGGCTGGCCAAAGAGATATTCCATACCATATAACGTCATGCTCAGTATATAAAGCTGGGACGAAGAAGAAGGAAGGTGTGGAGGGACGTTCGGAGTGATGGCGTCTGTCTTCCCAAGAAACCATTACGCGTGACGGAGCCCTGCTTCCCTGGAGATGGCTGAACACCTGCCTGCCCATGGGGAGTGGTGAATGAATTCTTTGTCTTGCTTTGCTTGCGTGCGCGGCTTTTGCTTTCCTTATTAAACTGTCTTTATCTCAAACCATGAGTTTCCTCAGTTTTACTTTTCTGATTCTCTCCCCCGTCCCACCGCGGGGGAGTGAGCGAGCGGCTGCGTGGGGCTTAGCTGCCAGCTCGGGCTAAACCACGACACTAATACAGACTTCTAATAATGAAATAATTTCATCCTAGTTTCAGGAATGGTTTCATCCTGGTTTCATGACAAGATCCAAAGTTTTTATTATATTTTGAATAGTTATTAAATTTAGTTAGTAGTTTTCAGACTTGGACTTTTAACTCCACCATCCCACTTAATTTAAGGAATGTTCTATTTAAGAGTTTAATTCTTTTAATTACATTTGAATGCATAATATGCAAGCAGTATCAACTTTAATTCCATAAGATGAAAACTTCAAATATAGACCAGAGGAAAACTTATTTAAAGTTTACTGTAGTTTGAATTGTCAAATTGAAAATTACAGTGTAAAATATTTTAACAGTTTGGAATTGTTTGCCTTAAAGCTTCCTTTTGCTATTAGCAGGTGGTATTAAATGTAAACTGGTATCAGGGAAATAGAATGGATCTTTAAAAAAGGAGTAATTAGCGTAGGCACTGAGCATGCACAAGTAAGAAATATGAGTGTATCAGGAAAGCCCGAGGAGAAAACTTGACTCTAACTCTTTTATGTTATAGTTTAGGTCCTCAAAGCACAATAAGAAATCAGTTTTACTGCCACGCTATGTAACTTTTGTTTACTGACAAACTGGAAACATCAGCTGACGTCAATTCAAATTACAGTATACTAGCACGCACCACAGAAAACTATTCTTGTTTACAACTTCAGCCCTAAGCTCACGTAGCATTTGAAGTGTATGACACTATGTCAGTTTAAGATTGAGAGCTACCCATATGACTTCATCTGTCTGCACAGGTTAAAAAGTTTATTGAAGAATAGTAGCGTATAAAATAAAAAGTATGAAAAAACACCATGGACTAAAAGACCATAGCTGTGTCTTCTTCTGACAGCAACATAACAGTAAATTAACACTGTGAGTAAACAAATTTAATATCAGTATTTATAATTATAAATTTCTTAAGACAATCAGAAAAAAAGAAATTAACATGCAAAATTTACTTGAACTATCATTATCATTGTTAACAGAATTTAAAAATCTATAAATTTGGCTCTTTGATATACAAAATTAATCTTATGAAAGAGTTTTCACAGAGATTTTAATTTCTTCTAGTTTCTGCTCAAGTCAGAAATAACAATTCTAGAGAAAAAATTAATATATTTCCTTAATTTTACTTTTTTTAATAGCTTTAAAAGGACTTGAAGACACTTCTTTCTGTGTATAACTTTTGTTATCCTTTATAAGTGGAGACATTGTCAACATATGGTTTTTGTCATCCCAGTTTTCTTTTCACTGTGTTTTAGTGTAAAATTTGCATTTAGTAATCAGCGCTACCATGCTGAAATAAACTCTGTAACTCTGCCTCTCAGACACACAGTAGAACTGGAAAACTCACTTCACACACCATCCTTGTAGAGGAAGCTGATATAGTTCATATATTTGTCTCTTTAGTTTATGTGTCAAATATTTGAGTCTCCATGACAAAACAAACAGACAGATAAAAATGCAGCAGTGCAAAACCACTGATGAAAAAGAGCCAAGCCAGCACCTAAAGTGAAGCTAATTGGCCTAGATGGAGTGGTTTAGATTAGATTGATCAAGCTGTGTCAAAGCCTTAGAATATTGTTGCAGAACTCATGTTGTGACCTTTGGACATATCTGGTCGCAACAAGCATTCATTTATACAGAATTTCAAGTGGCTAACTGTTGCATTGTTATCTGAGTTCTTGTACTATCTTATTTTGGAGAGTGGTCTTAATTTCTAAGTGGTACCTATGTTACTTCAATCCTTGATATTATTACTCCAACTTCTGTGAGACTACAGGTCATATCCCCCTGCTTTCTGTGTACTGTAACGTTTCATTTCTTTCTCTACATTGCATCAATTGCTACAGAGCACATCTGTCCTCAGAGGACAGCTGGAAAAGACTATTTGCAACTATCAGTCCTCTTTTGAGAATTCACCGGTGATCAGCTTGCATATTCTTATAGTGATCTACCATTTGGTAAAGTACACCCTGCCACTGGAAAGCTCTCGTCTGTGCTCCAGATGCACCAGAAATCCCCTTTGCTTTGTGCCACCTAGTCAAGCCGGGATGCTCAGTCAAAGGAATGAAGGAATCTACAATTATCACTTAAAAATCAACTGCTTAAATGGTTATACCATCTATTTTATTGCGAAGAACATTCCCATTCTAATTCTGCTATGTTACTTTGTGAGCATGTAGTCATTTAAAAGATTCTCTTTAACAGGTTTCACTCGTATTGTTACACTATCTAGTCCCTTTGTAAATGAAGACATTTATACCTTAGCTACTTATTTCACTAATACCAGATAAACGATTTGCTGTTCATGTGTTTGTACAGAGCTTGTCATTTTCTCTTATGACATAACATGACATATTTCCTCTGTGGTACATTTTGATAATGTCAAGTAGAAATACAGAACACTGGAATTTTTAGTTAGACTGTTTTTTCTCTCAACTTAAAGGCATGGAACCATTCAAACATGCAAATTATTTGTGAGAAAAGATATTAAATAAGGTTTAGCTGACATCTACAAACAATAAGATAAAACTACAGATACATTTCTTCAATGTGCAGCATAGGGCTTACCTGTTGGTTACACTGTTTGCATGATGATATTGTATTGTGTTGTCATCTTGATCATCAAAAGCTAGGCTGTGCATACAAAAGAAAACAATCAGAAAAAAATAGTTTTATCAGATTAATTGTTCACTAAAAGCAGTACACTCAACAGAATATCTTTTTAATTAGTATATCTGTAAAGAGAATACACTATCTTTGTACTAAAACAAAACATCGATAATAGTACAAAGATGATGTTTTAGCAAAACCTAATTGAGGATAAGTCTGTCACATCAAAGCATGTTCTTGGCAATAAGGTTATGCATAAAACCTTTCTGTGATTAATCTAAAAGTTTAAGCTAAAAAAGTACTGTATAATTGCTTATTATCATGAGCTTCTTAAAAAATCTTAAGGGAGAATATAATTTGCACAAACATATGCTCCTTAAATTACTAAATATTTCTTAAGGGAAAATGGTTAGAACATTAATGAATAATAACAACAGATAATTTCATTACATTTAACACAGATATAAGTATTTGTTTCTGTATCACAAATGCTAATTGCCACAATATATGAGAAGCGGTGATTGATAAATGTTTTTTGTCTCACATGATTTAACACTTATTCAACCTGGCAAAAAATGTATTGCGAATCATTAGACTGATTTCTCTTTTTTTAAGATTTTTTTTTAAATCACATGTATGCAGGGAAAATAAACATGACTTATAAAGATAATATAATTGAATGTCACATAGTTGTCTTATTAAAATAAGTTAGTAATGTTACATAGTTTCTTATTAAAATAAGTTAATAAAATGTATGAAATTAAGTTTAAAATTTTACATTGTTTATTAAAATGTAAATATTCAGAGGTATAAGGAGAGATGGAAAGTAGTATTCCTTGAATTTACAAGAATAAGAAATGTAGGTGTAATATTTGTGTTACTAGGAAACATGCCTTCTACTACCTCATTGTATTTCCTACTTTTTTCCAGTTAGTAGAACTGAAAAAATAAATGTATTTGAAAAAATTCTTTTGAAGCAAATCATGTTAGACTGCATCGTCAACATTTGTTTCTGTATTGTTTTATAGTAAAAGGTAACCTTCTAGAAACCATTTGATAACTGATACATAGGATCAGTTGTTTTTTTCAAAGTGTCAGCAATTTTCTTGTTACCATACCATTCAGATTAAGCAAATGTCTATTAGTAGGACAAGTCACCAATACCAAAAAGACTTTTTATATCAATGATCAATCCTTTTTTAAATTTATTACTTAGCAATAGCAGGTCCTACATGCTATTTAAAAGATGAATTCCTTTTCATATATTTAAAAGGCATTGTCAGCACAAATACATTTCCAATCAGTTAGAGACTGGGTTAACTCAGTCTAGTTTTGACATTTCTTTTAAGGCTGCATAATTTGTATTCACCAGAGTAAGAAAAGACTACAGTTGCAAAGATATTAGTAGGATTTACAAGAAAAGTAGGCTTTCACTTCCTTAAAAGTCTAAGTACTTTGGAAAGTTGCCTTACACCCTTTTGGTTAGAATTCTCCCTTGGGGTGTGAGACAGATGAAAGACCTCACTGTACCTAAATCTAGGTGTCTTCCATTGGTCTGTCTAGAACAATATACTCTCTTTGACAGCAAAAGTATCTCAGGCAGTTGTTGTTAATCTTGTTGTTATTATCATCACTGTTATTATTATTATTATTATCACTATTATTATCATTATTATTATTATTATAGGAGGGAATGTTATTAAAGAATGAACTTCGTTCTTCTCTTTATCTACAGTTTTGAGAAGGTATTCCATCTTGTATGCATTACAGTTCTCAGGAGACTTTTCACTAAAAAAGACATGAGGTTAAAAAACGTTAAAGCAACTTTTTTCTTATTGAAACGCACATTAAAATACTCTTGAAAATCTTCACTGTTCAGGTGCTCTAATATTAAGACAGATACACCAGTGAGAGAGAAAAAATAATTTTGTATTATAAATTCTACAAAAGTCTACTGGAGCTCCAGGCAATAAATGTTCCTTTATGACCATGAGTGCCAAAATGATGACCCTGTTTGGATTAATTCTCTATAGTTGCCAAATCCTTTTCCTTTACTCACTTAAATGTTTTCTAAATCATAAAACTCAATGAACTTTTCCATATTGTAACCTTAAGTATCAGGAAACTTGTAACCTTAAATTTAGTGATAACCCCTTTCAGTTTACACCCTCATCAGTGAGGTGACTAATTCTTCCTGCACTGAGGTCACCCTCACCTCTTGGTTTGTTTTCACAGAGCATCCATCCTTCTCTTGCTGTTACTTAACAATAACTTCCAGTCTCTCTTCTAATGAGAAGCAGTGAATTTCAGTGAAACTCTATTTCACTGTATTATATTAAGTATTAGTTATTTAACTTATCAAAGTAAGTGTTTGGGATGATGTTCTAGATCCTTGACTTTCTAAAACTTATTTTGTGTTATTTTTAGATAAAGTAACTTTCAGAGATGTTTACCAAATTCAAACTCTCACCTTGTTGCAACTATAGATAGAGTTATGAGATGAGAAATATCTCAATTATAAGAGCTTAACTTTTACAAAGTCAAAGTAAGTAAAGTTTAAAAAATAATATTAACTCATTTTGAAGTTAGAGAAATAAAGCATAGACCCATTAAATTATTTAAGCAGTATCTACCATGAACTGAATCTAAGGAACTCAAAGAACAGAACACTTTGACTGTATGACCATCCTTCTCTTGGAAAGATGTTTGTGTATACCAGAATTATAGATCCATTTTTTTCAGGCCATATGTAGCTATGATGAAAATAATACTTCTTTTTTCCAGTCCTCTCATACCTGCACCAAATGTATTACTACTATCCAATACCAACAGCAGGGTTCAGTTACTGTAATAAAATCTCTTTGTAAATATTTGTCACTGTTTAAAGCTATTCTTTTTTTCTTTTCAATCTTACAAGAAGAAAAATGTCTTTTTTAAGACATACAGAATTAAACATCAGTCAGGAAAATGACTCCAGAGATATCATGACTCTGAATGCGATATTACAAAACAACAAATCTTCATGTATAAAACTGTATCTCAAATAAGTAATTAATTTGGGCTTTAGCAAGGAGCTATGTCTCTTGAATAACAAAACATATGTACAACTTGTAGCAAATGTAAAGAAAAAATCAGTAGGCACTTGTTTCTTAAGACACAATTGCCTTTATGTCAATGCTCATTAATTTGCAGACTTTTAGTTTCTTCTGTCAACATGACTCAGTAAAGATTTTAAAGATTCTGTAGTCTTTTATCTTACTACTTTTCAGCAAGATCATAAAACAGTTCTAAAGCTTCAGAGTAAAAACTTTTAATTTTATTTTTTTACAATACTGTGTGGCAGTTAATGACATTGAATCAGGTGCGTGGGCCATGATACTTACATTGCAAGAGAGGGATTTGTATACTGCTATAGACCTGTGTAAGGAACACAACAGGCCCGGTCATTTTGACATTGGAGTGGTCAAACATTGCAACAGGCTGCCCAGGGAGGTGGTGGAGTCACCGTCACTGGAGATATTAAGAAAACATGTAGACGTCGTAATTCAGAATATGGTTTAATGGGCATGGTGGTGTTGGGTTGGTGGCTGGACTTGATGATCTTAAAGGTCTTTTCCAACCTAAATGATTCTGTGACTTTTTTTAGATAACAAGAGTCCTGTCTCACTTCCCTTCATATGCATTTATGCTTCCTTGTACTATTAGGCATGATAAACTGAAAACAGTAATTAGTAATGACATTGTCTACACCATTATAGACTTTATGTATATCAGATACATTTTAAAATTGTATATATGACACAGCCCTTTTAAATCAATGACTTATAGGTAGCTTAGTCTATCACAATAATATTTCATTTGTTTCAAAATATTATCAAGCAACTCATATTATATTACAATTTACTGTGTCTTTGGTAATAGCACCTACTGCTCCTTACTTCACTATTTACACTATTCTTTACTGTTGTTGTCTTATTCCATATTTTCAATTTCTTTCTGTACCTGCTTTTTCTTTATACAATAACAGTATTTTAAAAATACAGCAAAATAAGTGTACTGTGGGCTGTGAAAATTTGACTTGATTGCCTTCTATTGTTTCAATAATTTACCACTGTTGCCTTAGTCACTGCCTAAAATTCAACCTAGATTAAGCAAAAACTATTCCACGTTGGGCTGTTAACAGAGTGGTTTAGGAAAGCAATCATTTACTAAATCTTAAATCTTTCAATTTTTTCTCCCTTTTACAGCATGCCTCAGAGATTTCCCAATTAGTACCAAGGAGGTTGAAAAAGGTTGAAATCAAATCATCCATAAGGACAATCTTGTTAACCTAACTTGCCCTTCTTATCTCATCATACAAACTTTCATTTCCGTTTCTTTTTCCTATCCTTGGAGGTTCATTGTACAGTCTACCTGTCTTATTATCACTTTAATACGCCTATGTATAAGCTAGCTTATTTCCTGAAGATGTCAATGCATTTCTTCATGTGCTTCATTTTTCCTAACTTGTAAGAGTACAATAAAAACTGAACAAAAATAATCTTTCTTGGGAAACTGACATGAGAACATTCTAAATATGTTCTTGGGAATACATGGGATATAGATAGTTTTCCCTAAACAATATTAGCTCTAGAATGGATCTAAAAAATCATGACGGACTATGTTTCTGGGAAAATGTTTAGCTTTTTTATTAGATTGAAATACATATTTTTTTTGTTGCTCGAGACACTGATATGTGGTTGCCATTGTGCTGCATCTTCATGCTATCACTCACTGCTCAGAATATGTCTTACGGTTAATCACGGGTTTTTTTAAGGAAGAGGAGACAATTTCTCATAAGAGTACACTCCAACTTGTGAGCTGAGAAGAGGTCTAAACCCACAGAAGCTCACACATACAGACCCCTTGAACACTTTAAAAACAAAAAGGAGTTTCCCCTTCTGGCTTCCCTCACCATCCCAGCTACCCTTACACAACAGATATCGGGCTCTGGAACTTGAAGGCCAGGCAAATGAGGACTTTTATGAAAGTTCATCCAGGGGGTTGCTTTGGGTGAGTCAGCCCCATGCATCAAGACTTCCTCTGCTAAGAAAAAAGGAGGATAATTGTCGTAGGTGACTCCCTTCTGAGCAGTACAGAAGGCCCAATATACTGACCAGACCCACACCACAGGGAAGTCTCTGGGGCCCGGGTGAGAGATGTCAATAGGAAACTCCCTGGTCTGGTATGTCCCACTGATTACTACCTGCTGTTGGTCATGCAGGCTGGAAATGATGAGGTTGCTCAAAGAAGTCTAAAAGCAATTAAAAGGGACTTCAGAGCACTAGGGCGACTGATTGGAGGATCAGGAGCACAGGTAGTGTTTTCATCAATCCCTTCAGTGGCAGGGAGGAACACTGAAAGGAACAGGAAAACACATCTGGTTAACACGTGGCTCACAGACTGGTGCTGTCGGTGGAATTTTGGGTTTTTTGACCATCAGGCAGTTTACACAGCACGGGGCCTGCTGGCAGCAGATGGACTTCAACTATCTCCAAGGGGGAAAAGGATTCTTGCTTATGAGTTGGTGGGCCTCATCAAGAGGGCTTTAATCTAGATTCTAAGGGTGAAGGGGATAAGACCAGGCTCACTCGAGGTGAGCCTAGGGATGGTATGCTGATGTTGGGAGTGAAATCAATAACCCAGCTCAAGTGCATCTATACCAATGCATGCAGCATGAGCAGCAAAGAGGAGGATCTGGAAGCCACTGTACAGGAGGACAGCTATGACTTGGTCATCATCACAGAAACATGGTGGGATGACTCTCATGACTGGAATGCTGCAATGGATGGCTATAAGCTCTTCAGAAGAGATAGGCATGGAAGGTGAGGTGGTGGAGTGGCTCTGTATTTTAGGGAGCGTTTTGACTGTATAGAGCTCAACGACTGTGATGACAAGGTTGAGTGCTTATGGGTAAGGATAATGGGAAAAACAAACAAGGAAGATATCCTGCTGGGTGTCTGTTACAGACCAGTCAATCAGGATGAAGAGGCAGACAAAGCATTCTGCAAGTGACTGGCAGAAGTCTCATAATCGTGAGCCCTTATTCTTGTGGTGGACTTCAACTTACCAGATGTCTGCTGGAAATACAACAAAGCAGAAAAAGAAAGAGTCTAGGAAGTTCCTGGAGTGTGTGGAAGATAACTTCCTGACACAGCTGGTGAGTGAGCCTATAAGGGGAGGTGCCCTACTTGACCTGCAGTTTACGAACAGAGGACTGGTGGGAGATGTGGTGGTCAGTGGCTGTCTCGGGGTTTAGCGGCCATGAAAAGATAGAATTCTCAATTCTTAGTGAAGTAAGGAGGGGGGTCAGCAAACCCACTACTGTGGACTTCCAGAGGGCAGACTTCAACCTGTTCAGGACACTGGTTGAGAGAGTCCCTTGGGAGACAGTCCTGAAGAGCAAAGGGGTCCAGGAAGGCTGGACGGTCTTCAAGAAGGAGATCTTAAACTCCCAAGAATAGACAGTCTTCAGGTGCCGCAAGGCGAGCTGGCGGGGAAGGTGATTGGCCTGGATGAACAGGCAGCTTTTGTTTGGACTCAGGAAAAAGAAGAGTGTTTATCACTTTTGGAAGAAGGGGCAGGCAACTCAAGAAGTGTACAAGGATCTCATTAGGTCATGCAGAGAGAAAATGAGAAAGGCAAAAGCCCAGCTAGAGCTCAATCTGTCCACCGTCGTACAAGGTAATGAAAAGTGTTTTTACAAATATACTAACTTCAAGAGGGCTAACTTCATCCTGTTCAGGTAATAGGTCAATTGGCTGGATGTCTGAGTCCACAGAGTTGTGGTGAATGGAGTGAAATCCAGTTGGTGTCCAGTCACAATCGGTGTTCCCCAGGGCTCAGTTTTGGGGCCGGTCTTGTTCAATATCTTTACTGGTGATCTGGATGAGGGGATCGAGTGTTCCCTCAGTAAATTTGCAGATGACACCAAGTTGGGTGGGAGAGTTGATCTGCTGGAGGGTAGGAAGGCACTACAGAGGGATCTGGCGAGGCTGGATTGATGGTCCAAGGTCAACTGTATGAGTTTTAATAAGGCCCGGCACTGGGTCCTGCACTTGGGTCACAACAACCCCATGCAACGCTACAGGCTTTGGGAGGAGTGGCTGGAGAGATGCTCGGCGGAAAAGGACCCCAGGGTGCTGGTTGACAGCCGGCTGAACATGAGCCAGCAGTGTGCCCAGGTGGCCAAGGTGGCCAACAGCATCCTGGTCTGTATCAGAAAGAGTGTGGCCAGCAGGAGTAGGGAAGTGTTTGTGCCCCCGTACTCTGCACTGGTGAGGCTGCACCTTGAATCCTGTGTTCAGTTTTGGGCCCCTCACTACAAGAAGGATGTTGAGGTGCTGGAGCGTGTCTAAAGAAGGGCAATGAAGCTGGTGAGGGGTCTGGAGCACAAGTCTTATGAGGAGCGGCTGAGGGAACTGGGTTTGTTTAGTCTGGAGAAGAGGAGGCTGAGGGGAGACCTTATTCCTCTGTACAAGTACCTGAAAGGGTGTTGTGGTAAGGTGGGTGTTAGTGTCTTCTCCCAAGTAACCAGCGATAGGACGAGAGGAAATGGCTTCAAGTTGTGCCAGGGGAGGTTTAGACTGGATATTAGGAGAAATTTCTTTCCTGAGAGGGTGGTCAAGCATTGGAACAGGCTGCCCAGGGAGGTGATGGAGTCACCATCACCGGAAGTATTCAAAAAACATGTAGACGTGGCACTTCAGAACATGGTGGTGTTGCACTGATGGTTGGACTTGATGATCTTAAAGGTCTTTTCCAACCTTAATGATTCTGTGATTCTGTGATTCAGTGTAATAATTTTATTTTACAGATGAGTTGTTCTTTTTTTGCCTGTGTGGATAATAACACTTTCAGACAGAAAAGTCAGGATTACAGAATTTTTTAGTTAAAAAGTATTATTTTGGTAAAAAATAGTAGCTAGTTTTGACTTCTGCCATGGTGTGATGCAAGACAAGCACACAAACAACTTAGTTCAAGTATTCTTTGGCACCATTCCATCAGAAAACTACAGCCATTTTAATACGTTTGATTAGTACCTAAGCACTCATTTCCCTTTCCTTTCCTGCTCTGTTGGCAGAGTTCAGTTTCCTATGAGAATGCCAGCTTGTAACCTTTCCAGATACAGCAAATGAAGCACCGCTCAAAATGGATTAAAGAATGTAACAACAGACTACAGAGAAAAAAAACTATGCCTGTAATCCTGCAGCTGTCTTCTTTTATTCTGACCTCTCTCTACTTTCAAGCACCTTAAAATGGTAAAGAAAAAGGCCCAAATCCTGCGTATATAATATATGCATTTATCACTGCCTTACTGAGGCAGAACTCAGGTCCAAATTTCTTACAGTAGAATCTATTCACATTTAGTGTAGGACATCTGCTTTTCTCCTCAGGTTTTATTTCTTGAATTTAATCAAAATCAGTTTTTTAAAAATGTGTTACCTTCTATCTTTTTACATGAATACCCTGACTCTGGCACTTTTTCCCTAGCTAATTTTGTTGTTTTCATTGTCTATTTCTAACTTCCATGTCCTGTTCCTTCACTTTCTAGACTTCTTTGCTTGTCCTTCTTGTTTTCTTTCCAGCTGTCCTAGAAGCCTCCAGTACGATTGTTGAAGCTCCCCTTTTGTGAAATCCCAAGTGTCTAAATTTTAGTTACTTGTTACTTTAACTAACAAAGTTTTTAGCTGCCCTGAAAAATTTGCTAAGCAGTCAAGCTTAGGTGCTGAAGCATTTATATTATGTTGCCCTTTTGTTAACTTTAATATGCAATTAAAATATTTTTCTGTACTTAAAACAAACAAACAAACAAACAAAGCTAAACCAGTTTTTATTATTATATATTTAAAATATTGACTAAAGTGAAACTTGTAAAAAAAAACCCCAAACTTGTTCCTTTCATATAATACCTCCTAAGCTCTGAAAGAATCACTAAGTGTTCTATGAAAACAGTAAGAAATAAAGCAATAGTCCATACATTCTACAAAACTAATGTTTATGTAATGTCCCATAATTACTTTTAGGCATTTAATGTTATACAGATACATATACATATATTTATATATATATAAAATTCTTTTGCTACAAACTAGCTTTCTTCCCAGATAGAGAAGTCTAGGTAAGGAAGACTGAAAAGATTTCTGAGATTTCTCGTACAGTAATTTCAAAGATACATTTCCTCTGTCGGTGGACACCGCCAATTGCTGTAACTGATGTTTCATCTGTTATACCAACTCGATTTCTCAGGCAGTAGATAATTAGCTAGATGCTACTTCTGGGTGATTATTTCTATCTTCCGAGGAATCTCATGCCATAATGGACAAAATGTCATTAATAATGAGGAATTATGTTGGTGAAAGCTACATCACTAAACCTAAAAGTGTATTGGCCCTTGTCTTTGAAGAAGAAGGAACGAGATTTTTACGCATTGGTGGTCTCAGTTCTGTTTCATCTCACCCTTGAGAGAGAATGTTAACACTACCTAGAAAATTAAAAACTGAAGATAAGGCTGTATAAAGCTCATCTTATATCTGAAGAAGAAACTGAAATAAAAGGAGTGATGCTATTTTAAAAATCTTTAGTATGCTCAGACAAAGTTTGTTATTTAATCATGTATGAAGATTTTTTCCTCTGAAATGGCATGTTAAAAAGTAATAATTGTATCAGGTGACTCACATTTATGCAATTACCTTAGGATATTACATTATATTTCCAAGGATATATTTTTACTAAGTTCTGCCTATTGAGTTTATCCACATTATCTCATAGATATAAATGAGGCTCTTTTATTGTCTGTTTTGTGTGAGATGCTTAAAGTACAGAAATAGGTGCTTTCACCATGCGCTGTGTGGTATCTACGCTGCACAGTGTCCCCTGAATCACTCCATGTCTTACACACAGAACAAAAAAAGTGGGATATTCTCCTTCATTTTCTTCTGAACTAGCGAACAACAGGAATATATTTGCGTTCAAAGAAGATTCCACAGATGTTGGTACCACTGAGCAAGCAGCAATTGAAGAAAAGCCAATGGCAATTATTAAGATTTCACTCTGTTGAGTTCTTGTCGCCATGTGGCACATGACTTTTACTTGGAACTGCTCGTAAGCTTGAAGATCTGGGAGGAAGCCAGCAAGAGAGAGATTTATTACTAGAAATATGTGCCATTGGAAACTCCTTTTGACTTTCGCTTCATTCCTTGACCATTTTTGTTCGTTTTGATGCACTTCAGCACCTGAGGAGCCATAGGGTGTTCTGTAAGGGAGTTTGTGTATGAAATACAGATGCTGGGATCCCATCTAATAATAAAAGTCCTAGGTATATTTGGCACAGTTCCCATGTCCATAAGGGTTTCAAAGAAAACGAGAAAAATAATTTTCTGACTATATCTTAATAACTGGCCCACTTTGGCTAAGAGCCTTGCTATTCTACAGAAGCATGGGTGCACCCAGAGGATGATTCATGCAGGTTTAAATTCTTAATTTAAGTGAAATATGCCAAAGCTGTGGGTAGTTCATTGCTGGATAGTATCTCAGTATAACCCATACATGAACATGGGCAATTTCAAGGTGACTATTGTCAGGGCATTGCACCAACCAGCTGTTCCTTCCGGGCTGGGGCACCAGGAGCAGGGCAGCCAGGGGCACTGGGGACAGCCCTAGCCCCAGGCACCAGGCACCTCCCTGGGGCCAGGGACAGGGTGAGGCTGGGCGGGGATGTGGGCCTGTGGGTGGGCCTGGCTCAGTGGGGCCCATGGCTGGGCGGGGATGTGGGCCTGTGGGTGGGCCTGGCTCAGTGGGGCCCATGGCTGGGCAGGAGACCGGCCCTGCTGTGGCATCACTGGGGAAGAGGATGATGGCCCCGGTGGGCTGAAATGGGGTCTTTGTCTCTGAGCAGGTTGGGAGGGCCCTGAGGGGGTAGGCAGGGGCAGTGAGGCCTGTGAGTGCCCTCAGGGCTGGGACACTATTGTGGACCCAGGGCTACCTTGTCAAAATGAATAAGATTTCAGTGTTCAGCTTAGCTAACAACATTAAGTAAACCAACATTCATGCATTGACAAAATTACCTAACTAAAAATGCAAACTAGCAAAATAAGAACGGTGTCAATGAAGCAGTAAGACACTTGATGTTGAGACAAGCGGTGATAGAGAAAAACTGAAACTCAGCTGGCATAGTCCTTCTTTTACACCCCAAACAGAAGTGTTGTCATAGCTTACAAGTGCCAAACAGACAGGTGGCCAAAAAAGTTATTTACTACAATCGACAAGATAAATGTAAATCATGAGGAAAGTGTGTATATGGTAATGCCTCAAAGTAAAGGAATTATAATGTCTAAGACTCACTCCAGTATCTCTCCCTCATGCTGTAAATGTGCAGGTGACTGCACACGCCCACCTTCTCCCTTCTATCTCTTCACACTTCTTCCTTACGCATCCAATGCCCAAACATTTCAACATACTATACAGAAATTAAGACCCTAAGCATGTGGCATGTACAGGTTAGACCCTTGAAGTACCAGCGTACCCTTGAGTTTACGCAAAATAGTGAAGTATTTGGTGAATATCTGAGATTTTATTATCTCAAAAGTTTCTGTGTTCACAAACATTTGGATTTTTTTTTTCTTTTTTGTTTGGAATTATTGTCCCATCTAATGATTAACAAATAAATTTTTTGTTTCAGTGGAAAGGAGAATTAAGAAGTACTCAGATGCCACAGCTGAGATACTTAATAATGTATGAGTGTTTTGCAGTCTAATGCTTCTAACTTGACTCTTGTAACGGCTTCAGACATTGCATTCTTTTGTCCTCATGTCTTATACTTATAAAATGGAGAGCAACCTTGGTTGAGTACTTTCTTTGCCAAGCAATACTTTCAGATGGTGCTCATTAGAAGTATGTTGTGTCTTTTAGTGATTATATCCTTCAAGAAAAAAAAAAAAAGGCAGACTGTATATTTGGGATTTTTTTTTTTTTTATTTCTTATTATTCTATATTTCATTCCTTGGATTCCAGACAAGTAAACAAAAATATATGGTATTTTGGAAAATAGCCTCAGACTTGTTTCTGATTGGAGATTAAAAGCAATGCCCAGAACATGAACAGAGCTTTTCTTCTTCTTTATTTTATTTTTTTTTTAAATAAGTGTTTTTAATGATATATCCTTCTCTTTCTCACAATTGTCCTGCGTAATTTGAAAACAGCTGTGTACATCAAGGCCCATTCCATATTATCCTGGGACTCATGAATTGGTGGATGATGGTTTTAGAGGTAACCAGCAGTGTCAATTATGAAACTACAGTGTCTGGTGAAACACTCAGGTTGCAGCTCAGCAAGATGAGCCACAGAATACTGAGCAAGTTTATCAACAAACAAGACTCTTTTTGTAGCCACTGAACTTTTTTATTTAATTTCCTCCTCATAAACTTTCCAAAAGTGCCAAAACAGGTTTTTAGTAGTGCATTTGCCATTGACTTTAATGGGAATCACATAGCTAAAAGTCATGGCATAGACTTAAAAACATAGCTGCTGTTGGAAGGTATTATATGGCAGATGATGATAGTTAAGCAAAATTCAGACCACACACAAATCAGTTCTTTACAATTAGAAATAAAATAGAAAATTGTAGCTAAAATTGAGAAAATAAACAACGAATATGATAACAGAGAATAAAAATATTTAGAAATGCATTTTCATTTGGTGAAAAATATTATCCACTAACTTCAGCTGAGCTATGACTAATTAAAGCATCTGACAAACAGTTATGTTTCTGGAGACCCTTCTTATTCCCTAAAATGATGCCTTTATAGATGTTTAATGGGTTTATTCCATAGGTGAATTTCTTAGCTGTTTAAAGATAAGTTCATAAATTTTGTGAATATTAAGGTACATTTGTATAACTGACTTCAATATTAATGTCTGGTTCTTCATGTTTAGTAAGCTCAGGATTATATTTTGTCACATAGATGATGTTAACAAGCATGACCTGAATATCCAGTACTGTGACTGGTACATGTAAAAATTAATAATTTTATTATTATAAATTATTAATTCCCAATTATATGCATATAAAATATGTATCCACCTAAAAATCGTATCAATTCTTATGCTTCTTTTTGAGGTATTGCAGATGCTCCTGTGTTTTTTCTTTTTTACTTCCTTTTTATGCAATGAACTTAGAGACATGAAATATAAATGTTTCTTTTATGTTTTTCAGAATATAAACATTTCTAGAGAATAAAAATGTGTGGAAAGCTGCAGATTAAATAGCAAAAATACATCATACCTCAAAGATGTTTAAGACTTATTAAAGCTCTATGCTCAGGTAAGTGTTCGTATTCCTTCTGAGCACATCTGCACTTCCCTGAACTGGCAAATCCTAAGAGGCTAAAAGTCAAGAAGACTCGACAGACCTAACTTTCTGTGTAACTGTATTGTTTTTTTAGGTAGACTGACCTCAGACTAAGTTTATGCTACCTATAAATTCTCCCTGTTCTCTTATCAGGAACCATCAAGGTCTGCCTAGGAAGGATTTAGATGGTCTCTGTCTCCCAACACGGGCTACGTTACACTGTCACAAGGACAATTGGCACAGGCAGAAATCAGAAATTTCTGCCAAATCAGAAAAGGAGCAGTGGGACGCATCTACAATACGTGGGGGAAAGCCATAATAATATAATTAAAGCAACCACGAATCAGCTGATCAAATGTAAATGTCTACTTTAGGGTGAGATTAATTGCTCTCTGAAGTCTGCTGGCTGTACTGATGAACTAAAACTATCCAGGCCAGGACAAGGTCAAACAAGTGCTAAGGCCCTGCAGTCAGGTTAGTGCAAAGTCTACGGCCTTCTACTACTAATGCAAAATCATATTTACTAGGATGCACCACTATTTATGTCCACAACTTAAAAAAGCATTAAATCTGTGATCTGAACAGTGACCAAGTCAGCAGGAGCATTTGAATTATGCATTACTCTTTAAACTGCATACTATTAATCTAAGTTACTTTGAAAACGTGACAAATGCTTCAAGTGTTGGGTGGCAATCTAAAATCTGGTTACTTTAACGACCTGATAGTAGGCACACAGCCTGATGTGTTCACCATCAGAATTCAATGCTGACAGCTTTTGCTTTAATTCTTAAAATTTTATCTTTTATGAAAACCTCTCCATAACTCATTTTTTTTAATGTATATGACATGCTGAAGATGGCATCTTTACAGGATAATTCATAATCATAGTATTATTTCTAATTAACATTTATTTGCTCCCTCTCTACTCTGAGGGTTTATACATATTTTATATTGATGCCTAATATAAATATTATTAATATAGAACATATTTATATACATCAGGTGTTCGCATTCTTAAAAGTATCGATTACTTGTTATTTATCCACATTAGCTTTGTTTTCTCAGTATTATCCAGTAACATACACTGCTACCTCCTTTTGAAGATTATTATTGTCTGGTTTTGTTACAATTTCAATATCAATCTTCCCAGATCAAAAGACATATTAAATATACCAAGACATTCAACATATCCCTTAATGCAATCCAAGAATGAATCCAATAGAGAACAACATTAAGCTCTTCCACCATAACAATTTGAGATTTTAAATAGACCAGATTCTAGTCATATGCCAGGTTGTTTTTAAGCTCTCATCATGTGATCACTGAGAGAAAAAATTAGAAATACTTTTGACAAAAGGTTTGCATGTACCTACTATTGATATATTTGGGAAGAAAATTAGTATTTCTTAAGGCTTGTATTAATTGTTTTGTTGATAGGAAATAAATGAGGTGATAGGAAATAAATGAGGTGAGGAGGGCTTTGTTCGCTTGCCTCTTTAGCAAAAAAAAATGGCAAAACCTACCTGTTACATTCTGTCATCCTGGAGTTTTGCAGTTCTTTGTGCTCTCCTTTTTTCTTTGCTTTTCATTGACCTTTCTTAAGTGGCAGATAATGTAAATATTTTGGTGTGTGTTTTCCAGAACTAATTGGTTATTGGAGAGAGGTAATCATCATTTCTTACTGCAGTGGGGGATATCCACAAGTTTGCAGATTTTTTAAATTTTTTTTTTAAGTGTAACACCTACAATTAATTTTTGGGAGTTGTAATATATGTGTTTTCTTTATGATTACTAAATATTCCTGTTACAAGTTTCCCTGTGGTTACATTACATTACATCTTTACTTTTAATCCATATTTAATATAGTTTTTAGTTATGTACTTAACTTTTTGATAAAATAATGGTAAAGTACATATTTTCACCATAAGAAAATAGAGTTAAACACAGCACATATTTTCACGCTATGTATCTTAAGTAGCTTTACAATATACATAAAGAGAGGAAGAGGGAGAGAAAGGGAGGTAGAGACAACTGCAAACCCTATATCAAGTAGGTTGTGCAGACTTTCTTCAACAGAAAGCACTCATTTCAAATCACATCTATGTAGCTGCCTTTTCTTCCCACTTTTTTTTTAATGAGTTGCTGTAATTATGTTGCATGCAACCCCATGAAATGCTACAGATTGGGGAGGAGTGGCTGGAGAGTTGCCCGGTGGACGAGGAGCTGGGAGTGCTGGTTGACAGCCGGTTGAATATGAGCCAGCAGTGTGCCCAGGTGGCCAAGAAGGCCAACAGCATCCTGGCCTGTATCAGAAAGAGTGTGGCCAGCAGGAGTAGGGAGGTGGTTGTGCCCCTGTACTCGGCACTGGTGAGGCCACACTTCAAATGATGTGTTCAGTTTTGGGCCCTTCACTACAAGAGGGACGTTGAGGTGCTGGAGGGTGTCCAAAGAAGGGCAACAAAGCTGGTGAGGGATCTGGAGCACAAGTCTTATGAGGAGCAGCAGAGGGAACTGGTTTTGTTCAGTCTGGAGAAGAGGAGGCTGAGGGGACACCTCATCACTCTCTACAACTACCTGAAAGGGATTTTTGGTGAGGCGGGTGTTGGTCTCTTCTCCCAAGAAACTGGTGATAGGATGAGAGGAAATGGCCTCAAGTTGCACCAGGGGAGGTTTAGATTGGATATTAGGAAAAATTTCTTCACCGAGAGAGTGGTCAAGCATTGGAATAGGCTGCCCAGGCAGGTGGTGGAGTCACCATCACTGGAAGTATACAAAAAACATGGATGTGGCGTTTCGGGACATGGTTTAGGGGGCATGGTGGTGTTGGGTTAGCTGTTGGACTTGATGATCTTGAAGGTCTTTTCCAACCTTAATGATTCTGTATTTCTTTTCTAACAAGAAGTATATTTTCATAATCTTGGAAGAATATTTAGATCATCATAAACCTATATGTTCTAGGTAACACCCCTTAATTTATTAAGAAATAAGAAAGCAGCTGGTTAGTGTGAATGACAGTTCCTGTTATGTACCAGATTTGCAAGCCCTCAAGTATTTATTTCAAGGTTGTATTTAGAGATATCATTGTTATTGTTGCAGATCAAAGAATTTCACTAAGGGTGGAAAATATTTAATGTATCTGTTTCCTGAAAATTGCTCTAAAAACTTCTCTAATGATACATCTTCTTTGACTTTCTGTTCACAGAATGACTGTCATCCTGATAATGAGCATAGATTAATTAAAGTAATGGACTAAGACTGACTTTTGATAACAGCTGTGAGAATCTAAATTGTGCTGTGGATAGTGCAATGTACATAAACAGGAGACTCAAGGTGTCACTAGTCTTAATTAGTAGATAGAAAATTTATGTATTTGTGGTGGTTGAACAGCCTATTTGTTTTAGTCTCCTTAAAGTAACCTGAAAGGTTTTTTTGTTAGCATCTTTCTCTTATCCTTTGCAGCATCTTTGGTGTATGTCTCTGGTGTTATTTTCCACTTATTCCTATTTAATTTGTTAATAAAATGTCTTTAAAGTTGAGGATTTCAAGTGAGGTACCAGTTTTCTTTCATTTTCTGTTTTATTTCAGACAAGAATTACAGAGGAGTCTTTATTAAGAATTAATAATTCCTTTCAGTAGTGGCTAGTAAAAGATAACCTTCCATACCATCATAGTAGTGATAGATCATCACATTTTGTCATTCTGATGGAATCCTGTTAATATCTGGTTTTGTGGTATCAGCATCATAACAATAAAAAATTAAGTAATTTCAGAATGTGGGCATCTCCTTATTTATATATCTAAAAGAAAAATCATCTCCTCCCAGAACACTGCTTAATGTGATGATTTCTGAAACAGTCATCCTGTATCAACCACCTTCAAAATTAATCTCTGTTGATCTCTAATGCCTGATATAGCTCATAGAGTATGTTTGTCCTCATATGATGACTTGCATTTACAGCTGTTTTCTGTAGGAGCTCTCAGCCTGACAACAGTGGAGACATAAAAAAACTGTGGTACAGCACTTTCTCAACAACAGGACCAAAGCTTTATCTGACCAAACTAAAATAAACCTAAATTTAACACCCTTTCAATTAAAATATAAACTCCTCCAAATATCACTGAAGATGGCACTGAGGAATGGGAGTTAAAATAGAAGATGAGAAAAAGAAAGAGATAAGATGTGGTTTAAAACATAACAAATAAAAATATATCCCTAGCTCTAACGTAGAAAGAAAAAACGTGATCACTGGCCAGTTGTTAGAGCAGTTACTATTTCCTCAGTGACACTTAGATGTTGCAGTGATATATGCTATTATAAGAACTAGAGACTTGGAAGCTAGCTAGAAGAAATTAAAATAATATACGACCTGACTTCAATGGCAGCAGGATTAGATATTGAGTCAGTAGGTGTCTGATTAGAATTTTTGTAAGAGCTGTCTGTTTAAAATTTATGGTTTAATTTATGTTAATTGCTTTTTTGTACCATTTTGTTATTTAAAGATGATTGTGGATAAGATTACAGAATCACAGAATCACAGAATCACTAGGTTGGAAAGGACCTTTAAGATCATCAAGTCCAACCATTAATCCAAAACCACCATGTCCCCTAAACCATGTCCTGAAGTGCCACATCCACACGTTTTTTGAACACTTCCAGGGATGGCGACTCCACCACCTCCCTGGGCAGCCTGTTCCAATGCCTGACCACCCTCTCAGTGAAGAAATTTTTCCTAATATCCAATCTAAACCTCCCCTGGCGCAACTTGAGGCCATTTCCTCTTGTCCTATCACTAGTTACTTGGGAGAAGAGACCAACACCCTCATCGCCACAACCCCCTTTCAGGTAGTTGTAGAGAGTGATAAGGTCTCCCCTCAGCCTCCTCTTCTCCAGACTAAACAACCCCAGTTCCCTCAGCCGCTCCTCATAAGACATGTGCTCCAGACCCCTCACCAGCTTCGTTGCCCTTCTCTGGACACGCTCCAGCACCTCAACATCCTTCTTGTAGTGAGGGGCCCAAAACTGAACACAGTATTCAAGGTGCGGCCTCACCAGTGCCGAGTACAGGGGCACAATCACTTCCCTGCTCCTGCTGGCCACACTATTCCTGATACAGGCCAGGACGCTGTTGGCCTTCTTGGCCACCTGGGCACACTGCCGGCTCATATTCAGCCGGCTGTCAACCAGCACCCCCAGGTCCCTTTCCGCCGGGCTGCTCTCCATCCACTCCTCCCCAAGCCTGTAGCATTGCATGGGGTTGTTGTGGCCAAAGTGCAGGACCCTGCACTTGGCCTTATTAAACCTCATACAGTTGGCCTCTGCCCATCGATCCAGCCTGTCCAGATCCCTCTGCAGAGCCCTCCTACCCTCCAGCAGATCAACACTCCCACTCAGCTTGGTGTCATCTGCAAACTTACTGAGGGAGCACTCAATTCCCTCATCCAGATCATCTATAAAGATATTGAACAAGACTGGTCCCAGAACCGAGCCCTGGGGAACACCACTCGTGACCGGCCGCCAGCCGGATTTAACGCCATTCACCACAACTCTCTGGGCTCGGCCATCCAGCCAGTTCCTCACCCAGCGAAGAGTAAACCTGTCTAAGCCTCGAGCCGCCAGTTTCTCCAGGAGAATGCTGTGGGAGACGCTGTCAAAGGCTTTACTAAAGTCCAGGTAGACAACGTCCACAGCCTTTCCCTCATCCACTAGGCGGGTCACCTGGTCATAGAAGGAGATCAGGTTGGTCAAGCAGGACCTGCCTTTCATGAACCCATGCTGGCTGGGCCTGATCCTTTGGCTGTTCTGCAGATGCCCTGTGAGCACTCTCAAAACCAACCGCTCCATAATCTTCCCTGGAACAGAGGTCAGGCTGACAGGCCTGTAGTTCCCAGGATCCTCCTTCCGGCCTTTCTTGTAGATGGGCGTCACATTGGCAAGCCTCCAGTCTTCTGGGACCTCCCCTGTTAACCAGGACTGCTGATAAACGATGGAGAGTGGCTTGGCAAGCTCCTCCGCCAGCTCTCTCAGTACTCTTGGGTGGATCCCATCAGGCCCCATAGACTTGTGGGTGTCCAGGTGGCTTAGCATGTCCTTGACTGCTTCCTCCTGGATTATGAGGAGTACATTGTGCTCTCCATCCCCGTCTTCCAGCTCAGGGGGCTGAATATCCTGTGGATACCTGGACTGGCTATTAAAGACTGAGGCGAAGAAGGCATTAAGTACCTCAGCCTTGTCCTCGTCCTTGGAGACAATGTTCCCCGCCGTATCTAGTAGGGGATGGAGATTCTCCTTGCCTCTCTTTTTGTTGTTAATATATTTGTAAAAACATTTTTTATTATCCTTTACGACTGTGGCCAGACTGAGCTCTAGCTGGGCTTTTGCCTTTCTAATTTTGTCCCTGCTTGACCTAACGAGATCTTTGTACTCTTCATGAGTTGCCTTCCCCTTCTTCCAGAGGTGATAAACTCTCCTCTTTTCCCTGAGTCCCAGCAAAATCTCCCTGTTCAGCCAGGCCGGTCGCCTTCCCCGCCAGCTCTTCTTACAGCACATGGGGACCGCCTGCTCCTGCGCCTTTAAGATTTCCTTCTTGAAGACTGTCCAGACTTCTAAATATTAGGATATTTAGAATATTAGAATATTAGGATATTAGGATATTTAAATACAGTATTAAGGTCATGGTCATTTTGCAGAAAACAAGCAACACCACTTTTAGATTTTGATTTCAAAGAGAAGGCAGCATTACAGTCGAGAGTGAAATCTAGTGCACCTAATCTGGCAGAGGCAATCCAGGCCACCTAAAGTGTCTAAGCTTTCAATAAAGCTCATCTAGAGACATATACATTTTGTAAACATGCAAAATGAAATCCAGGACATCAGAGTCAGCCACTCTTTTCATTACACACATATTAAGGCTTTGCCACCAGAGGATGATGTAGTCTATAGCTAATCTTTCCTAATGTAGGTTAGATGTCCTTCAGATGACTACAAGGTTAGACAGACCTAGACACATATGTCCCAGTGTAGATTGGGTTGCATGGATTGATTCCCACTTTTGTTCTACAGTTCAGTGGTTATGACACTAACCTAAAATGTGGAAAAAGGCAACCCTGAAATACAGAAGATCTATTCAGCTGATATTTAATTATGTTTTTAATGTGCCATAATTCAAATAAAAGTCAATGAGAGACATTTACTACAGAGCACTCAGTGAAGTGCTTAATTGCTGACACACCTAACTGAGGCTGAATACTTTTCCTAGTAAATGACTCCGAAGAGTGAAATGTTTAAACACCCACACGTTCCTAAAGATAGTCAATACTGAAAATGAACTTGTCTAGCTGTACGGCATGGAAACTACATCTGACATGAATTTGTTCTGAAGATGTTACTGCATAAGGAGTCATGCTCATCTGCTAAAATAGGTGAGGCATCACTATTTAAAAATGTTGTGAAGTTATGTTATGTGAAGTTATGATATCCCTCAAAGCCTGATGTCTGACTAGTTATAAAACAAAAATAATCTACTGTTATTGGTTACATCTATAGTTTTGAGAAAGTCATGGTGGAAGTTCAAGCACTGATCCACAGTACTCAGCCAGTGATAGCTTAATTGCTCTGCACAATTTTCATCCTGTCAACAAGTGTTCCCAGAAACATGGTTAAAGCTCTGATCAGGGGATATCAACCACAAGAGACCATTTTCAAGGGGGAGTATATTGGAGCAGGATTTGTCTCCCTTAGTGCAACACAGTCTTCCAAAACTATCTCAGTAGACTTTGCATGCAGCATATACTTTGAGTTTCATACCAGAAAAATACCACTCTGTTGAACTGCAACATTATCCTCTCATTATTATAAATATTTTACATGAAAAAAAACCCCATGTAAAAACAGCGTGTGTTTCTTTTGGGATCCAAAGGAGACCCAAGATGAATGGAATAAATGCTACTGTATCTAGTTTGTATTAGATCTGTGACAATATGCTCTAAGCATTGTTGATGAAAGCCAGTCTTTTCCACATGAGCTCTGAGACAGAGACTGGTCCCTGACCCTCTTTTATTTTGAAGTATAGACATAGTCTTTTTCTCTGGACTTGGTCAGGAGTTAACATCAGTAGTATACATTAACTCCATTTCCACATTTAATTCAAGTATGCTTGTCAATTCACATGGTCCTGCAGAATGTTGTACACAGAGAGGTTTTACAATGAGAGTAGCTCATTGCTTCTCCAGACAGTGAAGTGTTTATCTTTCACTGGATAATGATTTCCTAACAGTTCAGTCAAATTTAAGATATGACAGTTAGGCTACAAAAGAGCTGTTAGAAATTCTGAAGTTGTTAGGACACTACAAAACGTGAGGTGATATCAAAGGTACTAAATAAGTAAAAGACAATTTTTTAAAAGAGGATGATATCAATAGAATATTAAAGAAGGGATGCAGTACAGAAGGAAGCCTAATTTACCAAAAGTCTGTAATTGCAACTGAGGGGAATTTGCATATTGTACTTGGGTAAGCATTCACAATCCATCAGTTGTGTACAGAGAAAGGAAGACAAAGCTTAGGAATTGGATCTTACTTTAAGAAAATTATGTATATTTTAAAAGTTATTTCTATCACATCTGCCACTTGGCTACAGGTCATACGCTGTGAATTTTGTAATAATTTTTTTCTTTTCTTTTAACATGTCTTGAGACAAGGATGTCTTTAGTCTTCAAACAGAGTAATGCTCCAGCATTCTAAAATTTTGGATGTTGTAACTTATAATTGAAATCAGTATAAACTATGCATGCATCACCTAGAATTTCAATATTTTTTGGAAGAGAGTATAAATGGTAGGAAGATGTTTCTCAATTTAAGCTATATGGATTAGGAACTGGTGTAATTTGAATCAATAATTTCTCCAGTGTCTGATGGCAATGATTTGATTAAAGCCAGGGAGCATGCCTGACATCTGACAGTCACAAACATGGTATGGTACATAGCAACGTGGTAATGAAGGTTTTATATAGTGACCAGTCCATGCAATAACTCAGTGGTGGCATTAAGGATGTCAATATCAACCACAGTGAACACAGGCATCTAAAAGGCATTGTGGCTTAACCTTATAATGTGTTTCATAGTCTGATAAAAATGTGTGCAATTAATTTTAATATAAAAGAGCTGTTGTGAATTTGCGTATTTTTCATAATTAATTGTATTATACATACACTGTTCTGGCAATGTAGCATTGATTTCAGTAGGTTCCATGTACAAAACATATTATTCTTAATACACATTGACATTTTACAAAAAAACTGCTCCAAAGGAACTGTTAATATGGATGATGTCAATGCCTATTACATTTCATTCACCAAAGTCATCCAAATCTGCATCACATTTAGAATATGAATCTTAAAATGCATTGACATATTATGCATTTGAGGTACTTACTCTAGTGGCACAGAATGCTAAGCTGTGTACTGTGAGTAGAGGATGGTGCCGGAAATATGCCATAAATTGCCAAGATTGAGTGTCAATTATAAGAATACAGCTGACATGCAAAATAGAGAGTTTTGGGAAGAGAATTGGTGCTTTGTAACCAGAAATGAAGCTACACATCATAAAACCTGTTCTGGCACTTATGCACATCTGCTATGTACAAAATGCCCTGGTAAAACCAAGCTCTCTGCTATACCTATCTATCTCCCACACGATATCTACATTTCTTTTTATTTTTATGGCATTGTAACTAATTGCAGCACGGGAAGTTCCACCTCAACATGAGGAAAAACTTCTTTATTGTGAGGGTGCTGGAGCACTGGAACAGGCTGCCCAGAGAGGTTGTGGAGTCTCCTTCTCTGGAGACCTTCAAAACTCAACTGAATGCGTTCCTGTGCAACCTGCCCGAGGTGATCCTGCTTTGGCAGGGGGGTTGGACCAGATGATCTTCAGAGGTCCCTTCCAACCCCTACCATTCTGTGATTCTGTGATGTTTATTAGTTTAATCTTCTAAATCACCCAATTGTAATTGCTGTGATGCCTGTGAATTCCATAGGCTGTCTGGAATGGGCAGGTGTGGCCTCTAATTTAGAAAACTTCACTATAAATCATCTCTATCTGAAGAATGGATGTTTGTGTCTTCCAGATATCCTTCCATGCAAAGCAGTTCAAGAGGAATCTACGTCAGAAACTAGTGACTGAGACATCATCCACATTGCCATTGCCTCAAGAAAAGTTAAACTAAGGGTTATGAATTATGGCTTTGTTTCCTTGCACCCATCTCTTTTACTAGTGTGATTAGAAATTTTAATGATAGAAGGAAAACTTAGCTGATAACTGTAGATTTGAGGGCAAGACTGCATCTCCAACATTCTCAATATGGAAATCTGCAGTGATCAACACTTTTAGTGTAACCTAAAACTTACACTGCCTCTTTGAAATCAAAGATTTACAGTGGTTTGCCTTGTGACTCGTACCTTTGCCATGTACTTGTGTGGCTGTAACAGAACAAAAATAAGGTATACTTCAGAAATGCATTTTCAATTAATTTGAAACAGTGTAAGATCAAAGCTTTATAAATGCAAGTAGCCAAAAACATAATCACAAAAATTTAGCTTTATGAAAAATATATTAGATTTAAAAAATATATATCTAGTAAATTATTTTTACATTGCAAGTCATAAAAATTTCAAAATGATGAGACAGATGGTATCACTGATTTAAGTAGTTATCATAATACCCAATTTGGAGAATAAAAGGATTGTTGAAAGTGGCTGAGGACTATTCTTTTCCCCACAGAGAAGTAAGCACCAGCTTCGCAGCCATCCACAGAATCCTTATGTTAATTTTCACATCTTCATTATGTCAACAGCAAACTGTAACAAGAAAAATCTTTAACATAAAGCATACTTGCTTCCAGACTGCAATAAATTAGTTCCCTAAGAGAAAGAAAGCAAAAAAATAGGTCTGTGACCCACTCTTAGAAGTCCAGTAGCTTGTAGTCTGATATATGTATTGTATTAAGAAATTCAGATTCATTTGGTTTTACAGTGTCAGCTACCTAAATTGCAGATAAATATGTTTATAAACAGGATTATTGGCTTACTTTATCATACAATAATTTTAGGATTTTTCCCATTTGGACTCAGTCTAACAGCTATTTCTTCCATTAAGATTGTTCCAGTCCTTCTCCTCACACATGTTTTTTTATTTAATGGGATAACACGTGTTTCGGAAAAATAAGAAATTTCTCCTTGCAACTCAAATTCATTTATAACTAAAGAAAGAAAGGGAAAAAAAAAAAGACATTAAAAAAAGGTAACCTTGATCGCATTCAATTTTTTATTTCTGTATGCACTGAAGAGTTGTGTTATCAGTTTTGCTGAATATGAGAGAACAGTTATCGTTAAGAATTACTTTCTGCTTGTCTTGGACTCCTGGGGTTGTACAAATAAGGCCCAAATCAGCTAAATTTTCCTGCTCTAAGTACAGTTTTGACAAGTTATTGAGCCAACAATCTATTCAGGATGGTCTGTAGTTTTGCCACAGGTCTTTAAATAACTACAGAATTGACATGCCACCTTACATGTATTATAAAAAAACACAGAGATTCTCATATAGGAAATCAATAGCCATTACATTTAAGTAGGTACAAAGCAGAGTTATCTACATACTGCCTTTTCACAGGCAGGTTGTTCTCCTGTTCTCATATGGCTGGCAACTTGGATATAAGGCAACATAAATAACAAAGATCACAATAAACTACAAATCTGAAATGGCCACCAGCAGCATCAAAATCACAGAAGCTTATAACAAACACATTTGAACTTTCTAGCTCCCATGTATAATTCCCACATATTACTGACATTTGCTAATTGAATTATGGGATCTGAGTAACTAATGTCCTAACTGTGTAACTATCTGCTATTACCCAAATTGAATCCCAATCTGTTCGCCCAAATCTGTCTGTCAAAGCACACAGAAAAATTGCTACATAAAATTTATCATATTCTACTGTTAATTTTCCTCTTTCAAAGATCTCACTACAAATTCCAACACCATTAAAGAGCCTAGACTCCTATGCAATTGCAAAAACTGCCAGCTTAATTTTGAGAATGGGAGAAAAGAAAGTACTTTTCTTTAAAATATATAAAAAGCCTAGAATAATTTAGCTAGAATCATAAGAATATTCTTAACTGCTAAGTAACAAAAGGATTGTTCTAAAAGTTTTCTTAAAAATTAGGAAGATATATATTATTTTCTGCTATGAATGTTTTTCCAAAGTGTAGGTTTGTATTGGGGAGTGAAATTCAAACCTCAGAGAAGGTTCGCCAATTCATTGGTTATCAGGCCAGAAGGAGTCATTAGAATATCTATTCTAACGTTCTGTATGATACAAGATTTCATGCAGTTACTCTAGATTTTAACCCCAAAACTTCTGTTTGTCTACAGCATAGTTTTCAAAAGTTTGCCCTGGAGATTGCAGTTACAGATGATATCTAAGAATGGAAAGTTCTTAGAGGTCGTACTTGCAAAGACTTTTGAATGGCTTCTTGAAGTGCCCATCTCAGTAATTGAAAATATTTGAAGCTTTTTGTCTAATTATGTAATAGATCAATGTTAGAGAGAGTAATCACCACTTCCTACTAAGGACCCCAGAAGAAATTACAGAGCACTGTGGTAACCAGTCTTAGATTAACAGAAAATTGCTCTCTCTCTACATACACTACTAATAAACTTACTGCTTAAAAACACATGTTTCTGCAGTTTCTGTGGCACAGATATTTTTATTGCAGTGCATTGATCAGTTATATCAATAATTCATTTGAGCAAGCTAATATAGCTCTAGTTTAAACACATCTTTAATTGTATATTTCAAATATTTTGATCAGTCCTAATCATATATGGATATATCATATTCTGCCATATTTGAGAAGTCATAACAGTGTTTTAAGAACGAGCACAAGACTTTCTTTAAATTGAGAAAAGTTGTGATTTTAGAGTTGCAGTTTCCAAGGAAAATGTATTAAAACACCCAACAATCTGTAAGTCAGATTCTATTGGTTTTCACAGCAAGGTTTTGGTAGCAGTGGGGGCTTCACGGGTGGCTTCTGTGAGAAGTTGCTAGAAGCTTCCCCTGTGTCCGACCAAGACAATGCCAGCTGGCACTAAGATGGACCCCCTGCTGGTCAAGGCTGAGTCCATCAACGAAGGTGGTAGCACCTCTGTGATAAAGTATTTTAAAAGGGGAAAAAAAAGGGCACACAGAATTTGCAGCTGGAGAGAGGAGTGAGAATATGTGAGAGAAACAACCCTGCAGACACCAAGGTCAGTGAAGAAGGAGGGGGAGGAGGTGCTCCAGGTGCTGGAACAGAGACTCCCCCGCAGCCTGTGGGGAAGACCGTGGTGAGGCCATCTGTGCCCCTGCAGTCTGTGGAGGTCCACAGTGGAACAGACATCCACCTGCAGCCCATGGACGACCCCACGTCAGAGCAGGTGGATGCCTGAAGGGGCCTGTGACTCCATGGGAAGCCCACGCTGGAGCAAGCTCCTGACAGGACCACTGGACCCATGGAGAGAGGAGCCCACACTGGAGTAGGTTTGTTGGCAGGACTTGTGACCCCATGGGGGACTCACGCTGGAGCAGTCTGTTCCTGAAGGGCTGCACCCCATCGAAGGTACCCAGGCTGATGCAGTTTGTGAAGAACTACATCCTCTGGGAAGGACTCATGTTGGTTCACGGAGAACTGTCTCCTGTGGGAGGGACCTCACGGTGGAGCAGGGGAAGAGTGTGAGTCCTTCCCCTGAGGAGGAATCACAGAATCACAGAATCACTAGGTTGGAAAGGACCTCCAAGATCATCAAGTCCAACCATTAATCCAGCACCACCATGTCCCCTAAACCATGTCCTGAAGCGCCACATCCACACGTTTTTTGAACACTTCCAGAGATGGCGACTCCACCACCTCCCTGGGCAGCCTGTTCCAATGCCTGACCACCCTCTCAGTGAAGAAATTTTTCCTAATATCCAATCTAAACCTCCCCTGGCGCAACTTGAGGCCATTTCCTCTTGTCCTATCACTAGTTACTTGGGAGAAGAGACGGACACCCTTGTCGCCACAACCCCCTTTCAGGTAGTTGTAGAGAGCGATAAGGTCTCCTCTCAGCCTCCTCTTCTCCAGACTAAACAACCCCAGTTCCCTCAGCCACTCCTCATAAGACTTGTGCTCCAGACCCCTCACCAGCTTCGTTGCCCTTCTCTGGACACGCTCCAGCACCTCAACATCCTTCTTGTAGTGAGGGGCCCAAAACCGAACACATCATTTGAAGTGTGGCCTCACCAGTGCCGAGTACAGGGGTACAATCACTTCCCTACTCCTGCTGGCCACACTATTCCTGATACAGGCCAGGACGCTGTTGGCCTTCTTGGCCACCTGGGCACACTGCCGGCTCATATTCAGCCGGCTGTCAACCAGCACCCCCAGGTCCCTTTCCGCCGGGCTGCTCTCCAGCAACTCCTCCCCAAGCCTGTAGCATTGCGTGGGGTTCTTGTGGCCAAAGTGCAGGACCCTGCACTTGACCTTATTAAACCTCATACAGTTGGCCTCTGCCCATCGATCCAGCCTGTCCAGATCCCTCTGTAGAGCCCTCCTACCCTCCAGCAGATCAACACTCCCACCCAACTTGGTGTCATCTGCAAACTTACTGAGGGAGCACTCGATCCCCTCATCCAGATCATCAATAAAGATATTGAATAAGACCAGCCCCAGAACCGAGCCCTGGGGAACACCGCTTGTGACCGGCCGCCAGCCGGATTTAACGCCGTTCGCCACAACTCTCTGGGCTCAGCCATCCAGCCAGTTCCTCACCCAGCGAAGAGTAAACCCGTCTAAGCCACGAGCCGCCAGTTTCTCCAGGAGAATGCTGTGGGAGACGCTGTCAAAGGCTTTACTAAAGTCCAGGTAGACAACGTCCACAGCCTTTCCCTCATCCACTAGGCGGGTCACCTGGTCATAGAAGGAGATCAGGTTGGTCAAGCAGGACCTGCCTTTCATGAACCCATGCTGGCTGGGCCTGATCCTTTGGTTGTCCTGCACATGCCCTGTGAGCACTCTCAAGACCAACCGCTCCGTAATCTTCCCTGGAACAGAGGTCAGGCTGACAGGCCTGTAGTTCCCAGGATCCTCCTTCCGGCCTTTCTTGTAGATGGGCGTCACATTGGCAAGCCTCCAGTCTTCTGGGACCTCCCCTGTTAACCAGGACTGCTGATAAACGATGGAGAGTGGCTTGGCAAGCTCCTCCGCCAGCTCTCTCAGTACTCTCGGGTGGATCTCATCAGGCCCCATAGACTTGTGGGTGTCCAGGTGGCTTAGCATGTCCTTGACTGCTTCCTCCTGGATTATGAGGAGTACATTGTGCTCTCCATCCCCGTCTTCCAGCTCAGGGGGCTGAATATCCTGTGGATACCTGGACTGGCTATTAAAGACTGAGGCGAAGAAGGCATTAAGTACCTCAGCCTTGTCCTCGTCCTTGGAGACAATGTTCCCCGCCGTATCTAGTAGGGGATGGAGATTCTCCTTGCCTCTCTTTTTGTTGTTAATATATTTGTAAAAACATTTTTTATTATCCTTTACGACTGTGGCCAGACTGAGCTCTAGCTGGGCTTTTGCCTTTCGAATTTTGTCCCTGCTTGACCTAACGAGATCCTTGTACTCTTCGTGAGTTGCCTGGCCCTTCTTCCAGAGGTGATAAACTCTCCTCTTTTCCCTGAGTCCCAGCAAAATCTCTCTCTTCAGCCAGGCCGGTCGCTTTCCCCGCCAGCTCTTCTTACGGCACATGGGGACCGCCTGCTCCTGCGCCTTTAAGATTTCCTTCTTGAAGACTGTCCAGCCTTCCTGGACCCCTTTGTCCTTCAGGACTGTCTCCCAAGGGACTCTCTCAACCAGTGACCTGAACAGGCCAAAGTCTGCCCTCCGGAAGTCCATGATAGCAGTTTTGCTGACCCCTCTCCTTACTTCCCTCACAACCGAGAATTCTATCATGTCGTGCTCGCTAAGCCCAAGACAGCCTCCGACCACGACATCTCTCACCAGTCCTTCTCTGTTTGTAAACAGCAGGTCCAGTAAGGCATCTCCCCTGGTGGGCTCACTCACCAGCTTTGTCAGGAAGTTATCCTCCACACACTCCAGGAACCTCCTAGACTGTTTCCTCTCTGCTGTGTTATACTTCCAGCAGATGTCCGGTAGGTTGAAGTCCCCCACAAGAACAAGGGCCAGCGAATGCGAGACCTCTGCCAGTCGCTTATAGAATGTCTCATCCATCTCTTCATCCTGGTTGGGTGGCCTGTAACAGACTCCCAGCAGGATATCTGCCTCATTGGCCTTCCCCCTCATCCTTACCCACAAGCACTCTACTTGGTCTTCACAATCTTCGATTTCTATGCAATCAAAACACTCCCTAACATACAGAGCCACCCCACCGCCTCTCCTTCCCTGCCTATCCCTTCGGAAGAGCTTATAGCCATCCATTGCAGCCCTCCAGTCATGAGAAGCATCCCACCATGTTTCTGTGACGGCAACTACGTCATAGCTGTCGCGCTGCACAATGGCTTCCAGCTCCTCCTGTTTGGTGCCCATGCTGCGTGCATTGGTGTAGATGCACCTGAGCTGGGCTATAGATTTCAACTCTGGCACGTTGAACCTATCCCTAGGTTCAACTCTAGTGAGCCCGGTTTTAGCCCCCCCCCCCTCCAAATCTAGTTTAAAGCCCTCTCAATGAGGCCTGCCAGCTCATGAGCAAGAATCCTTTTGCCCCTCGGCGTCAGTTGCACTCCATCAGCTGCGAGTAGGCCCGGTGCCGTATAAACTGCCCCGTGGTCAAAAAACCCAAAATTCTGACGACGGCACCAGCCCCTGAGCCACGTGTTGATCAGGTGTGCTTTCCTGTTCCTTTCAGCGTTCTTCCCTGTCACTGAAGGGATTGACGAAAACACTACCTGTGCTCCCACTCCATTGACCAGTCGCCCCAGTGCTCTCAAGTCCTTTTTGACTGCCTTTGGGCTTCTTAGCGCAATCTCATCGTTGCCAACCTGCATGACCAACAGCGGGTAGTAAACAGTGGGCCGAACCAGACCAGAGATTTTCCTGGTGACGTCTCTCACCCAGGCCCCAGGGAGGCAGCAGACTTCCCTGTGAGTTGGGTCTGGTGCTAGTCGCTCCTTCTCCTAGGAAGGAGCGACAGAAAACAACATATGATGATCTCATCGCAACACCCATTCCCTGTCCCACTGTGCCTCTCAGGGAGAGGTGGTGGAGAAAGTGGGAGCAAAGTTGAGCCCAGGAAGAAGGGTGTGTGTGGGGAAGGTGTTTTAAGATTTAGTCTTATTTCTCATTATACTACTGTGATTTTGACTGATAATAATTTCCCCAAGTTGAGTCTGTTTTGCTCATGACGATAACTGCTGAACGATCTCTCCCTGTCCTTATCTCAACCCATAAGCTTCTCATTATATTTTTCTCTCCCCGGTCCAGCTGAGGAGGGGGAGTGATAGAGCAGCTTTAGTGGGCATCTGGTGTCTAGTCAAGGTCAACCCACCACACAGACATAAAAGGGTCCATTGAACTCCATTGTTGAACTGGATAGCTTCATACTAAAAGAGATAACTGAAATAATTGAAACATACAAAATAAAATTTTGTTTGATTTCTTTAGCTGAAACTAAAACTCCTTCATATATTTATGATTTGGGATTAGATACAAAGCTGACTGGAGTCTCTCTTCAGCTTTTGTTTTTATAAAGGTAAAAATCAGAGTGCCAATATCCCTAATAATAATATTTTAGTCCAGGGTGTTGATAGCTTTGGGACAAGAGAAATTCTTTTTAAGTTTCTAAACACTGTAGTTAAGCTGTTGTGACAGCAATTTCCAAAACTTTGGAACACCTAAACTCTATCCTTGATCTGCCCCTGTATCCAAGCTCTCATTTAAACAAAAACTGGATCCTAACACTGTCTTATTGACCCATCCTTTGGCATGGCTGACTTCAGCTTGGTTATGTGCTGTAACCACATTTGCTTAAAATTCCCACAGCTTTTAAATAAGTGTTTAGTAATGACACTGACTGTAGTGAAGCATGCACCATCTGGCTACGGTATTTTGGCCACATCCATGAAATATATTTCCAACCCTTCAGCAAAACTATAATAGTATACTCTCCTTATTAAAGCACACACAGTTTGTAACCCTGTGTGTCACATAAAGCTTGCAATATAGCATGGTTGCATTGAACAAAATAAGAGCTTATGCTATTAATCTTCCAAGCATCTTTTTCTCTTCTTTTAAAATGAAAGTCCTATTAAAACCTCAACATATTATATTGGAGCAACACTTTTACAACATAAGGTGGAAAGTTCCATTACTGATTTCTTGCTGATCATCTCAAGAGGGAACAGGTGAAAGTGAGTCTTTCATTACAATATTTTACATGCTGTTGTCAGCAGTCTCTGATAATTGATACACTAGTTCAAAATGTCTTCTTCTGGCTTTCCTGGACAACAGGGATTCTTTTTCAAATGATATGTAGAAAATAGGTAAACTATCTAAAACTCTAAAATGAAGATTTCCATGACACTGCAACAGATACTGAGATACAGAAAAAGAATTCAGGAAATAGATTGTGGAGAATGTCCTCCATGTATTTTAGATGACATATAATTCTGTGAAGATTGGATATCTGAAGGGTCTTTTAACTGTGTTTTGCTAGTTCTTATCTAGAATAGATCATCAACAATATTTTTCAGTAGTAAAAAGACTTTTGAATAAAAATTGAGGTCTTAGTCTTAATAAATTCTTAAAGAACACCAAGCTGTTCAGTGTACTGAACTTTATAAGATTCTTGTATTTAGTTGAATACAGCTGAAACAATAGATAAACTTGTTGTTCTTAGATCATGGTGCCTTTTAAAGTTTAAGCTTAATAATGAGTAATGGGAAGAAGTGAGTCAGATTAGAGTTTATGTTTTCAGAAACTTATATTTATCTTCTAAGTCAAAGGAAGAAAGGAAAAGTCTGATTCAAGGAAAAAACTAAGGCTCCTAAAATTTGCTGTGTCCCAGCTACAGAACTGGCATTTGCTCATTGCACCAAAGATGTGCTTTTCCAGATAATGGAAAGAATGTCTGCAGAGACTGCAGTGGTAAAAAATCAGTGGGTGCCTTCCAAGTCTTTTTGTTACAAAGAGAAGATGTGTGGGTGAAAGTAATATGATTACGTTCCATATACACATGCTAGTAAATTTATTGGAAGGAAGTTTAGACAAAATCTGCAATTGAAATTTCAAAGGCGCAAAAACTGCAAAAGAGTAAGTAACTTTTCCTGTAAGAACTTCTTCAGTCATTTAACATCTAAAAACTAACCTAACCAGATGGAGTTGCAAATTCTGAGAAGAATGAAGGAACACATGTACAAGTATCTTTCTACACAACACAGTTGTCCTGGCTCAGTGATGGCACACATGCACATTTTGCGGTGTCATTTTTTCACAGTTCATTTTGTAGTTTAATTTTATGGTTAATGCTACTTTGAAAGAACATTAAAATAAATAGTAATATAACTTAAAGGACAAGGAGAAAAAATCTGTAAGAAGTTGTATTTTGTGATCAATCATGGCAAAGCAGTGACAAAGTACTAAGCTGCAACGACAACTTTGCCATAATATCTTCATGAAAGTGGTTGGCACAAACTAGTATGCCTAAAGACCGTATCAAAAAACACTTAGGAATTTGTAACTACTAAAACTTCATTCCTTAACTCAGTATAAAACTCTGCTTAAAAAATCTTTTTTAAGATTATATAGGAGAAAACTGATGTCATATTTTCCTCTCAAGTTTTTAGCAGTTTTTTTCAGGTAACATCTCTTATTTGCTTCTCCTTTAGGGTTTATTGACAATGTGGACTGTTCTACCTTGTTTGATATAGAAGAGTTTACATTACAATATATTTGTTCTTGTTTGCTACCTTGTACTACACATACTTCTCTGTTATCTCTTCTCTCCCTTACTAGTTTTACATTACTATCTTTTCCTGGTCCAGTCAATGCCTCACTCAGTTTGAAATAAAGACAGGTTTTCATTTATGAAATATACTGAAAGCTAACATGACTGCAATACCATCAAGAATAAGACAAGCATATGCTTGTGGAAACAATCATGAAAGTAAAGAAGCCTCATGTCAAATAAATATTTAATCTGTTCTACTGTTTCCTTTTTCATATCTACACCTGTGGTGGGTTGACCCCACCCAGCACCTACACAGCTGCTTGTTCACTGTCCTCTCCTGCAGGATGGGGAGAAAGTGGAAGGCGAGAAACTTCATGAATTGAGACAGAGAGACGGTTTAATACATGAAGCAAAAGCTGATTATGCAAGCAGAGCAAAGAGGTAGTTTATTCACTACACTCCACTGGAAGGCAGCCTACTTGCTGGTGGGGCAGAGTGGCAAAATAAAAAAAAACTTTATGCTGTGTAAGCATTTTTCAGCAACAGCCAAAACACTGTTGTGTTATCAACACTGTTCTAGTCACAAATCCAAAACATGGCGCCATACAGGCTGTGATGAAGAAAATTAATTCCATTCCAGTTCTGTTTAACATCTTTATCTATGATCTAGGTGAGGGGATTGAGTGCTTCCTCAGTAAGTTTGCAGACAACACCAAGTGAGGCAGGAGTGCTGATCTGCTTGAGAGCAGGAAGGCACTACAGAGGGATCTGGACAGGCTGGATCAATAGGCCGAGGTCAACTGTATGAGGCTGGGTCCTGCACTTCAGTCACAACAACCCCATGCAACACTACAGGCTTGGGGAGGAGTGGCTGGAAAGCTGCCTGGTAGAAAAGGACCTGGGGGTGTTGGTTGACAGCCATCTGAATATGAGCTGGCAGTGTGCCCAGGTGGCCAAGAAGGCCAATAGAATGCTGGCTTGTGTCAGAAATAGTGTGACCGGCAGGACTAGGGCACACTAGGACTAGGCCCATGAGGCTGCACCTCGAATACTGTGTGTATTCCAGTGTATTTCCACCAGTATCCCCAAGTCCTTCCTGGCAGGCCTGCTCTTGATTCCTTTATCCCGCAGCCTGTATTGATACCAGGGGTTGTCCCGACCCAGGTGCAGGACCCTGCGCTTGGCCTCATTGAACCTCATCAGGTTCACATAGGCCCATTCCTCTAGCTTGTCCAAGTGCCTTTGGATGAATCCTGTCCCTCCAGCATTTTAACTGCACCTCTCAGCTTGATGTTGTCTGCAAACTTGCTGAGGGTGTGCTTGATCCCACTGTCTATGTCATTAACGAAGATATTAAAGAGTACTTGTCCCGATATGGACCCCTGAAGAACACCACTCATCACCGGTCTCCATCTGGACATTGAGCCATTGGCCACTGCCCTCTGGAGGTGACCATCCAAACAATTCCTCATCCACCGAACAGTCTACCCATCAAATCTTTATCTCTCCAATTTAGAGAGAAGGATGTTGTCAGGGACTGTGTCAAAGGCCTTACAGATATAGAGACTTTCTACCAAGGCCTGTAGTGACAAGTCAAGGGGCAATGTTTTTAAACTGAAAGAGGGTAGGTTTCTATTGGATATAAGGAAGAAAGTCTTTTACAATGAGGGTGGTGAGACACTGGAACAGGTTGCCCAGGGAAGTTGTGGATGCCCCATGACTGGAAGTGTTCAAGATCAGCTTGGATGCGGCTTTGAGCAACCTGATCTAGTGAAAGTTTTCCTTGTTTATGACAGCGGGATTGGACTAGATGATCTCCAAAGGATCCTTCCAACACAAACCATTCTGTGATTCTCTGAGTCTAGTATTCTAACTGGAACAACAACTTGTAAAGAACAGGAAATACATGAAGAGACTTCAGATGAGAAATTTTAAACAGACTTTTCAAATAATTTATTTAATTATATATGAAGAGATATGAACTGCGCAAAATTAGTTCTGAGGGTAACAACATCTAGCTTAAACTCTACTTTGTGAAACTTTTTATTTCTACCTGTAATGTTAGCAGTTGCGGGTTTACAGTGCTAGGAATCCCATGTTTTTGGTTCATCCTTGTTTCCAATATCCACAAATTTTTACATATAATTATTACAGCATTCTGCTTTTATGGAATTTGTGTTATCTCTGAACATGAGCTTTAGCATTCCTTCTCTAAGGCTCCGACACGTTGATCCTCCTAGCACTGTGGTTTGTTCACATTACCTAAGGACAGTAATTGTGAAAATGTCTTTTTTTTTTGTCTTAGTTCACTTCACCTTGCACTTACTTCACAAAGGTACAAATAATTATACTTGCTGAAAACTGATAGCGAATCAAGCCCAACTGGTTTCATTTACACTTATGCGATGTAATTGAATAGATCACATGGCATGCAAGAAAGCTGAACAGAAAGTGCTGGTCCAGCTTTCAGAGAATGAATAATAAAGTACTTTCTTCTCTATTTTCCTTCCTTCCCTTACTGTACATGTGAAGAGGACTGGAAGAAGGAATTTTATCCTGAGTTTTCTGTATTATTAAAGCACGAAGGAAAAAAGAAATATAATCTCCTATGGCAGGCATATGAGATATCAATGAAAGTGAAGTAAGTTTAATTCTGATTCAGATTGTGTACTGCCTTGAAAGAACTTTAGTCCTCATCCTGACTCTTTTGTGCTCATTTTTGGAACTGAGAGCAGTATCCCCAGTGGTGCAATAGAAACAACTTGTTCCAGGGTCCTTAGCAAGTAGTGTTCCAGAAACAAGACGAACTACAAAGCAATTGTCCCAACATGTTTGTCAGAACAATGTGATACATGCCCAAGTGCAATAGTAGCAACAAAGCACTGATGATATTTCTAAAGCACCACTTAATTAAGTTGTTGTTCATGCAGTAAATACAGCATCAGACTCCTGGGCCTGTCCTACTGTGTTGAGGGACGTTAGAGTTGCATAGCAGACATTGGAAACAAGGACATGCTTCAGGCATAATGAAGAAACCTTGGGGGGAAAAAAATGCAAGCAAATGAGGAAACAAAAGGAACACATGACAGATAATGCAGTAAAAGATATTGGATGAAAAGCTTTTTTAATTTCTTTTTATGTAAATGAAAGTTCTAAGGAAATTTTCTGCAATAAAAATGAGCGGACTGAGGATTCTATACCAAGAAGAAGAATGTGAATGAAACTAAACTAAACTAAACCTTTCATTTTCTGTGATAAGGAAAAACTGGTCTGTAGTTCAAACAACTAGTGTGAATGACTGAATCTTGGCTATTAACAAACTAGGTAATTTCTCTGATAGACCTACTCAAAGGGAAAAGGTATTCCAGATGTTGTATTTACTGCCCTTTTAAACCTCTAAATCATAAATCCAGATAAATGAGAGAGATGGGGAAAAGTTACTTTGTTTATTATATTAACACTTAATTATTTGTTGTGTGAATTTTGGTGCAAAATAGAACAATGTAAATACTAATGAGAATTTTACTTAAACTTACATTGCTCTTTGAAGGACCAAGAATTTTTTATTGGAAGAAAAAACCTATTGTATTTGAAAATATATTTCTCAGCTTCCAGGCTTATCTGGGTATGAAAGCTGTAGCAGTTCTTTCTGTAACAATTTCAGCAGGTACAGGTATGTGTTGCTGTTCCACGACAGAGGTGCTATGGACTGACACATTCATGTTCATCTTATTTAGGTAGAAAATACAGCATATCCATAGGTATGCCTGTCTATGCCAGCCTCTGCTTAGAGAGGCTGTGGAAGAATATCTACCATTAGTTTGGCCTTCTTCCTCTCTATTCTTCTGGAGGAAATGAGAATTAGAACGAGTAGCTTTAGGAGTCAGGTAATTTTTTATATGTGTTGCCTGATAGCTTAAAGCATTTGATTGCATGGGAAAAAAATCACTTAATTTGTGTCCTTCATCCTACATTGTGATGGAAATGGTTTGTGATCGATGAACAACATAAATTTGTCACTTATCAAGAAATATTTTAGTAATTCTACATACTAGTTTGCAATCTAATATTTTTAATGGCAGATTTTTTTTTTTTAAATCTGGGTATAGTTTTAGCCATAAGCGTAGCCTGTCTTTCTTTGTCCTTTGCTTGAAGTCACATCAGTCTATTTCCTCCATTGATAGCATTAAGTTGTGAATTAAAACTTTTTCAGAAAATGCGATTATGCAGCACTGAGAAAGGCTTGAAGAGTCACTGTATATAGAAAGACACTACCTAATTAATATCCCACTTACCTGCCCTGTATAACTGTGATGGCTATTGCTTGCTTTACAGAGAGCACTTGCAGTATCTCTTCTCTCCCAAAGATCTTTTTTCCCTAATTATCTTTGAAACTCCTACTATTCTATCAAACATGAGTGAAAACAAACTTTTGGGTTCAGACTTCATTGAAAAGGGACATATAGACAGACAGCTGGACGTATAAGCACAGCTGTACACAAATTACACAAGCTGTATTATGATTTGATAAGTCTCAGTACCCTAGAGATCCATTTCAAGAAAAAAATTAGGTTTTCTGATACAGTAGTCTTTAATAAATGTTATGGAAATGCTTATATATTTAAAACTTGTATAATAAATAATATAAAGATATAATATAAAGATATAGTTCTTTTTACGATTTTTTTTGGTATGTGTACTATATCTCATCATGAAGGTTTATAGTAGAAAGGCCTTATCTTGGAAATAGTGTCATCCTAAATCTACCAGTCATTGTAATATCTTTAACAATACCGATATATGAAATCATAATGAATCATTTTAAAGCACAACACCACCTTTTGCTTTATGTGCTACTTTGTGGATATTTGCATTAATTTTTAGTACCTTTACCAGTCTTATGTTTTCTATGACTAATTTAATCTCTCAACATTGAATTCTTAGGCCACTACTTTCTGAGGAACTGCAGTGACTTTTCATCTGATATATCATATAGTAACTCCGGATAAAAGTGTAACGTTGCACTTACACATCTTTATAGCTCCTATCTTCTGTAGAAAGTCTGGAACTGCTTCATGGAGATCTCTGCAGGATGATTTCAGTTTTCCCTTTGAGGAATTTCAAAGATTCCTTCAAATAGGAAATTCTATATCTCTGTGACACTTTGACCATGAGAGCAATGTGCTACAGTCACACATGACAGAGGACACGATAATATGCTTACACATGAGATACTGTATTGCTACTATTGAGGTTAATCCTTTGGCATTTTCAGTTAGCACTTAAAATGACTGAAGGTCTCGTTCATGTTTCTTTTTACACAGTTTTTCCAAATAAATCTTTAAGTTCTGCATTAGTCTGAAACAGACCTAAAGGTTCCTTTTAGGTATAGAAAATAATTTTTTTTTTTGTGCCAAATTTTGTTCAGTAAATCACTTTGTAACTACTTTTCTCCTAAATATTTAATTTAGTTTAAAAAATTATTAATTAATACCTGAATAGACAAATTCTCAAGATCAAACTCTCATCAAACTGAACCTACTTTCTTTCGCAAGCTTTTGAAACACGTAATTGATTAAATCACTGCCAGTTTCAAGTACATTTACAAATGAAATTTCATCCTGGTAAATAACATATTTCCATTTCTAATAGAAGGCAATAGTATTTGTACTGACTTGAGAGTTCTCAGGATGCTCAGAACTCTCCTCATTTAGTCTTGGCTGAGTTAGTTTTAGCTTGTTGTGACAATTCCCTAGTGGTAAGGCAATCCCTGGCTCCCTTCCCCTTAGGAGTATGGACATAGTCTATCAGACAGGCTACAAAGAGTTGAGAGAAATCTGTCTGACATGCAGGGAAGATAGTATCTGAACCTCATGGAAGGCTATGGGTGGTGAGGGTAGCAAGACAAGATTCTGTTTAACTCAGAATTTAAAAAGAGACATTCTGACTTGTTAGGTAAGAAGAATAGTAAGGGAGAGGTGGCTCAAAGGGCAATGGGATAAATAGGCTGGAATAAGGACAGAAGCAATATACAAGTGGATATTCAAAAGTTCATTCAAGGCATGAAATAAGACCCCAGTTTTGTTAGTCCTATAAATTTTCTTATAACAGGCAATATTAACCCAGTAGGATGATAAACATCACTAGGATATTTCTTAGCATGGTATGGCCCTCAGATTATTACCCACTACTGCTCTTCCATGTGGGTGGCAATGAAACTGCACACATAGTCCAAGGGAGACCAGAAGAGACTTCAGGGCCTTGGGACAGTTGGTTGGGGAATCTGGAGCACAGTTTATTTTTTCCTCCCTCCTTCCAGTTGCAGGCAATGACACAGGAAGAAGCAGATGGGCACAGTCTATTAATACATGGCTCCATGACTCGTGTCACCACCATAATTTCAGTTTTTTTGATAATGGGGTGTCCTACATGGTACTTGGCTTGCTGGCATAAGATAGGGTTTACCTTTCTCAAAGGGTCTTTGCTCACAAGCTAGCAGGGCTTATTGACAAGTCTTTAACTAGCCTCAAAGTGGAAGGGAGATAATATCAGGCTTACCCATTAGAGGTTGTGGGTTGACATGCCAAGGTTAGAGGGACAGGGTGCTAGCAGGGGCCCTCTGGACTGCAGCACACAGTCTCATGGAGATGAGCCAGAGGCTCCTGAGGTAATAGGAGCCAATAGGGAAACACCAGTGAAAGACCTCAGAGAATCAAGGGGTTTTCCTCTAAGAGGGTGACAAGGCCGACAACTCAGGTGAAGTGCCTCTACACCAATGCATGCATCACGGGCAGCAAACAGGAGGAGCTGGAAGCCACTGCGCTGTTAGAAAGCTACGACCTGGTTGTCTTCACTGAAACGTGGTGACTGGAGTGCAGCTATTGATGGCTATAGGCTGTTCAGAAAGGACAGGCAAGGAAGGGCGGGCAGAGGCATTGCCCTCTACATCCTGAAATGGATAGGCTTCATTCTGCTCCCCATCCCTGTCCTCCAGTGCAGGGGAAGAGGTACCCAGAGAATGACTTGTCTTTCTAGTTAAAGACTGAGGCAAAGAAGGCATTAAGTACCACAGCCTTTTGTCTTTATGTTTCCGCCCCACATCCAAGAAAGGATGGAGATTCTCCTTAGTCCTCTTTTTTTTGTTAATATATTTATAGAAATATTTTTTACTATCTTTTACAGCAGTAGCCAGATTAAGTTCTAGTTGGGCTTTGACCCTTCTAATTTTCTCCCTGCCTAACCTCACAACATCCTTGTAGTCCTTCTGAGTAGTCTGCCCATTCTTCTAAAGGTCATAAACTCTTTGGCTCCCCATCATATTCAGCCAGCTGTCAGCCAGCACCCCCAGGTCCCTTTCCTCTAGGCAGCTTTCCAGCCACTCCTCCCCAAGTCCGTAGTGTTCCATGGGGTTGTTGCGACCAAAGTGCAGGACCCAGCACTTGTCCTTGCTGAATCTCATACAGTTGTTCTTGGCCCATCCTTCCAGCCTATCCAGATCCTGCAGAGCCTTCCTTACCCTCCAGCAGATAAACACTCCCATTCAACTTGGTGTCATCTGCCAACTTACTGAGGGAGCACTCAATTCCCTCATTCAGATCATCAAGGTAGTTGTTAAAAAAGACCAGCCCCAGAATCGAGCCCTGGGGAACACCGCTTGTGGCCGGATGCCAACTGGATTTAGCCCCATTCACCACAACTCTCTGGGCTCGGCCAGCCAGCCAGTTCTTTACCCAGTGAAGAGTGCACCTGCCTGAGCCACAAGCCGCCAGTTTCTCCATGAGAATGCTGTGGGAGATGCTGTCAAAGGTTTTACTAAAGTCCAGGTAGACAACATCCACAGCCTTTCCCCCATCCACTAGGCAGGTCACCTGGTCATAGAACGAGATCAGGCTGGTCAAGCAGGGCCTGCCTTTCATGAACCTGTGCTGGTTGGGCCTGATCCCCTGGTTGTCCTGTACATGCCCTGTGAGCACCTTGAAGATGAACCTCTCCATAATCCTCCCTGGCACCGAGGTCAGGCTGACAGGGTAGTTCCCGGGATCCTCCTTCTGGCCTTTATTGTGGATGGGCGTCACATTGGCAAGCCTCCAGGTATCTGGGACCTCCCCTGTTGACCAGGACTACTGATAAATGATTGAGAGTGGCTTGGCATGCTCCTCAGCCAGCTCCCTCAGCACTCTTGAGTGGGTCCCATCAAGCCTTATAGACTTGTGGGTATCCAGGTGACATAACAGGTCATTAACTATTTCCTGCTGGATTATGGAGAGTTTATTGTGCTGTCTTCCTGGTCGCTGTCTTCTAACTCAGGGAGCTGAATACTCTGAGGATAGCTAGTCTGACTATTAAGGACGGAGGCAAAGAAGGTGTTAAGTACCTCAGGCTTTTCCTCATCGTTGGTGGCAATGTTCCCCCCCCACATCCAGTGAAGGGTAGAGATTCTCCTTGGGTCTCTTTTTGCTGTTAGTATATTTGTAAAAACACTTTTTGTTATCCTGTACAACGGTGGACAGATTGAGTTCTAGCTGGGCTTTTGCCTTTCTCATTTTGTCTCTGCATGACCTAATGAGATCCTTGTACTCTTCTTGAGTTGCCTGCCCCTTCTTCCAAAAGCAATAGACTCTCCTTTTTTCCCTGAGTCCCAGCAAAACCTGCCTGTTCATCCAGGCTGGTCCTCCTCCCTGCCAGCTCGTCTTGCGGAACTTGGGGACTGTCTGCTCCTGGGACTTTAAGATCTCGTTCTTGAAGACTGTCCAAGTTTCCTGGACCCTTTTGCCCTTCAGGACTGTCTCCCAAGGGACTCTCTCAACCAGTGTCCTGAACAGGCTGAAGTCTGCCCTCCGGAAGTCCACAGTAGTGGGTTTGCTGACCCCCCTCCTTACTTCACTAAGAATTGAGAATTCCATCTTTTCATGGTCTTTAAGCCCAAGATGGCCTCTGACCATCACATTTCCCACCAGTCCTTCTCTGTTCGTAAACCACAGGTCAAATAGAGCACCTCCCCTTGTAGGCTCACTCACCAGCTGTGTCAGGAAGTTGTCTTCCACACACTCCAGGAACTTCCTAGACTCTTTCTTTTTCTGCTTTGTTGTATTTCCAGCAGACATCTGGTAAGTTGAAGTCCACCACAAGAATAAGGGCTCACGATTATGAGACTTCTGCCAGTCACTTGCAGAATGCTTTGTCTGCCTCTTCATCTGCGTTGGCTGGTCTGTAACAGACACCCAGCAGGATATCTTCCTTGTTTGCTTTTCCCCTCATCCTTAGCCATAAGCACTCAACCTTGTCATCACAGTCATTGAGCTCTATACGGTCAAAACGCTCTCTAAAATACAGAGCCACTCCACCACCTCTCTTTCCATGCCTATCTCTTCTGAAAGAGCTTATAGCCATCCATTGCAGCACTCCAGTCATAAGAGTCATCCCACCATGTTTCTGTGATGATGACTAAATCATAGCTGTCCTCCTGTACAGTGGCTTCCAGCTCCTCCTCTTTGCTGCCCATGCTGCATGCATTGATGTAGATGCACTTGAGCTGGGCTATTGATTTCACTCCCAACATCAGCATTCCACCCCTAGGCTCACCTTTAGTGAGAGATATAAGCCTTCAAATCTAGTTTAAAGCCCTCTTGATGAGGCCCACCAACTCATAAGCAAGAATCCTTTTCCCCCTTGGAGATAGTTGAACTCCATTTGCTGCCAGCAGGCCCCGTGCTGTGTAAACTGCCTGATGGTCAAAAAACCCAAAATTCCACCGACAGCACCAGTCTGTGAGCCACGTGTTAACCAGATGTGTTTTCCTGTTCCTTTCGGTGTTCCTCCCTGCCACTGAAGGGATTGATGAAAACACTACCTGTGCTCCTCCTAATCCTTCTACCAATTGCTCTGAAGTCCCTTTTAATTGCTTTTAGAATTCTTTGGACAACCTCGTTGTTGCCAACATGCGTAACCAACAGTGGGTAGTAATCAGTGGGATGTACCAGACCAGGGAGTTTCCTATTAACATCTCTGACACAGGCCCTGGGGAGGCAGCAGATTTCCCTGTGGGTTTGGTCTGGTCAGCGTATTGGGCCCTCCGTACTGCTCAGAGGGAGTCACATACAACAATTCCCTGCCTTTTTTTCTTAACAGAGGAAGTCATTATAAATATTTTTGACCAAGGCAAAATTCATAAGCAAGCCATGATTCAATGATCTGATCCCAGGTTCTCTTCCTTCCATAACCATGTTTTCATCAGCAAACCAAGGAGTTAGACTCTTCTTTGCTCAGTTTTCTCCCCAGTTTCTTCCAGAACTGTTCTGTTTTCAACAGAACAGACAGAGAAATGTTTTCTCAGGACTGCTAGTGACTTAAGTTTAGGACAAGTACCTGAGGAACAAGACCTGCAATCAGCTTCAAGTTAAAGCCGTTGAGGAGGGCCCCAAGCCTTTCCCACATTGTGAGAAACTGCTAAGATCACCACAAAAAGTAGTGCTTGCTTAGGAGACTATGAGATTACTGTTTTTTCCTCTGTATAGATCCTACCTTTTGTCCCATGCTGATGATCTGCACTCTGTAAAGAAACCATTATTTCTCTGTTGACTGTGGAAAAAGATTAGATGAGATTGCTGTACTCAGATGGTGAAGATCTAACAGGTGATGACAAGAATCTAACCCTAATGGTCTCAGTCTTTAGTAGTTCAAGATAACTTCTCTGTAGTTCAGTAAGTAGAGTTTCCTACATGTGATGGCTCCCTAGGATCTATAATAAAGTCTAAAAACCTTGTATAATCACATGTCATTTGTCCAATAGTCAGGTAAATATACAATATCCTATTATTATATAATAATTTAAACTCAGGTAGCATTTTTGTTACCAAACATGCTACCAGACAAAAAGTTAATCATTGAAATCAATTTGGTTTTATGTCTAGAAGATCATCAAGTGACACTGATGTCTCAATACATAATAAATATGTTGTATCCATTCTTTGATAGTAGTCTTTATTCCTTAAGGCGTAACTTTTGTATTTAAGGTTAACTAGCATCAGACTATCTTTTAAATTGACTCTTAACAGGGGGACTGTGTTTAGGGAACTTGGGGCCCATGCCAATTAGATTTCCTTAATGATTTCTGCAATTGTTTCCCTGAGAGGTTTGAATATTCTACACCCTGTTTATTGCCATAATAACAATACAGCCATAGCTATTATCAGGAGAACCCATGTGTACAGAAACCATATGCCAAAAAGGACTTGGTTCTGTTAACAAATTTGTAGAATTTACTGATGTGATATTAGATAAACTAGCAAAATATCTGGTATTAACAGCCCAGATATTTTGCTCCAAAATGGCTGTACTAGCAAAATTATACAGTGTTGCTCAGGTTTGAATTTACTATTTAGACTATGGTACAGATACTTTTTACCAAAACCATGGTATAAAATATTAAGATATTTAAGTCATGTAATGCTACATGATGCTATTTTTTCCTTTCCCTCATTAGGTCTTTTGATCGTAGAAACATCCACAATGTCATTACGATAACTTAATTCTTTCCATGACTTGGATTTAGTTCATGCAATTTACACTGTCTACACAGCTGAAGTCTCTTTCTGAGCTGGTATCCCTGGAATACTTTTGTACTTAATGAAGGGAAATAGCCATGGATATGCTGCAATACTTATTACTTGGTTTAAATTTCTAAATTAGGTCTGCACTTTAAGAGTACCTCTTTCTCTTCATTGACTGTGATGGAAGAATCAGAACCATTTATACTTACATTTTATTATATGAAGTACATACCTTGTAACAAACATTATACCCACCAATTTTGTATTCAAAATGTCAGCTCTGTAGAGTAACGACAATTGTCTCAATATGTGTTTGTACCATGTGAAAACCAGTAAAGTTTTGTTCCATGGCAAATGTTTTTAGGTACCATGGTAATAATAATACAGTGATAAGTAGTACTAATACTAAAATGAATCAGTGTGGAAAAGTGTTCTCTTCTATCATATACTGGGATATAAGATCCAGGAAAAATAAACCTACATAAATTATGATAACAAGCTGTCTGAAATTCTCATTGAGATAAGTGGATATGGTTGTTATATGAATTTATAAAAATGGATAAATCTCATACTATAAAAAAAAAAGTGTAGAGCAATTTTCTTGGTCATGGGGCTGAAAAAAACTTGTTAGGATTTTCTGTCTAAGACTCTGTTATTTCTGTAACACTATTTCTGTATTTCTTTAAGAGACTATTCTATCTCAACAAGCCCATGGGACATTTCTGTGAATAAACGGATTCTAAAAAGAAATGTAGTTTTGAAAACTGTGTCATTGCTTTGTCTTTCAGACTTGATCATCATTTTGGCTTTATATTTGACCAAAAGCATGAAAATAATTCTCTCAAATTGAAGATTTATATCCTTTTAAGCAATTCTAGGTAACTATTTTCCTGGATTTCTTATGACCTAAGTGGTCATGTCAGAGTCTCATGCTTCTCTGAAGCACAAAAGAGGAAATTTTTTTAGCTGACAATATTTTGTTTCACACTATATAAAAAAATACAATTAAGTATAAAATTAAGTAATTCTAGTCATGTCACAGGTACTATAACAGCAATAGATTAAAATATTACATTATCAGAGCTTAAAAAGTTATGATTTTACTAAAAATACAAAGTTGATTCCACAATATTAACAATCATTTTGCAAAGGCAATACTTTTTATTTCTCTTTCCACTTTGAAATATGTTTTTAAATTTTTTTACCCATATAGTCATTAAGATTTACCAGAAAATGTAACCTCTGTTAATTGTGTCTTATTCCTTATGAGGGTAACTTCCCTTTTGTACACCTCCTGATTTGCCAGCCCTGTACATTTTTGACCTCTTACCCATAATGTAGTGCTAATAGTACTGTAGGGTGTTCTGAAGCATTAGTTGTTACAACACACAGCAGCAATTACTAAAATTTTGTGCTTTCATTTTTTTTCCCCACTTTTTTTTTCTTTTAAGCTGTCTGGACAGATCTCACAGATATATTCAAACATGCATCAGGGAATGTTTGCAAAGCTTTTATGGTGTGTTTTGAGCAGCTACATGTTTTTGGGTTTGAGAGAGCTTTGCCCTGGAGGAAAAATCCTTCAGAAATAAGAATAAAAGGAACACAAGGACTCAAAAAAAAATAGTTTCACAATGTGGAGAATGATTAGTACAAAGGAAGGAGGAGGAGACATTTGTTGATTAAATGATTTTTAGAGATAATTAAGTGCATTCATCCAGAAATAACAAACATTACACATCATTTGCAGGCACACATGGCTTTCTTAAAAACAAGAGAGAATTAAACAGAGCCTACAGAATAATCAGCAGCTTGGGGCCAGTCCAAACTGTGTCACTGGGATGACCTTACAGATTTTGTACAAACCTTTATGAAGTAGAGTAGCAACCAGATGCTGACTGCTAAATTAAAAGGGTCTAACTATAGATGTAAGAAGTTGAAATGAGGGAATCTTTTTCAAAACTATTGTTTGACTTTTTATTTCTCAAGTAATCAATTAATATTCACCATTAATACTATATAATTCCTTTTATTTCTGTCATTCACACCTAAAAAAACCTCATGTCTCTTTTTCAAAACAGGTTAGGTATTTTTATAAAGAATTCATCCTGTTAAGAATCTTCTGATACATTATCTAATATGACAGAAGTATGAAGAATTCAAGGACAAGATGCACTGCACTTTGGAGGAGTGATGTTCTCTGAAGCACAGAGTTAGTGCTACTATATATCTTAAAGAGCAAAGATTAAACAGAAAGCTATGTTAGTGTGATTTTTTTGCTGCCTTCATCATTTCTACTTGGAGTATTTGTGGTTATCACCATGTTTGATACCTATTCATACTGTGACCACTTAAATAGTCAAAAATTTTTACTTCTTTCTTCAAGGGCAAGGACTTCTGGTTAGAGTGGTCTTCAGGAGTTCATGTTTCAGAGTTAATGCTTGGAAAGAACTTACTTCCAAGTGATCTGACCATTGCCAAATATTTAAAATAGCTACTGTTGCAACCAAGTTCCATCACATAGAAAAGCCATACAAGAAGAGTTTTCACCTCTGCTTTCCATTCCAGTCCCTCTGTAAACATATTTAAGCTCCTGTAAGTCTTTGACTCTGGGCTCTGTCTTCTGTTCTTGTAGGCCACAGAAAGAGCACCAATAATAGAACTGGGAGGTGGGGGAACAAAAAAACAACAAAATCATTTATACTTGTAGCTAAGATTTAATCTCTAAACCTACACATTCTCTATATGCAATGCTAGTTTAGGATCAGAGTCTGTGAAATGAGACATTGTTGCATTTTGAATAGAATATCATCTATGAATGTGTTTGACCAAGGTAGACACATAGTGGACTTGTTTGACCCTAGGTAAGTCATTACTGACTGGCACTTTATGAGGTAGTGTGGTGGATTAACCTCAGCTGGCTGCCAGGTGTCCATCAAGCTGCTCTGTCATTCCCCATCCTCTGGGTTGAGATGAAGACAGGGACATTACTTATCAATTACCAACATGGGCAAAACAGACTCAACTTGAGAAAACTAATTTATTGCCAATTAAACAGAATAGGATAATGAGAAATGAGAACAAATCCCCCCATCACTTCCTTCCTCCCAGGCTCAACCTCAATCTCAATTCTTTTACTTCCTCCCTCTGAGCAACACAGCAGGATGGGGAATGAGGGCTGTGGTCAGTTCATAATGCTTTATATTTGTTGCTCCTTCCTCTTCATACTCTTCCTCTGCTACAGCATGGGTTCCCACCCATGGGAGACAGTCCTTTATAAACTTCTCCAGTGTCGGTCCTTCCCACAGGCTGCAGCTCTTCATAAACTTCATGAACTTGAAAAGATTCAAGCATGAATCTTTTCCACAGGGTGTAGTCCTTCACGAACAGACTGCTCTGGTGTGGATCCTCCAAAGGTTCACAGGTCCTGACAGAAAATCTGCTCCAGTGTGGGCTGTCCATGGGCTGTAGCTTCCTACAGGGCATATCTAACTGCTCCAACACGGGATCCTCCTTGGATTGCAGTGTAGATATCTGCTTCACCATGATCCTCCATGGGCTGCAGGGGTACAACCTGCTTCACCATGGTCTTCACCATGGGCTGCAGGGGAGTCTCTGTTCCAGCACCTGGAGCACCTCCTCACCCTCCTTCTTCACTGACCTTGGTGTATGCAGAGTTGTTTCTCTCACACATTCTCACTCATCTCTCCCAACTGTGGCTACAGAGCACTTTTTACTGTCATCACAGAGATGCTACCAAATTCCTGATTGGCTCAGCTTTGGCCAGCAGCAGGTCCACCTTGGAGCCAGCTGGAAGCAGCTCTGTCCAACATGGGAGCAGCTTCTGCTGTCTTCTCAGAGAAGCCATCTTCATAGCTCAGTCCCCTGCTACAAAAACCTTGCCACATACGGAGAGCTAAAAAACCCGCAGACTGGGGTGAGCAGATGAATTTCTGAGCCAGGTCACTGCTGTTATAAGAGATCACTAAAGCTTGAGGAATCAGCAGCAGCCCATGTAGTCACTCTGTTTAGCAAGGCTGAGGGAATGGTCATACTGATGTAGAGCAATATCTCTTCTCATATGGTTAAACTGGCCAGAACCAAATCAGTTTTCTATGAATATATTTGCTTGTTTTGTTTAAATGTCTACATTGCAAAAGTAGTGCTGGTAAGAAAGCTGTTTACTTTTCTACAAGAAGTTACAGAAAATCCCAGGAGACAGTATCCAGTGCATCCAAAAGACTTCAGGAGTAAAAACTATGGTAAAAGAATGTTGGCATTCAACATGTAACCAAGTGCTCCTACAGACTCCAGACTTGCAGTCCTTGAACATCAGGAAAAGACATAAAATAGGCCAGATGCTAAATAGAATAGGATAATACACTGCTCAAACCAGTTCTCAAATGCAACAAAGGATTTTGCTATCTCCTAGCCCTAAAAAATATGACTGTCCCTTTTTCCAAAGACTGGACATTTCTGTGTATAGAATCATAGAATCACAGAATCATAGAATCATAGAATCTTAGGTTTGAAAAAGAAGATTTTTCTTCCCTAGGAAGAAGAGTCTTAGGGACCTTTAAAGGTCATCTAGTCCAAACCCCCTGCAATGAGCAGGGACATCTTCAACTAGATCAGGTTGCTCAGAGCCCTGTACAACATGAATGTCTCAAGGGATGGAGCACCTCCCACCTCTCTAGGTAACGTGCCAGTGTTTCACCACCTTCATTGCGAAAAGTTTCTTCCTTGGATATAGTTGAAATCTACACTCTCTTAGTTTAAAACTGTAACCCCTTGTCCTATCAGAACAGGCCCTGCTAGAAAATCTGTCCCCATCTTTCTTATAAGCCCCCTTGAAGTACTGGAAGGATGCAATAAGGTCTCCCTGGAGCCTTCTTTTCTCCAGGCTCAACAACACCAACTTTCTCAGCCTGTCCTCAGAGGAGAGGTTCTCCATCTCCCTGATCATTTCTGTGACCCTCCTCTGGACATACTTCAACTCGGTCCATGTCTTTGCTGTGCTGAGGGCTCCAGAGCTGGACACAGGACCCCAGGTGGGGTCTCAGCAAAGTGGAGTAGAAGGGCAGAATCCCCTCCTTCCACCTGCTGGCCACATTTCTTTAGATTCAGCCAGGAGATGGTTGGCCTTCTGGGCTGCGAGCCAGCTCATGTCCAGCTTTTCATCCACCAGTACCCTCAAGTCCTTCTCAGCAGGGCTGTTCTCAGTCCCTTCATACCCCAGCCTGTATTGATACTGGGGGTTACCCCGACCCAGGTGCAGGACCCTGCACTTGGCCTTGTCAAACCTCATCAGGTTCACGTGGGCCCATTCCTTGAGCTTGTGCAGGTCCCTCTGGATGGCATCCCTGACCCTCAGGCATGCCAGTCACACCACTCCACTTGGTGTTGTCTGCAAACTTGCTGAAGGTGCACTCGATCCCACTGCCTATGTCATTGATGGAGATGTTAAAGAGTTCTAGTCTCAGTACGGACCCCTGAGGGACACCACTCATCACCGATGTCCATCTGGATATTGAGCCATTGACCACTACCCTCTGGATGCAATCATCCAAACAATTCCTCATCCATCCAACAGTTCACCCATCAAATCTGTATCTCTCCAATTTAGAGAGAAGGATGTTGTGGGGGACCATGTTATAGGCCTTACAGGAATCTAGATAGATGACATAGGTAGCTCTTCCCTTGTCCACTGATGTGGCATCTCCATCCTAGAAGGCCACTATGTAGGTCAGGCAGCACTTTGCCTTGGTGAAGCCATGCTGGCTCTCTCAAATCACCCCCCTGTCCTCCACATGCCTTAGCAGAGCTTCTAGGAGGATCTGTCCCATGATCTTCCCAGGCACAGAGGGTGAGGCTTATTGGTCGGTAATTCCCAGTGTCTTCCTTGCTACATTTTTTAAAGACGGGTGCAATGTTTCCCTTTTTCCAGTCTCCAGGAACTTCACCTGACTTCCAGGACTCTTTCAGGTATCATGGAGAGTGTCTTGACAACTACATCAGCCCATTCCCTCAGGACTCTGGAATGCATCTCATCAGGTCCCACAGACTTGTGCATGCTCAGGTTTTTCAGGTGGTCTTAAACCTGGTCTTCCCTTACTGTGGAAGGACTTCACTCTTCCTGTCCTGATCTTGCAGGCCATCCCCTCGAGAGGTGTGGGAAGAGACATTTCCAATGAAGACTGAGGCGTTGTTGAGTACCTCAACTTTCTCCTCATCCCTTGTTGACAGTCTGCCAGTCTGGCTCATCAAGGGGGTACGCTTTCTTTGATCTTCTTTTTCTGGATGTACATATGGCTATTTCTAAACATGTACTAAAGTTAAATAGCATGTGTCTTCCAATAAACACATACAATCTACCTGTATTTTCCTTACCTATTGAAGCCAATGTGTTATCATAAGTAGGATGATATGTTATCATAATCTTTTCCTGATTAAGAAGGAGTATATTAAGATTACAAATAGCTAAACAGATTTAACAAAAGCATCTAAAGAAAGTACAAAACCTTTATTTTCACAGATTTCAGGAAAGAAAATTTTTTGCCACTTTCTTCATGGGAAATACTGATATGTTGACATGTATCAATAAATGTCAATGTACGTGCCATGTATTAATACACTTTCAGCTCAGGCATATAATTACCTATATACTAAATCAATGTGTGTGCATTTTTGTTTACCTCAATTCCTTTAATTAATAAAATACCACCGTCGGTTGAACGCAGACCTTGTAATTTAGGTACGCAATTTAAGCACTATTGTAGCAAAAATCTAGGTCCCTAAAAGAAGAGGACTTAATAAAATTCCCTACAGTGTCAGTGAAAATTCAGACTCTATTTTCTGCATGTGAACTGTTAAGAAATGCTAGGTACATACACCATGTTCACCTACCTGAATCAGTTTTTTTCATTGTCCTCAGAGGATTTTTCTTTCTAATAGAAAAAACAAAACAAAACAAAAGTTTAAAGTTAAAATAGCATCAGAGCCTACCATGGTTTTTGTAATCTCTCCTCAGATAGTCCCATCCCTACATGTAAGCCCTAACTCTTGTATAAATTAGTTTGCATTCCTCCTAACTCCATTACACTCTCATCTGTGACTGCACAGTGATCTAGCCTTCAAAAAATGTAAGATCTCCTACTGAGGATACTTCACAGATTGGTTGTCACAGCAATGTCCTAGGAGATACAAGTTCAAAGCCTTTCCATCTGACAGGGTCAAAAAAACAAGCTTATAAATTTCTAAGTCATGCTTAAGCTACATCACAGCTGTTAAATGAGACATGATGTTTATAGACAAACTTGACAGTGGCAAATCACATTTACATTTTGGGGTTTCTCAGTGGACTTGGGTCATGCATATGAGTCGTATCCAAGCTCCAACCTGAAGAGAAGTACTGGTTCCCTCAAAACAGGTTCTTTAGAACTGGCATGATAAATTAACTGTCATTGACAAGTGAGCATTCAGGACAAGAAGAGTAAGAATGAATTTCAGGGTAAACCAGTCCTAGAAAGTAAGCAGACTGAGATGCTTTGTGGCACTAAAGAGGGTTATAGGGGACTAAATTCCAATTAATGAGAATTTTTGTCTGTTGAGCTCCATGACATGAACAATCTTGTCCTCTTATTTGCAATTGCAAGACAATCTAAGCACACTATATTTCTTCATTCAGTCTTAACATGTATTAGTTTTGGCTTCATTCTTCCTCCATCTCTAGTATCTATGTCATGAAATCAAGAGATTAGAAGTGTTTTCTTTTTAAAGTAATTTTTCCCACCTTTCACGTCTGCACAGAGCTATCCCATGTATTTATGCTTTGTCCAGTTTGACTTAAATAATCCTACTGAAATAGCTTTTTCCCACCACAATTTTAGTCTAACACATCAGACCTCAGGCTTGATCTTCACAGCAACTGTGACTGCTTTAATTTCATCATATTGTTTTCCTACTACATATACATTTTTCTGTGATCCTTTCCATTTCTCTCTTTGGTATGTACATCTTTGAACAATAGTCAGGGGATTATCATGAAGCTTTTTTGCTGTCTCTTAGCAAATCTGTGAATAATTACACTCTTTTAATCTCTGTTTATCTTAAATCGAATCACCTTAATTCCCTCACCACTTTAGTTGCTTCACTCTTTTCAACTCATCCATGTATTTCTGGTAAAGATGACATATTAAGAAGGTTACATTAGCTCCTGAAAAATTTACATTTGCCTGCAAAATGAAAGGGATACATCTCAGAGTTAAGAGCAGCAACTCCTGAACAGAAGCAGATAAATCAGACTTGAGTCTTCTAATGTCTGTAACCTACACAAGTTGAGAGAGGACCTCAGCTGTAATGTCCAAGGAATTTTTAAAAATGGAGACATGGATTTTAAAAGTTAGTAATCAAAAAAATACAGGAAAGGGAAAAAATCACTAGAAATTACATGAGTACTGCTACAGCAGCACATCAACTTCTGAGATGTTTGTGGACATCATCTCTCATTGAAAATAAAGGTGATTGATCAGTTTATGAAACGGACCTTATTAGATCACGCTCTTTTGTCACCCCTGCATATAATTCAAAAGATATTAATAGCTCAACTGGTATCCCAGCTTTTAATTCCATAAGAAGACATCTCATACTTCCAGAAGTTCAAATCCCTTTTAGAAAGGAAAAATAAGTTTTTACATTTGTTTGATTCCTAAAGGAAAATATTTATATTTATATGTGTGCTGGTTTTGGCTGAGATAAGAATTAATTTTCTTTGTAGTATCTAGCATGGGGCTAGGTTTGGGATTTGTGCTGAAAACAGTGTTGATAATACAGGGATATTTTAGTTATTGCTGAGCAGAGTCAAGGCCTTTTCTGCTCCTCACACCACCCCACCAGAGAGCAGGCTGAGGATGTACAAGAAGATGAGAGGGGACACAGCTGTGGCAGCTGGCCTCAGCTGACCAAAGGGATATTCCACACCATATGATGTCCTGCTCAGCATATAAGGCTGGGGGAAGCATGCTTTGCTTCTGTGCATGGCTTTTGCTTTATCTATGAAACTGTCTTTATCTCAACTCACAAGTGTTCTCACTTTTACTCTTCCAGTTCGAGTGAGCGAATGGCTGCATGGCACTTAATTGCCAGCTGGGGTTAAACCATGACAATATGTATATACGCACTCTTCCAGACTAGAAGTGGAGCTTATCCTTATCTACTAGTATCTGTATCTAGTTCAGTTTTCTATTCACATATCGATCATTTTCATATTTCAGAAGTTCTCAAAATCAGGGATTTTTCTTACATGTGTCCCTCATGCCTACACACAAAGAAACCTATTTGCAAACTAATAAAGTGTTTTTGCAAGTTTCAGCCTAAAAACAGAAGCCTAGTAACTGCTTTTGCTGTTGGAATCACACACACATGTGCATGCAAGTATATACAAATATGTAAAAGTACATACCATGTAAAAATGTATATATTAAAATATATCTGTAATATATATACACAAAAATATATTTTAAAATATATATATCAATATATAACTTATATTTTTGTATATACATAAATTTGTAAATTTTATGCATATTTAAAAATAGCATGAAAAAGAAGTCTTTGTTTTCTTTTAACAGTGTTGTAATGCAGGGACATACCTGTGACCAGCCTTCTACTCCATTTAATCCCATAAACCAAGGCATTATTCATTTTAACACAGCAAATGCCTTCTCTGTAATGGGTATGTAATTGGTGCTAAATGAACTATGCTGATGGCTGTGCTTTGTTTGGTTATATATTTTTCAAAGGTGTGGAGAATAAAATCCACTCTTTATGACCTTTTTTCTCTGTTTAAGCCTGCCAATCAGTAATGCCAACTAGTGACAATTAGTATGCTTTTTTCTTGTTTATTGTGAGGATTTTATTTTTGGTTTGGCTGAGACCACAGATTATGTTTTTATCTACCATTGAATAGTACTTACACAATAAGAACTTTGACTTAACACAGCTCTAGGCCAGATTTAATTCAATAATATGGTAACAGGTAGATTTGTAGACCACTGGCAGTCCCAAATTATCAGAGTTCTCCTTTTCCTGCTGGTTAGGAAACCAGATTATTTGGCTACCATTTCTATAGAGAAATAGAAGTACTTTCAGCCATTCAGTAAAAATGTTCACATTTGTGAAATATTAGTGACATTTTTCATTGAAGCAATTGTTTTTTTCAACCAGTTCTAGTGTTCAAATAAAGACAAAGTTTATGTAATATACCTGAAGCCCAAAATAAGCAAAATGAACAGACACATAAGACAAAACATATTGAACAAAAATGAGCATGTTACATCATGCTGGCCATTAACACAACAACTAGAGCATTCACCCAGGATTTGGAAAATGTATCCTCTTCTACCTGACAGGGATTTGAACGCATATCTCGTTCTTCTGGTAAAAAATGTAAGATCCTTACTAAACACTTTTTTGAAACTCTAATTGGGATCTAAATGGTGCATAGCCTTGTGCTGACTGTATGCACAGCAGTGCATTTAACCATCTGGAAGAAAGCTTATAAAACCGATATACAATAATTTCCTTGTTAATAATACACAATATAGTTGTGTTATTTCCACAACCCCAAAAAACCCATCAAAATATGTTACTCCACAAAGAATGAAATAAATTATTAATAAGAATTATGTTAATATTTAAGGAGAAAAAGCAGTGGTTTGGATAGTAATGTGAAAAAACATATGAGAAGATCCAGAACAGCAATGGCAATGTACAAGAATGTCACCAAAAGAAAAGATGACAGATTGATAAAGACGGTTCTGGAATGGTTGCCAAAGCCTGGGAATCCCAGCAGAAGACACTAAACAGAATTACAGAGAGACAGAACCTGGTAGATAATCGAGAACAGCAGGGGTACAGACTAACCAGATACTGCAGAAGATGTAAGACACGGGGAGTCTTGTGTCAAGCAGTGGATTGATAATGGCAGATATGCTAAAAATATGTTGTACTTGTATTACTAATGCAGTTGTATGATGCTGCCATATTTGATTAAGCTGTTTCATACTGAGTCTATCTCACATATTCCAACCTCATGTGGTTGTACACAACACCATGAAGAGACATAATGGAACAGAACTGTTTTTTCAAATGGATTTGCTGTCAGTTTGGATAAAAGACATTTATATGTAACCTTGCCTTGTGAAAGACTATATGTTAATGTAACAAATAGGAAATACTTTCAATTACTCTAATAAGTCTGTTGCCCAAGTCACCTTGTTTTTATTTAGGTCTTAGCCATGTACAACTCACACTGAGTCCCCTGGGAGCATTGCCTGAGTGAAAGCTGTAAAAGCAGACTCCTATGGTGACTGAAGTCAGTGGGAAGTTTTCCAATGATTTTAATGGAATTTAGATCAGGCCTTCGAGAGAGAAGACCATTAGGTATTTCATAATTTAGATTTTATGTACACAGATGTTAGAAAAACCTTCAGCCCAAATGAGGCACTCAGAGACACCATGCGATTCATGCAGGTATCTCTTGTCACATTATCACAAAAATACTGACAATTCAGAGGACTTAACTGAGTAACAAAATTTCTATTTTCTTATGGTTATCCATGACTAGAAACAAAAGCTTGAGCATTAGTATCCTATTACCTAATTAAGTGTCCTTAATAAAATATTGGGGTTGTGTTGCAAGGAGTTCACTGACTCCCAATTGGACACAGTCCTGCAGTGTCATCAGATGAGCAAATTAATGTTGTATTCCTCCAAGTATATATTTGTAGACATCGTTTCTAGGCATATTAAAACTTGTTTAACTTTAAGGACGTGCTTACCTCCCAATGACTGTGATGGGATTCAAATTAGGTAATCAGTTTGAAGCAGGTACTTATACGCCTCCCTGAATAAAGTAATTGTCATTTTTAGACTTTTTTTTTTAAGATTACATTACTTTTAACCTCTAATTTCAAATAAAGAAATAAATAGTCAATACTTTATTTGGAAGAAGGAATTTGGGCAATGACTCTTGTAAATTAACCCCACAAAAGATATCAAGTCCTAGTAAAACATAAAGTTTTCACAAAATTTGACATCAGATTGATCTTCCTAGTTCTAAAATGAAATCTTTAAAAATGGCAAAGGGAGGTTATGAAGGGAATAATATTTTTGGTTGATGCAAATATTTAAAATTATTCCAAGTCAAGAGTCCTAGAAAAAGCAAAATACCTCACAGAACTGTAAAAGAAATGATAGCAAATAACATTTTAGAGCTTATCATGAACAGTTTTAACAGGTCTCTTTAGTTTTAGAAAATAAAGGATAAAAATGACAACAAAGCACAAGGCACCTAACACATTTCTCAACCCATCTCCTTGCCTCTATAAAAGATAAGAGGAAAACACCCTGCTGATACAGAGATTTAATTTGAAGTAAGATGCATAAACTTTGATACCTCCTCATGGGTTTCTTAACTCTGCCACAGATCTGTTATATTCTGCATACTGTATAAACACAGTTCTGATGGTAATTCACACACTAAAATTAAAAAAAAAGAATAGCATGCATATTTAATACCTCCCTGAAGTGTTTTACTTCAACAATAAAGCATACAAGTGAAGTAAGAAAAAGCTTGCAGTTGCTTTCTTGAGCTGTTTGCCTGAACAGGTTCACATTGTAACATTTGTTTTATTATGTAGAAGTGGATTCATTTGAATATAAATGCATTTTTCCACACCCTTTTCTATTTATAAATTAAAAACAAAATTCAGACAGCTCAAAGAGGCTGATAGACAGAGCTGATCTTTGGTCGTTTGGATTCAGAAACAGTAATGCTGTGGTGAAAGCCATTCTATAATTTAAACTATAATATATATTTTTAACAAGCCTTCATATTTCAAAGCAAAAGTGAAAATAGGTAGGTGGTTACCTTACTAGTTACTGTAATATTTCAGCCAATGTGATTTGATGTAAAGTTGAAAGCATATAGACTCATAAATCATTTATTAATTTTTTCTGGACTCATTAGTAAATTTTCAATGAGGAAAGCGCTAATAAGACAACAGTACAATGATATACTGTTCCCTACTATCATATTGTCATCATGAAATCACATCTAACAAGTAATTGCAATTTCTTGCAATTTCTGACACAGAAGAAAAAAATACTGTGGAAGATTTAATATTGCATTTTTGCCCCATAATGACTTTTACAGGAACAAACACCAGTTGCTTAATAAAAGTTTAGAATGTTGCAGAAGATATTTTATATTGATATATTATTTTATATTGATATACAATAGTAGTAGCATAGGTTATATTTTAAATTTGTTGGGAAAACATATCATGAGATGCAACAAAAGGCAACCGAAAAACAGTGGTGAATACTGTGCTTTTACTAAATGCTGGTTCAGAATCTAAGTATAACTGTTTAATTTGTTTGCACTTTTTACAAAATTTATTCTGAAATGTGATAGACAAGTAAAAATGTAATGTATTGTCCTTTCCTATGTATTTTGTGTCTTAGCAGACTGCAAAGGACAGAATTACACTAAAGTAATAAATAAAAATTGTGGTAAATATTTTAAGGGTCAAATTTTGTTTAGATTTACATCATTTTAAGAGTCTAGAATCACTGTAGACAACAGATTTATTCCATAAGACAGTTAGTGCAAATCAGAACAAGACCGAGACAATAATTTAAATGCAGTTCTTCAAGCAGTAATACAAAATCTCTTGGCTGGTTTACCGTGACATGGTTGTTTTCAGTTGTGGTGATTGAATATTTTCCTGTGCCTTTTATGTTTTGTTCAGGTTGTGTGATATATATGATGAGCAATATATGAATACTGAAATGAACATATGAATTATATATGCACATGCATAATAAAATTTTATATATAAGTATGAATATATTAATTACTGAAATAAGAACACACCAAAAATAAGCATGGGAGAGGTTTTGGTACAATTCAGAGTTCCTAAGTTAGACGTGAAAGTTCACAAGTATCTTGAGCTTTGTCAGGTTATTAATAGCCTAGATTCAACTATAAGCCAACACTGAGTGTGGATTAAGTCAAGGATTGTCTTCATGAATGAGAGGAAGCTTTGATTTGCATCAGTTTGAAATATTAAGCTCCGGTTAGGTCAACTACATGAGTTCAAGAAATGGGTGAATCTTTGTTGGTTATCAAGTCAGTATCTTATTTTTTCTGCTTAATTTTCTGCTGATTTAAACTCTGATAATGTATAATACTTAAGATTGTTAGTTTTGGCTTTCAGGTTTTCTTGTTGTTTTTTGCTCTGGAGAATTCTGGCAGCTATTTGCCCTCGTGAAGTGCAAATTCCTCTGATCATACATAAAATTATAACTGGACTCAGAGAAAGGAATGGTAACTTACTGAAATATGAGACCTGTTTTCAGCTCCATGTAAAAACTGCTATGTAAAATATTTTGAGGCTCTCAATATCCACTCTGGGCATTCTCTGGACTTAGAAATGGAAGATTTTAATGTTTCTGTAGTGGCAAAAAAATTATTTCAATTAAAGCTGTTTCAGAATCCTAGGATATGAAATGAATAACTATGGTTTTGGTGTACTCAAATCAGCCTTTCTGTTGTGTTTTCTTATGTCTACCTTTTACTCTTTGGTAACATCTATATGGTTGTTTTATGTACTGTGAAAACTCCACCTTGCTGAGGCCTATAAAATAACCCTATGAGGCACAACTCTATTTCTTTACATAGGAAGCAATTTGGTTGAAAATAGTTGAAGTTTTAAATAATACTCTTACTTACCAAGAATTATTCATACCACTGATAAGAGTTTGCAAAGTTATGCAAACATTTTGAAGTGTGAACACTTCAATTCTTGTCTTGAACTGTGCTTTTAGATAGCTAGTAAATAAAAAAAAAACAGTGATGAATATTAGTAAAAAGACAAAAAGCAAATAAACTTTTTATCTTAATAATCACTAGTTACAAAGAGATACCTATAGAACCATAAAATCCTTGCTTTGGAAGGGACCTTTAAAGCTCATCTAGTCCAAACACCCAACAATAAGCAGGAAAATCTTCAACTAGATCAGCTTGCTCAGAGTCCTGTCCAACCTGACCTTGAATGTTGCCAGGGATGGGGCATTGACCGTGTCTCTGGTCAACCTGTTCCAGTGTTCCACCACACTCGTGAAAAATTTCTTCCTTAAATCTAGTAAAAGTCTCCCCTCTTTTAGTTTAAACCATTACCCTTGTCCTATTGCTACAGGCCCTGCTAAACAGTCTGTCCCCATCTTTCTTATGAGCCCCCTTGAAGTACTGGAAGGCTGCAATAAGGTCTCCCTGGAGCCTTCCCTTCTCCAGGCTGAAAAAAAACAACTCTCTCAGCCTTTCCTCATAGGAGAGGTGTTCCATCCCTCTGATCATTTTTGTGGCCCTCCTCTGGACCTGCTCCAACAGGTCCATGTCTTTCCTGTGTTGAGGGCTCCAGAGCTGGACTCAGCACTCCAGCTTGGGTCTCACCAAGGTGGAGTAGAGGGGCAGAATCACCTCCCTCAACCTGCTGGCCACACTGCTTTGGATGCAGCCCAGGAGATGGTTGGCCTTCTGGTCTGTGAGTGCACATTGCCGGCTCATGTCCAGCTTTTCATCCACCAGTACCCCTAAGTCCTTCTCGGCAGGCCTGCTCTCAGTCCCTTCATCCCTCAACCTGTACTGATACCGGGGTTTGCCCCGACCCAGGTGCAGGAACCTACATTTGGCGTTGTCAAACCTCATCAGGTTCACACGGGCCCAAGCCTTGAGCTTGTCCCGGTCCCTCTGTATGGCATCCCATCCCTCAGGCATGTCAGCTGCACCACTCCACTTCATGTAATCTGCAAACTTGCTGAGGCTGTACTTAATCAAAATTTTCTTTCCTGAAATCTGTGAAAATAAAGTTTTTGTACTTTCTTTAGATGCTTTTGTTAAATCTGTTTAGCTATTTGTAATGTCAGTCTAATCCTTCTTAATCAGGAAAGATTATGATAGCATATTTTATTTATGATAGTATATTGGCTTCAATATGTAAGGAAAATACAGGTAGATTGTATGTGTTCATTGGAAGACACATGCTATTTAACTTTAGCACATGTTTAGAAATAGCCATATGTACATCCAGAAAAAGAAGATGAGCCAGACTGACAGACTGTCAACAACGGATGAGGAGAAAGTTGAGGTACTCAACGATTCCTCATCTGTTGTTGCCAGTCTGCCAGCTTTGCTCATCACAGGGGTCACGCTTTCTTTGACCTTTCTTTTCTGGCTGACACACCTGTAGATGCCCTTCTTACTATTCTTTGCATCCTTTGCAAATTCCCTCAGGACTGTGAACTCCACCAGTGCATGATCACTGCTGGCCAGGCTGTCTCCAGTCTTGATGTCACCAATTAACTCACTTGTGTTGGTGACCAAAACGTCCAGTATGGCACCCCCTCTGCTAGGGCTGTCTATTACCTGGCACAGGAAGTTATCCTCCATGCATTCCAGGAGTCTCCTGGATTGCCTATAGCTACTACTTTTCCAGGTAATGTCAGGGTGGTTGAAGTCCCCCAGCAGGACAAGAGCCCACGAGTGTAATGCATCCTGGAGCTGGGTAACATATCTCCATCAATAGACTCCTCTTGATCGGGTGGCCTCTAGTAGACACCAGCTACAAGGTTCCTTTTGTTGCCTCAGTCCCTGGTTCTTACCCATAAGCTTTCAACCTGCTCGTGGCTATTCCTCAGAGAGAGCTCTTCGCCCTCTATCCATTTCTTGATGTTGAGGGCAACACCTCTGCCCTTCCTTCCTCACCTGTCCCTTCTGAACAGCCTGTAGCCATCGATAGCTGCACTCCAGTCATGGGATTCGTTCCACCAAGTTTCAGTAATGGTGACCAGGTCATAGTTTTCTAGCAGCACAGTGGCTTCTATCTCCTCCTTTTTGTTGCCCGTGCTGCATGCATTGGTGTAGAGGCACATCAGCTGGGCTGTCATCCATTTCACTCTCTTAGAGGAACCTCCTTTAGTTCCTCTGAGGTCTTTCTCTGCTTCAGTGGGCTGAGGGGCCTCACTAGCACCCTGTCCCTCTAACCTTGGTGTGTCATCCTGTAGCTTGTCATGGGTTAGCCTGATATTATCCTCCTCCTACTTTGAGGCTAGTTTAAAGTCCTGTCAATAAATTCCGCTAGCTTGAGAGCAAAGACCCTCTTCCTCTTTTGAGAAAAGTTAGTCACATCTGATGCATAGCAAGCCAGGTGCCGTGTAGGGTCTCCGATTATCAAAAAACCTGAAACTGTGGCAGTGGCACCAGTCACAGAGCCATTAATAGGCTGGACCCATCTGTTTCTTTCTGTGTCACAACTTGCAACTGGAAGCATGGAGGAAAAAGTAAACTGCACTCCAGATTCCCTTACCAGACATCCCGACCCTGAAGTCTCTTTTGGTTGCTCTTGGACTATCAGTTGCAGCTTTGTCTCCATGCACATGGAGGAACAGTAGCTGGTATTCTATAAATATTCTATAAATAGAATGCAGATACATTTCAAGGAAACTTACCAACTGCAGAATTATACTTGGGTCCTTAACATTAGTTTACCCTGCAACAAAAGCATAATGCTGTTTGAAAGTAAAGTAAACAAACTGTAATGAACCAAAACATCACTTTTATATAGGAATTGTCAACTTTATTGGCTATAAAGTGGTTAGGTTTGGCAAAAATACTTATTAATTCCAAGTGTTGCAATATTTAAATGCAGTATTTAAATCCAGTATGAACAAGATTTTGAACAAAGGAGAAATGAATCAAACAATAGACTTAAAATAGCTGACTGCTTAAAAAAAAAAAAAAGCACAAACCTGAATGTAGGCATGTATAAGTCCTGCTATTTTTTATTCTATCACTGTGGACAGTCAAGATTCAGAACAACAGTAACATATGTCAGTTTACAAATATGCTAGGTGCATGCAATGCTTTCTGATCTTCCACCAAATCAAGGGATCCCTGCTGAAGGGACAATAGCCACAGTGCCAAGTTACAACTGTGAAGGAAGTGACAGCCTCACACAACAGTACTTCTGGCCCTAGGAGAGGTCAGCAAACACAATCAACATTGAGGAAGGAAGTTCAGCTTCATTTGCTTCTCGCAGTTTAGAGGAATGCTCAAGAGGCACGCTACAGTAAGATCTGTAACCATTTCACCCTTTTTCATACAGATTATAAGCTTTTCTCTTCTTTGCAGGAAAAATATATAATAATATTTGGACACTTTTTGACATTGGACATGTGATAACAGTTGTTCAGAGTAATTTGTTTTCAGGAATAATGCTGAAGGAAAAAAGTGTGTCATTTTGAAATGGCAGTTGTGCTTTTTGTATCCAACACTATAACAAAATAAGCTATGACTATGTATTTTTTTTAGGTGAATTTAATCTTCTGACTTTATCTATGTAACTAAGCTTATATTTTGCCTTCTATAAACAAAAAAAAATTTTAGCCCAGCAGAACAAGACAGATACATTTACAAAATAATTAAATAACATTACAAAATGATGATTTTTTAAAAATGATCAGGAGAAAGCAAACTGACTCAGCGTTGTTGCATTTTTTTTTATTTTCCTGTTTTTCTCTTATAGAATTTTAAGCTACATATGTGATTGGTCTAGCTTCAGTTCAAATTAATTTTCTTTTCCAGAATTCTTGCCCAACTACACAAGCCAATGTGAAGACAACTAGTATACTATTAGTGATTTTTTTGCTATCGTTGGAAACTGCTATGTCTTTTCATTTAGCTTTAAGACCATGTAGTCTTTTCTTCTTTATAGCTTCTTCTTTTGACCATCATCTCTTGAAAAAAAAAAAAAAAACACCAAAAAAACCCACACCACCCCAAAACCCGCATATTTATCATTTTTACAGTATTTTTCTTGTTAGGATATCAGAGTATTTAAACATTAGGTCAGTCTCAGAATGGGTTTTTAAGGATAATGAGTCTAAAGGTCACATTCTCATGAGATTATTTATGATAATAAAACACAGTCTGTTAGTAACATACCTAGGCAGTGAAGGAGTTGGAAACAGAATCCAGTCCTCCCCTTTCTGGCCCCTGTGAGCTAACACTAAAGCACAATTTTACCTTCCTCCTTACTATCTATCAGCTAAACAATCTTTACTATTTAATTACTGTAGTGTCCACATGCCCTAAAGAAGATACAGGTAATACTTTTCCTGGTCCCTGCCTTTCTGAACAATGTCACATGCAAGTTTTGTTTGAGAGACACGTCTCTCTTTTGATTAAGTAATGACAATGATTGGTTTTACACTAGTCCAAGATGCATCAATAGAGAAAAGTTGCAAGTATCTGAAGTAGACCTCACTTCTCCATTCCTTGACTTCACCAGTCAGCATCTTTCCTTTACTAGAAGCCAAAATGAACATCCTGCTGTATTTATTTATGCTTTACTGTTTGATGTTCATTTGTCTGACACTCATTCAGAGTCTTACATATATTGTCATTAATGTAGCCACATCTAACAGGATAAAGATATGTGTCTAGGAATGCTCAGGATGCTTATGTCAATTAAACTGACAGTTCTATGAATTTTTTAATAACTCTCTCCTAAATATAAAATAAACAAAACAGAGATAGATTTTACAGGACCGTCCAAATGAAAACTCTATAGGATGAAGGACAACAATTGACGGCATCGTCTGAGACCTGCTTTTCTTCATGAAAGTAAGAATAGGAAGGTTGTCAGTTTATTCAATGGAGAGAAACAGTTCTAAAGAAATATTCATCTCATCTTAATATAGATGTCTAAACAAGGCTGGCTTACTGGCTCTGTGAAAGTGTCAGTGTCTCTCCATTGACAACAAAGTATGATCGAAGCTGTTAGCTCGAATTTGTGTGTTTATGCTATAAAAATACAAAGACATTAAATTAATTCTACATTAAAGTATTCTCCTCATTCCAAGTATTCATTTATGGATGATTTTGTCTTTATTTGTTTAAAAATGTTCAGCATATATGTTATAAGTCATAAATGGGGTGGTGTTACTAATGATTAGCTAATCAACGTGTTGAATTTTGCATTTTGTCCTTCGGTCAGGCACATTTCTTTTGGTTAATATCCTCATCTTCTGTGCATTATTTGTTTTTAATTGTTTTTTCTAAAACTTCCTAGTAAGAGTCTAAATAAGTGTATGCTTATGCTTATTGTTACATGCTACCTTTTTTTTTCTGCTACTTCTAGCATCATTTCTTAAGAAACTCCAGCATCAATATTATTTATATTTCCTTCCAGCTAGAACATTAAGGACTTAATTCAGTTGCCTAAAAACAGAAGACAACTATTTTTTTTTTAAATACTCTAGGTTACCTGGGATAGCTCCACAAGGATTAGAAGTATAGCATAGCATCTACAGGGGAATCATACTCTCTGGAAAGGCACTGGAAGTCAAGTTGCGTAGGTCAACTAACATGGCATTAGTTGCTGATCTCATGAACCGAACTCTCTCTTTTAGTTCATTGGCTCTATGGCTATGTGGATTCTGGTCTTCATTCTTTTCAGGTAAACTGGTTAGATTAGAAATGCTGGATTCATTTTTACTTTTCTTCCTATAAATAAAAAACTTAAATATGGAATACTACTTGCCTTTCTCCATCTATGTGGTTTCTGCAAACGTGTAATACATCTGCTACAGGAGAAAAAATTCCATTGTTAATTAAGAAACTTTAATGTGGGTATCTATACTTCTACATGCTGAAATTATAACATGACATTATGTTCAATAATCAGCTCAGTTCACTGTCCACATATTTTTATCCATTGCCATTTGAATTGTAAGAATACTTTGGTTAGCATATATCTGTCATTTGAGTGTGGTGCGGGGTTCCTATAGTTCCTGCGTCACATATGCAGATGCATGCAGCCTTCTTAGTTATCTTTGGAAGTCTCAAATTAGTGCTAGATATCTATGTTTAGGTAATTGAATCAAGCCCCAAGCTGAATTTCTTTCTAGACTCCATTGGCAATAATGAAAGCTCCAACACTTAGTCTGTATATCACAGACACCCAGAAACCTAAACGTGGGTGCTTGGATCTTAGGCCCAGTCTTTATTTCAATCTTATTTGCATTGTTAAAGTTTGTACCTGATATTATAATACTTTCATACACCCAGGCTAACACACTAGTACCTGCAGGTGGAGATAGAAACACAATGAAGACAAGACAGACCACCAAAAAAACCATCAAAAATGTAGGTTACAGTTTCCTTTCTTGACAAAGTTATGTTCAGGATCACTGCAATGCAGAAAAGTCAATACTGTTTTCAACCTAACAATTAAAACTATAATGCTGCTTCTATGAATTTAAACAGCATTTTCTTGTTTGATTTTGAAATTTTCTACTCCTTAGACATAAGTAAACCCAAAGCAGTCCAAAAACGTATGTACCCAAGGGAAAACCAGACAAGGCCTGGGTCTGCTTAAGCACTATTGTGCTATTTATCTCTGCTCTGTGAAGAGCCAGAGCTACTCACCTCAGTCACTGGTACAAGGTCCTACAACATCTATGGCAGAGTGGAGGAGCACCCATTACTGAGGGGCCAATCTGAACTCAGGAGCATGGCACTGTAAATAGTTTTACTATATTTACAGTACCTGCTTAGCTTACACCAGTCCAAGATATCATTTCACCTCATTCCAAGTATGTTTCATGATTCATATGCTTATTTCCCCAAACAGTAATTTTTTTGTTTTAGCGCCACTTTTCTGCTAAATCATTTTGGGTCTTAGATGAGTATTGAAAACTGACATAAGTGCTGAGGTGAACAAGCCAATTCCTTCAATGTACCTCCATCCCTCCATCCATAAAGTGGGAAGCATGAAGTCAACCTCTCCTCGCAGAGATCCAAGACTGATTGATAAAACACTATGAAAGAAGTGGCTATTATTATCATTATTAAAAAAGGATGAGAAGAGCTTTCTCCCTTTTAAATGCCAAGTGATGATTTGTAGGCACTCCTATGGTGTTTTTCAGAATTGCTCAATAGTGGGTGTGATTCTCAGATGTACTCAACTCAGATTTAAGCAGGATTTCATTGAAGTCAACGGGAAAACACCTACTGACTACTATTATTATTCTTTAGTAATTACAGCTGTAGTTGGAAGAATGAAAGTTGAATAGCAAAGGACCATAAAAATATCTCTGGCTTTTATATGCAATTGATATACAAAAATACACATTTTAAAAAAATAAGAGTTAAATTAATAAATTCAGCACTTGAAAACAATTTTTTTAAAGTTTTAGTATTTTAAATAATCAGAACTGTAAATGTAGACAAATCTGTAGAAATTTATTATATTTGGAAACAAGGATATAAAACTAAAGCTTGATGATTCAGTTATTGACTACATCGAAGCAGGTGATCTTCAGTTTTCCATACAGTGATTCACTGTGCTGTTTCAGTGAACCCTGATTTTTTTGGACTCAGCACATATCATTGCAGTGTTTCTGGACACTAGATCTACTTTATGCACTTCCTGGAGAGAAGTATGTATTCATATTCATAGGAAAAAAATATATCTGTCATTTTGGGCGTTTTATTGGCTTTTTATCCAATTAGCTTAAATAGTTTGTACTTGTTATACACAACTAGATGAGCCCAGATATTTTGAGACTTACAGGAAAATGAAAAAAACCCAACATAAATACAAGATAGATAAGAGAATGAATAGTAATGACAATTAAACACTAAGCTCCAGCAGAGGTGAAACTATGGTTAACTTATACAGTAGCATTTCTAAAAAGACAAAGTAATGTGATAAGAGAAAACGCTAACAAAATAATTAGGATGACAATGCAGGGGTCTCTGAGTACAAAATATCTGCTATGTAGTACCTTAGAAAAAAAGTACAGAGGAAATAATGTCAGAAAATTGTTCCTGAGAATATAACACTTTTCTATTTTTACCGTATTTACCACTTTCCCCTACAAAGAGGAATGGTGTCCTCATTACCATTTGTAATGTTCCTGTGAAGAAGAGGCAGTATTAGACATATTAATGTGTTTGGTTCTCCTTTAAATTATGATTCTCTCCCACTTTAATGAGATCTGCTCTACAGCCCATAAAATAATTGTTATGGTAAACTGACTTTTTAAAATTAGCTACACACCAGTTGGTCCAGAAACCTATTCCTCTGGACTATTCATGCACAAAATACCTTTGTGTGAAGCTCTTTCCAAATGTGTAATGACTGGAGTAAGTCCAGAAGTTTGCCTGCAGAGTCTCTCTGCATGATTGCCATTGCAAGCAGTCTTACAGTTTCTTTTCCCAACAAAGTTATGGCCAGGCTTACTGCAATGTGGAAATGCTGACACTGCTTTTGGCCTAACAATGAAAACCATAGTGTTTCTTCATATGAAATCAAAGCAGTTTCCTGTTAAAAAAAGAGCTGTTCTAAACTACTTGTTCTACACTGCTGGTCACAACTTTCTTTTACGGAATTTTTACAAGAAATCTCAGAAGGGAGAAAAAATTATCAGAATTACTGATTCATTCCTACAGTCTCATTAACTTACTTCAGTGTGATACAGCACGGCTGTTTGCCCCCCAGACCATGTGTCCCACTGAGACAGTTATTCTATCCCAATGTTTTCCTGCTGGGAGTGTCAGTTTAGGTCACAAACACTGTTTACCAACAATACTTTTTAATCAGCCCTAGGAAAAAGTATTTTCCATTCCCAGAAAACAACACATCAGGGAAAAATCCTCCAAACCTAAGGTAACTGTGCTATATCATATTTTAGGGTCTATATAAAATAGAGATACTGCAGAAAGTTTAATGATCAAGGCATGCCGATAGGCAAACTTCATCAAATATAGACACCGTATAAAACCATGAGTATGCAGTTCTGTTGTCACTCATCAAAATATGAATATTTCTCTGTGTGAGAAGTGGAACAAAAGCATAATGGAGACCTGGGTTTATATCCCAGTCAAGGAGAAGAAAATCTCTTTCCACTGCAACACACACTTTTTTTGCTCTTCAGCTCTTATGATAACTTCTGTAGAAGACGGTTACAGACAGAGAGGGAGCTATCTGGTTGAGGCCTCAGCAGTCCTCCTAAACAGCTAAGCAATTTGACTTTACTGCCTGACAGCTCTACTCTCCTTCCTCAGCAGAGGAAATTTGAGACAGGAGTTGTGATTGAAGAGGGTGCAGGGAGTAGGAGTAGTCTGCTAATACTTCCGGAGCTTCAGCATTTGTAAGATTCTTAACAGAACAGAAATTAGCATTCTTAGCATTTTTTCCCTTGTGCTTTTGCTTTTTCTTTTTTTCCCCCCTGTAATAAAGATCAGGAGTACATGTTCGAATTTAACAGGTCTTAAACCTTGTCACAACCCACTCAGAAAAGAATCAAACCTAATACCTGTATACTACATGTGGAAACTAAATTGTATGTCTCCGATCCTGGATCATAGGACTGTTGCAACATTTTATGACATAACTGTAGAATATAAAATTAATATAGTGGTTCTGCATGTGGAAGCAAGGTCTCAATCCCACCCAGCAAAGTGCATTAAACATTACAATATAGAGCTGTAGCTCATTTCATTCTTGGGCATCACATATGAGTCTATAGGTATACACAATATGAACAACAAAAAGAGACAAAAGCATCCAATCTGATAAACAAGGCACTCTCCTGGCCCCCATCTCTTTCAGCAATGTGAGACTGAACACATACTTTAGTTATAACTCCATTGCTGCTGAAAAGACAGAACAGAGGGCGAAATGTGTTCTTGAAAGAGAACCCTTCATTATTCACCTTCAAAATTCAGGCATAGTTGGATTGTCTGGGCTGCTTTAGGGGTCTATGCTTCAGGGATGTACCAGCTGGCAGAACTGGCCCAGGAAAATCCCTTTAGTTCTTGTTGAAATAGCCAGTAGAAATAAGGGGAAGGATCAACATTTCTTCACTACTACAGCAACATGACCTACAGGAAATAAAATGTTTCATGCTTTTCTTGAATCTGTGAAAAGTTTATTTCAGCAACAGCATTTCCTAAATTGCACACTTTTTACATTAAAAATCTATAGGCGTTATGCATTTCCTATCAGTAAGAGCAAGTAATAGTTACCCTAATAAAACTTTGCCTCTTGCTTGTCTAAGTAATAGAACTTTCCTGTGATTTTTCTCTCAAAAATCATAAAAAATAATTGATTTACATCACAGCAAAAATAAATTGGTGTTTAACTTTTCAGTTATAATTGTTTTGTTTCTGTGAATCTGCTCTCCAAAAGAGCAGAAGGTTAAAATCAGAGCAGAAGAGTTTTCAGTGGTGAAAGTGTTAAAAAATGTACCTATTACTTAAAGAAAAAAAAAAAAAAGGAAAAATAAAAAAACAACTATCCAGAAAAACAATACCATGGCAAAGAACCAAGAAGCCATTTAGAAATACTCTCCCAGTAGAATGAAGATTAACAAACTACCACAGCAAAAGCCCTAGAGAAACCTTCAGTTACTGGGAAATAGTCAGCAAATGGGGAGAGGGGGGGAGCATTATAAGATTACCTGAATTGTCAATAAACATAAACATGCAGCACTCTTACCCAACAAGATACAAATCACATTAGTAAACCTCTAGAAACACCAAACAATGACAGTAATCTATCATCATACTTTTAAAAACTACCTTAAAAATGAAAGTTGAATGAGTCAGGATTTTTATCATCTTCAGGCAGTGAAAGAATTGGCAAAGTGACTCAATGACACATTTGAAGTTTTTCTCATTTGAATTGCCTGAGCCTTGAAAGTTGTTTAAATGTATAGAGTATCTGCCTTCTCTGAAAACCTTAATGTCAAAATGTTCTGATGGGGAAAAAAGCCCATTTTCAATTCACTCAAAAAGTCTGTTTAGACATGTAAAATATATCAAATATTGAACTGCAAGTAAACATAATTTCAAATAATTTAAACTGGAGGTGCTCTTCCCCTCTGTGAGGCAAGGAACCTCTCTTCACTTAATGTAAAACTGGATGATCCGTCAAGTCAATTGCACAGTCAATCAGCACAAGTTTAGTTCCAGATGTGCCATCTATTGCTCTATAGGTCTGTCATAGGGGATATAGGAAGAAGGCTTAGGGAAAAAGAGATGTAAATCTGTGAAGGATTAAGTTTCAATATCTCCCTTCCTCATGAAACAATTGTTCCATTTTCTAAGGGAGCAATTTTTCTTGGTTTCTGGAGCAAAAATAAACTATTGATCTTGATATCTGAAGTTGAAAAATACGCACAATCCATCTATATTAAGTTTTCTGTAACATTAACAGGCTAACTAACAACAAAGTAATAGGAATTTGTGACATAGCTGAGTCAGTAGTACTACAGTGACTGTGACTTTGGAACAGCTATGCTGTATTTTAACTCTGAAAACTTAATCCTCGCTCTAAAACAGAAGCTTCGAAAATACTACTTGAAGAATTTTGTAGAGCAGAGTCAATCATAATACCCCAAAGCAGTATCAGCTAGACCTTTGTTTATGACTACAGAGATTTGCCATTAAGTGATTAAACTCTGGCTTTGTCTTGGCACAGATCAAGCATAAGAAATGTATTCGTTAAACCTATGTAGATGACCTGTGATATCCTGCAGTTAACAGTTCAGCACATTCTATTTGTGCACATTCCATTTGTGCTGTAAATTTCTAGCACATCCTCTGAGGATATTTTAAAACAAGTATATACAGAAAAAAAAAATCCTTAGGGAGCAATACAGAGTTGTTGTGTACTTAGAGGAAGGGTTTCAATCCATTTGAAATATTTGTATTTGGAATTCCTTTCACTCACTGCTGGTTTTGGTGGATGGAGGGGAAAAGAAGGGAAATCTGATTTACAAACACTTTTATCCATCACTTATGAGAAACAGGCTCAAGTGGAGAGTAGAATACAGAGGATAAAACATAATTTTGTTTATGTAGCCACAAAAGGAGAAAAAGTCTTAAAGTCAATGTGGTCTCTCTTGGAGTAAGCAGTTAATGATTTATTTTCATCTTTAGGAAGTGTTTTGTTTCTTCTTTTCTTCTGTCAACTCACTTTAAATTTTGCAGGGAGTACGAAGTGAGTGAAATCTTTCTAGCCATGCTAACAAAATAATAAAAACAAACTAGTACATATACTTTAGTTGGGATCACCCTGCAAGGGCTCGACCTTAAGGAGAAGGAGCCGTGCAGATGTTCAGCTGTTTCCCAACTTCTCAATGCCACAGCTCCTTCTCCTTAAGGTCGAGCCCTTGTAGGGTGATCCCAACATACTTCCTTCAGAGTTTAAAGACACCATTCTGTGGACTTTCTATAAAGCCATTAAGGAGATATGATTAGGATGAGGATTAAAGGCTATTGGGGATAATGTGCTGTTTAGGAGATAAAACCTCAGAGGGGGGGAAAAATGATCCATCGTCACACTGGAAATAAGCTTACACTGGGCATTATTAGCACTAACATTATTTATTAGTCTGGACAAGATGGTAAACAATCTGACACCCACATCTGAGGAATACATGCAGACTGTTAAGACTATGGCACAGTTGTATTCAAGGAAAGGACTGGAAATGATATATTTCAAAGGAACTAGCCAAGTATGACAAACAGTAGAAACCTAATTGTCCTCATATTCTTGTAAAACCAATTCAATAAAATACATAAAGTTATATGCTTACATCCTCAGAGAATACAAAAGACAAGAACTTCAATGGCAGCTAATAAATCTAGACAAATGAAGAGGAGATTCAGTGAATGAAAGATAGTTATGTTATAGGCAAAACATATCATAAGAAATAATTTGAGTTGAATTATTCATATATGTTTCTGGTTCTAAACTAACTGTAGTCACTGAGGTTAAACACCTAGGAAGCTAACTGGAAACATACGTTCAGTTTGTAATTTAGAATTATTATTTTTTTTTAAGAAATAAATCTTCAAACAGAACAGAAAATATTGCAAAAGAAAAAGTACTATGGAAGCAGTATGTGATTTAACGGTGCCATCACCTAAAACCATCAGTCAGCTCTGATCATCCACAGTTACATAGATATTAACCAGGAAAGAAAAGAAAAAAGAAAAACAAATATTCCAGAAGAAGACAATACAGCCACCCAGAAGGAATTTTTCATAGGAGAAATTTAAAAGCCCAGCATTGTATATTTAGCAATTTACTTGAAGGAAAAAGTTACCCTCTATACCAGTAATGAATTAATACAACATAATTTAATATGAGCTTACTCTCTTCCATAAAAATAGATAAAGAAGAAATTCCATCATTCATAAATAATATTTTACCTTTCATTCCAGCAGGCTATAGATAGTCAGGGACAGAGTTTCTAGGATTTTTTTCTCCCTTTTTCCCTGAAAACAGGTTGGGGGGTCCACAAAAAAGCTGACTGTACACTGAGGTTCATTGCAGAAGTAACTGTTTTTCATCCGTCTGGCTGGCAAAGGACTTACCACACCTGTGACCTTAAAGCCAGACAGTAAAAATAAAATAAAAGTTTTGAAGCCTAGTCCCACGCGACCTTGAGCTTTTACTGGTTGCCCTTTCCTTGAAGGCAAGGGAATGGAAAGAAAGCAGCTGTTGAGATGGAACATGCTACTTATAAGTTTTCTCCATAGACAAAGCAAAGAGGGAAAATGTGATAAGTAAGCAGATGTGGTGGGGTTTTTGTTTGTTTGTTTTAAAATTTTCCTTTTTATTGTCCTGAACAATATGAACATGAGAGATAAACTTTATAACCTTAGTTATATATAGCATTTGTTACATATAAGCAGATGTCCTCTGTCAGCGTCAGACTACTTGTTTACCTATATGCTCAAATTCATAAGACTGCCTACTGCCTGCTGTGACCGAAGTCTAGCCCTTACATGAGGCACTTACTAGTTTATAGCAATAAATAAGGAAAACAAGAGCAGTATACCTGTTAAGTACGACTCTCAACAGATATGTGAAGTAGGTGAGTGAAATACTTCCTACATCAAACAATGGAAACCATACTAAAAATATGCCAAACAAACCTTTAGAAGAAAACAATAATATTCCCTTCCTCTCATTCCTCTACAGTTTTCTTTTTCTTCTAAAAAGTCCAAGAAAAATACAACTGTTTGTACTGCACCATGAATTTCAGGATGCAGGCTACTCTGAGGTCAAAGAGCAGCTCAGTGTTAAATGGTAGATCATGTTAAGGATCTATAAAGCAGCACTGTTATCCAATTTGCTGAATGGTTTGAAGACATGGACTAGTGACAACATATATGACTCCTAGACAAATGTCATCTGCACCATCTGTGGACCATATTGTGCATCAGATGGCAGGATAAAATTTGCAGTAAGAAAGTTTCAGAGTAGAGCTATGTTCCAGGGACTGTAGCCATGATCATCATAGAACAGCTGCACTGGGCTAGTCACACATCTAGGACAGAAGACATCAGCATCCTGCAGCAGCTGGTGTGCTGTTGACTTGAAGAAGCAGCATGCAGCCAGGACAGACAGATGAACTGCTTCAAAGAAACACTGAAATACATCTTCAAGCAATAAAAATTGCTAAGATGGCAGGCAGGTAGGACTGGTACACCACAGTTGAGGTTGAAGAGACTCAGCTGAATCTGAACTTACTAACAGAAGCATGCATGGTCTTGCTAACCTGTTATCAAGGACAGAGGTCTCCAGTTAAGAGGTCATTATTATTCCCTGCTAACCTCTGTGTTTTGTTTCCTTACAGAGTGCAGGTGGGGGAGGCTAATATGGCTGGATCTGGTTTCCCTGTGGAGGCAGAATGCAAATCTGAACTTGGCAACTCAGAGGCATTTCTGATGCTCGCGATCCTGTGCATCTGAGCAGAAGTATTGCACCCATAATAAAGGAGAAAAAAAAACAAAAAACAAACGAAAACCAACAGCAACCCTTAGGACTACACGAGAAACCAACAGGACAAAAGGATCCCAGTAATGCACTGTGTTTGATTTGGGGTTTTGGTTTGTTTGGGTTTTTGGGGTTTTTTTTTTGACCCTTTGCAATATTTCAGGACAATACCATGAGAGGTAGTCTCTTCACTCCTGAAGAACCGTATAAGAAAAAAAATGGGTAAATGTCACAGAAGGGATCATTAGTGAAAACCACCTAGTAGGCATTGTCTTTCACTTAAGTTCACTTAAGTCTTAAGTGTCTGTGTTAATTGCAGTTGAAGCAACATGTTAAATGTTTAGATACTAATTTCAAAGCCCCACTTTAATTAATAAAAATAGTTTCATATTTTATTTTTAAATAATCAAATTAATGAATTATTTTACAAAATTATTTTCATTTCTAAGTTATGATAAAAAAGACTTAACTTCAATAGATTTGAGATCAGGCTTTCAATATCTCTGAATTTCTGGAACTAAATTATATGTTTATATATGCCCTCAATTGCATTCTGGGTTTACGTCCTAGTACGTCTATATTTTGAGGAGAAAATTGTGATTTTCAAGGGTGTCACAGGGTGTACAGCTATAGATAATTATGCAGAGCAGCTGCTTTCACTAAGTGTGAGGGTTTTGAAAGAGTTTTTGAACTCTGATGAGTACTAGGACATCTACAACCCTGAACGACATCTACTTTTAGTCAGATGAGTCACACCTATTGTGACAATTATTTTGATAGAAAAATAAGATGGAGTTTTTATTTTGTTATAGGGAAATCATTAGTCCCACAACTGAATAAAAAACAATCACAATTTTCTCCTCAAAATATAGACGTACTGCCTGCACTGTAAGGTAATCTACAGCAAGTCTTGAAGCAAGTCAACATCACCTTTGGGATATACTTTGTTGTGCAAAACTTTGAATTCATGGGCAATCAGAGTTGCCTGAAGGTTTAAGGAAGGAAAAGGAGCGGTCTTTCCACCAATGTGACAAAGATTCAGAGAGAAGGAGGTCCTGCAGGACTAGGAGGCTTATGGTTTGCTAAAATGTGTCACTCACCCTGGATATCTTAGGATATTTTGCAGTGGAACAAAGATAGGTAGGAACAGTGAGAGACTACACAAGAACATTGACATCCATTTCTTGCAGCCAGAAAGCTGAAATGCTACTACAATAAGACTGGGAATGAGCAGACAGAACATATCAAAATAAAAATGTGCTTATTTCACACACCAGAAGAAACTAAAGGTGGTAAAGAAATACATTTCACAACTGAAGAGGTCTCTCAGGTGAAACTTTTACTATTTTTTCTTTCCCCAGTGGCTGTATATGCACTCCTCATGGAAGTAGAGTGCTCTGGTTTGAAGAGAACACATCAGTCTGAACTCCTATGCTCATCCTAGCTTTTTGCAAAGCTCTTCCAGGATGTCTAAATGGGTCGGTTCTCCCCAGTAGTAGCAGTGTAGGTGCTGAGAGGTCCCTTAGTAGTGGGAGTGTAGAGAGGTACCTTTGGCACTGTTGTGTTGATGTTCAAGGGTGGGCTAGAAGAAGTCAGGGGAGGTCCTCCCACATGCGACACATTGCCACCAACACTACACACCTCTGCAGTAGGAGATCATGTAACAAATAGTTTACTATAGGCTTACCATTTGGGGACTATTATAGCAAAACAACACTATGTAATGCTAAAGAAAGTTGTAGGTAGTTCTTGCCTCCCATATTACCTATACTTGCTCCTAGACAGGGCTAAAAAGCAAGCTGAGGACACTCTTACTCAGTTCATAGTGCTCAGCCTGATCTTCAGAATGTCTGTTGGCCGGAAGGCAAATGTGATTTAGCTCTTATTCATTTGCAATTCAGGCTCAGATGTCCTGTTATGAGATAAGAATCTAATTGATTTTATTCAGTGAACATGTTGATGAAGCCAGGATTTGCTTAAGTCCATGAGCAGCTTGTTGGAGAGAGATGTGTGAGGAAGTTATGAACATGTGCGGAGACTGCTCTGTAAGCACTGAAAAAAACATTAATACTGATGGCAGTCAACCATTAATTATAGTGCCAATGGGAAGAGGTAGTGCTGATGTATAGTTGTGTGCTCTGTGGTAGATCTGCAACTACATGCCATGTTTAGGCAGTCTGAATCTTTCTATGTTAAGACCGTTGTTCCCCTTTACTCCTCTATGTAAAGTAATTGTCAGTTATACAGCAGGATTACTTGGGGGCATATGAGTTTAAGGATTTTACTATGTCTCTGACTGACATATCCTTTCATCCTTATCTGGTGTAATGACCACTGACATGAAAACTCATGCTTGAGCTAATCCGTCTCCCACTGAAATCAAAGGGAGTTTTTAATACAGGGATCTTTACAGAATAAAGACACCTTCAAGAAAAATAAATGCAGTTTCACAAAATTTTACAAATACCTCTCTAGACAGAACTTCCAACTATTTGCTTTTGCTAAAATACCAGCTCCACAGCCTCAGGATCTGATCAGCTGCTGCCTGTCACACAGAAAAAGGCGATGGCGAATGCAAAAGAAGGGCAATGAATTCAGAATAATTCCCCTGTGCCCATGGCCTATTGTCATGTTTATTCTAGCATAATCACAATGCCATAAACATTCAAAATACAAAAACACTGTCACAAATGGCAGCTTTAGGTATTCAATAGATTCAGCAGCAACCAGTCCATAATAAAGCCAACCAGACTGTTGGAAATTAGTCAGGAAATAATATTTTGGTAGCTACATATTGTGAGAAATGCGATTTCATTCTCATTTCTGTTTGTTTTAATTTTTTAATGCTTCTTTTCATTGGCAGTTGTTTGATTTATCAGTTCAAATACCCAAAAACATCAATGGGTGTTAAACAGAATTTCTGTAATTTTGGAAATGTACAGACTGAGACCTCATTAAATCAGTAGTATCCCTTTTGAAATCATCCATGTCTACTCCCAATGCTAGTGTAGTTGAATTAGTAATTATACAATTGTTCAGGACTAAAGAATTACAGAGTCTGTGACTGCAAGCTTATTATAAATAGCAATCATGCATTTGATATTCTAAAAATGCACAGAACTCAATTTCTTTGTACTTCCCATACAAGAAATATATATTAACTGAATGCATATTTGTGTAGAATTATTGCTTGTAATTTTATTGAGTTTAGCCTTTAGCGTGGTAATTGAACCCTACATAGTAGGGAATCCAATGGAAGTGCAATATTAACAATATACTTCCCTGCAGCTACATGTTTTACAAAGAAAAAAAAAAAATCCAAAAATCCTGAATGTATCTTTCCCTTATTCTTCCACAATGTTTATTTGCTTGCTTTTGTTTTGTTTTGCTTTGTTTTGTGTTGTTTTGTTTTGTTTTGTTTAACCAGAAGGTGCACATCTTAGCTTCAATCTCTCTTTCACTGTTGTTCTGCTTATATGTTTTCAGGTTTTCAATATTAGTGATGGGTAATTTGACATGGTAAAGTATCCAGAGACAGTTGTCAAATGCAAAGTTTAGAATAGGTTCTGCACTCTGATTTTCCATAAAGTAGAGACATATTGTGTCTAAACTTGGGAATTAAAGGTTTCTTTCTGGACATCTTCAAACATAGCTGTTTACATATTAGAGAACTTGAGGTTATTTTAAAAGGTCACTCCACTATGCACCTAAAACTTAGGAGAGAGAGACCTACGTAAAATTGTATTCCCCCCAAATCCATATACCCAGAAGCTCCTCATGTTTCAAATCAGAAAGGAAAAGAAGGAAACAAATGGTGTGTTGCTGAATCAGTCAGCATGAGTAAGTAGGTAGTTCTCACTGAATGAATAGACTATTGCGAATTGTGCTTTCATAACACAGTACATTTTTGTGTGTGTGTGAATAAAACAATTGATTTTATGTGGTTGCCTCCTTTTCTTTTTCGTTTTTCTCTTGGGAGCTTAACACCACATGGTGGACAGTAATTATGCACGAACTTTATCAATAATGTAGAAGCAACTTCTTATTGAAGATAGCTTAAGTGTCCTAGGAGTACAAGATCATGCAGTAGAAGCACATGCCTGGGCCATTCCCTGTGGTAAATAATACTCCTGAAAAAAATTCTAAAAAAAAGAAGACAGTAAATAAAAGTACAAATGCTGTAAACAGAATTCAAAATTTCTCTTCCCAAAAGAAAACAAACTATAAACTTGCATTATAAAAAATACAAAGTAATGTATATAAACATGAAGAATACTCTCTTTAAAGAATCTCCTTACCCAGTACTAAGTACAAAATGCTTGTTAGAAACTCATTAAATAGTGACTTGTAATAGAAAAAAAAAATTTTCTATTAACACAATATTGGATTTTTGGTTTTAAGTGATTGAAGTTCTTTAATTTTACATTGCATTAATTTAAGTAGCAGATGAAAACATAAACATCTTCACAACCCGGAAATTTCTGCAGAACTTTCCACATTAAAAGATGTCCACTGATCATTTTATGGCATTAAACCTGCATCTTTATCAGATGTGCCTTTTTGTGGGGGGTAGAAGCGTCTGAATTGTTTATCAGGAGTGTAATCCTTTGTGTCTTCTTTTTTTTCTCTTTGCAATTTGGTAACAGATAGTTTCATATTCATTTGGGCATATGATTATTTGTAATAATGTATCGATAACCAATGATTTTATAAGCATTTGATATTAAAAAGTCATCAGTAAAACTCAGTGCATAGCTACTGAAATTGTGTAGGATTTTTTCTTGTCTCTATATACATGTGGCAGGCAGAAGAGCAATGTCTCAAAAAAATGTAGCATTTCTTAGAAGTAATGTGAATACCAAATGGAAGAAATTCAGCAGAAAAATGAAAGCTTGAATTCAAAATTCTGAATGCCTGACCAACCTAGTGGACTTCTAGGATGGAGTGACCACATCAGTGGACAAGGGAAGACATAGCAATGTCACCTATCTGGACTGCTATAAGGCCTTGGACATGATTCCCCACAACATCCTTCTCTCTCAATTGGAGAGAGATGGATTTGATGGGTGGACTGTTGGGTGGATGAGGAATTGGTTCAATGGTCACATCTAGCAGTTTGTGGTCAATTAAGGGTCAACAGCTCAATGTCCAGATGGAGACAGGTGATGAGTGGTGTCCCTCAGTGGTCCGTACTGGGACCAGTACTCTTTAATATCTTCATCAATGACATAGACAGCGGGATCAAGTACACCCTCAGCAAGTTTGCAGATGACACCAATTGGAGTGGTACAGTTGACATGCCTGAGGGGCAGGATGCTATCCACAGTGACCTGGACAACCTTGAGGAATGGGTCCATGTAAACCTGATGAGGTTCAACAAGGCCAAGTGCAGGGTCCTGCACCTGGGTCAAGGCAACCCCTGGTATCAATACAGGCTGGGGGATGAAGGGATTGAGAGCAGCCCTGCCGAGAAGGACTTAGGGGTACTGGTGGATGGAAAGCTGGACATGAGCTGGCAATGTGCACTCACAGACCAGAAGGCCAACCATCTCCTGGGATACATCCAAAGAAGCGTGGCCAGCAGGCCAAGGGAGGTGATTCTGCCCCTCTACTCCGCTCCTGAGACCCCACCTGGAGTGCTGTGTCCAGCTCTGGAGCCCTCAACACAGCAAAGACATGGACCTGTTGTAGAGGGTCCAGAGGAGGGCCACAAAAATGGTCAGAGGGACAGAACACTTCTCCTATGAGGACAGGCTGAGAGAGTTGGGTTTTCTCAGCCTGGAGAAGAGAAGGCTCCAGGGAGACCTTATTGCAGCCTTCCAGTACTTCAAGGGGGTCATAAGAAAGATGGGGACAGACTGTTTAGCAGGGCCTGTAGCAATAGGACAAAGGTAATGGTTTAAACTAAAAGAGGGGAGATTTCAACTAGATAGAACGAAGAAAAGTTTCACAATGAAGGTGGGGAAACACTGGCACAGATTGCTCAGAGAGGTGGTAGATGCCTCATCCCTGGAAACATTCAAGGTCAGGTTGGACAAGGCTCTGAGCAAGCTGATCTAGTTGATGATGCCCCTGCTCAGTGGAGAGGATTGGACTAGATGACCTCTAAACGTCCCTTCCAACCAAAAGGTTCAGTGATTCTGTATGGCCTTGCCATAATTCTGAGTGCTCTGTTTTCACAAGACAACAGTGTTAAATGTTCTGTGTGTACACAAACCTATTCAGACAGCAGCATCATTTTTTACAATGTTGCAGAGATAGGGAGACTTAGGACACGTTTTTAAGGGCCTTCATAATAATTTTCCTCATCACATTTGAACTTACTCTTTTCATTGCTGTTGTAGTTTACTTCTTCCCTAACATATACATAACACTTATGGTCTTCTGCTCTCCCCCCGCTTTCCTGTCTTTCTGCTTTACTCTCCAGTTCTCCATTGTGAAAGCAATGAGCTCAACAACCTTCTTTTCTATTAGCAGCCATGTGACAAGATGTCAAAAATGTCTGCATAACTGTGGGACCACACAGATCTCACTTTCCATTCCCTACCTGAGGAGAAATAGAAAAAAATGCCACTCGGTATTCTAGGAAGGAAGTGGTACATGTAAATATAGCACAGAATCAGCTTAATGTTGAAATCTTTGTGGAGTACAGATGCATTCTCAAGCGATGCAAGAAAAAGCAAATTGTAGGAGGGATCATTAGGAACTGGGTGGTGGAAATACTGCCTATCTGGCATTCCCTAAAAAGTAACCAAGGGACTTAAAAGAACTGTCCAATTTGGGTAGGTACCAGGAACCTTCAGCTGTCTCAAGTTCAGTCTATCATTTCATGGCACTGCAGCATTTACTTCCCCAGAAAACATCCAAGTCAGTAAGGTGGGGGAAAGGGAAGGGAAAGGAAAGATATTTCTGTGGATGTTGCAGTAGATGAAAAGAAAGCAGAAGATGAGTTTCCTTTGAAGAAATACACATTTAAATGATGGTAAAATACTGACTTTTTGAAATAATCAAGAAAATTCCTGTTGTCTTTGATAGAGCTAAGGGTTACTAAAAACAGCTACCAGTTTTATCAACAATAAATGTTTGAGCTCCTCAAAGAGACACACATTCTAGTTGATCCTCTGCAAAACAAAGATGGAAGCTGATTGTGAAAATTGAAGAAAAACACTCTTTAGTGTACAAGATTTGTGACTCATCTTCTGTTAAATCGGCTGTTCTAAATATTGTCCTCTGCGTACAGAGTGCGTCCCTCTCCCATCTGAGGTTTATTACATCCTTACTTGAGAAATGAAGAATGTAGGTTCGCTTATGATAGCTACAGTAAGCAAACTCTAAGTACTGTATTACACATTTATTTTATGGCTGATTTAAAGTAAAGATCTCATCCTAATTTCACTTGTGAATAAAGGCAAAAAGATATTTAAAAGCCATTGGGGCATTCAGAGTTACATGAAGAAATGTTATCTCAGCTTTCCTTTAAATTTGGACTGTGTGCAAGAAGATAGTAAACACATAAAAAGACACATTCTTAAAACTCAGATCACTAATAAATATTGTTACAGGTATATATTTAGACAAGAAAAGAAACAGTTATAATTCCCGTACAGTACTTACCCATTTTAACATTATCACATGGTTGTACAAACAGGATTATAACAAGCAAAAGAAAGCACTTTATTAATGAATAAATAATCAAAAGCATCAGTGAGGGTAGTCTTAAGAATATGCTGCTTCATACAGTTTAAAGTACATCAAACAACAAAATCCATAGTCCCAAAATTCCATTAAATAATACTGAGTAATTATGTGATTGATAATATTTAAGTATATATATATAATCTATATATATATATGTGTATATAATCATATAATTATGAGTAATTAAGATATCTATTTACATGCCATGCAATATTAGAATGTGTTGCAATACCTAGGCACAACAGGTGGAATTAAGAACGGCTGTGGTAAAAAAAAACAACTTACTTTTGAAAATGAAGGACACTACTTTCTGTCAGTTCTTTCTTTTCATAATATACAGTGAGAATTTGAGATACTTTCTGGTACTTAAAGACATAATTTTTTCTATAGTACAATCAGGTAGCAGTATAAACTTAAAGCTGTGTTAGAGCCATGAGATGCTGCAGTTAGAGAAAGCATTCTTGCTTCAAAACTTAGCATATGACATGCATGTCTGTGATATTCTTTTCATTGTGTACCCAGTCCTGTGAAATGCTGAGCTTCTCCTACAAGAGGATGCTTACTGCTGTGTTCTAAAGAAATTAAGTGCACCCAGTGTCTCAAGAGAGCTGCACAGTGTTTGGCAGGATGAGAATACATATCTGCACATAAGTTCTATTAGGGTCCAGTGAAGTGAAGTGTCTACATCAATTAAAAAAAAAAAAAAGGCTTCTAATTCTGCATTTATTAGCATTAATTTCAGTTTATGAATAAACTACATGGTGTTTTAAAAACCAGAACCTGGAAATTATATATTTGCTTCTTCTCAAACATTCACTAGTCCGCTGCATACTAAAGGACTTGCTATTCTTGTTACTAATTATGGGACAGGTCCTGATATTTTGCTTTGTAAGAGGTTCAGTAAAGCCCAAAGGATCAGAATCTGGCCCTGTATGTTATGAACTTACTATGCTCAACTGGTTGAAAACAAAGTATAAAATGGCTTCTCACAAGAAAAGGAGTTTATAATATAAGCAGCTGTGTTATATACGGTATTGTATATCAGAGAAGCCAAACTCGAAAAAATCAATCCACTCAAATAATGTATGATAAAGGATATCTTATAATTGTACAAGGAAGCATCTAACAGTGAGAGTTTTTTTTGAACAAATGGAAAAGTCTAAGGTGGTTGTGGATTATACAGTAATTACACTTGATGGATTTGTCCACTAAGGTTACCAGCAGTGAAAATAAATAAAACTAACATTAATTTAGAGCTTAACTGTCCATGATTGAGCAGATTCATACCTCTGGGTCATATTGTATCATGTTTTCTGCACACTAAAATGTCGTGCTTTGCTCTAGAATCAGTTTCCATTTTGAAGTTTTTCATCACAACAGCAAGGACTGCAAGCGTATAAATTAAATAAAGTTGAGACTTTAGAAGACAGTTCTGCTGACAAAGTGTATTAAACAGGAAAGAATTGAGCATTCAGAGATAATGCTGTGAGTACTCAGTTGCTTTCACTGTCTGAATTGGCACCTGTGAGCACACATGTTGCAGAGAACTCTCCCTGCTTATTTTACATTACAGCAAGGATATGTGCCATAAGAATATTTCATCAGTTGAATCATGTAAATATTTTGTCGTCATGGGAAATCATTACAGACTACACGTTCTTCTGTCCGAACTGGATATGACACTACTGCTGTGCTCTCATGCCAGTAGGAATACATTTGTAACGTATTTTGAAGTATTAGACACTACTGCCTAAGGCTATTAGACCCTACCCCTATGCCTTTTGTCATGACATGAGTCCCATGGATCCAATGACATCACCTATTGCCCTGTCCATGATTCTCACTGTGTCCTTCTCTTCTGTTAAAGCTACTAGTGCCTCCCTTTGTTCAAAACATCCCAAGAGTAAACTTCTGATCGATGTTGTGATCCTCTTTTCCCTATTTCTTTGTTTTCTCATGTCAGTTACATAAGGCTTTATCCGTCCTGTTCTTTCCTCTCACCAGACATGCATCTCCTTCTTTTATGCCATTTATGTATCCAGAGCTTCCTGAGTTTCTCCATTAGAGTTTAGTCTACTCCATGCTCAAGTCCTTAAGATTCTTTCTGATCATGATTCCTATTAATAACTTGTTAAAAATTAATAATCACATTAAGCAAGTAATGTGAATATAATTTTCTTCATATCTATTTGTTAAAATTGGTGTATATTTCTGCATACTTCTTAATTCTATTCCACGTATTTCCTTGTCTGCCTTCAGACAGTTGTTTGGGAAAGAGGTCCTGACTGCTTTATCTTTACAAAGAGTTGGCACAGCACAGGGTTAAGTAGGACTAAATAACTATATGCATGCTTTCCATTTTGTATTGGACAAAGGGCTTTGGTCAGTGACAGTAAAAATAAAGGACTACTGAGGAAACTTTTGGTTTATCTTTTTAGCAGTCCTTCAAATACATGCATTAAGAAATAAATAAATAAAGGGCATCCAATCTTCCTAGGTGAAGGAAAAAAGCTAGAACCGGCATCAGAAAGGCACCCATATCATGCCTGTTTACCAATAATTTTAAGCAATGTTTAGCCTCAAAGCTAGTAAGGTTGAATAACCTCCAAAATTCATCTGCCTTCTCATTCTGTGCGGTGGGATTTTAAATTTTTTTTTAAAGCTCTGCATCTGACGTATCACTAAAATCCTCTCAGGATTTAACCTTTTTTTTTTTTCCTCCCCCTTAATTTGTGAGGTTTAGACAGCAGTACCAGTATTACTGATCAGGCAAACCAAACAGTTGTGGATGAATGGGTACTTACTGGATACATGTTTAGGGCCAAATCCAGACTCTGTGGAAACCTCTGAAAAAACATTCTCTTGGCTTAAATGGGGTTAAGCTACAGTTCTCAGTGCTGCAGATATCTCCTTCCTTCCTTGCTTCCTTCCTTCCTTGCTTCCTTCCTTCCTTGCTTCCTTCCTTCCTTCCTTCCTTCCTTCCTGTCTCTTTTTTTAATAACTACTTCAAAGTTGAGTAAGGCTTTAAAAATCTAAAATTACACAAAATAAAATTTGAGAAAATGAAATCAGAATATTTTCATCTGCCAGAAATTTAAATCATATTTGTTTGTGCTCCCCCTACACAGGTTAATGGCAGCACAGAGTATTAAAAGTTGGAACAGAATATAATTCTCTTTCTGTAGCAGTAGTCACATCATTTACTTTCTGTCCTTGATAGAAATTTTTTCAAACATATTCTGCTTAAAAAGGCATTAAAAATTTAAAGCAGTTGGTGCTTTTTGGGTTTTCAATTAACTATTGTATTTCTGGTTTTAATATAGAACTCCAGGCACCACTGCTTTAAAACTCAGCATCTTCAAAAATAGGTTACTTTTATTGCTACATCTTTTTCAAAATTGTTGTTTTGTGGTTGGTTTTATGTTTTTTTTCTTTTTTTACTCTGCTGCAACAAAAGTGATTATATAACCACACAAATTTTCTTTGTAAGAAGGTATTTACTGTATTTTGATATGACTTTATTCTACTCTTAATAGAAAGACTGAGGTGTGATAAGTGCTCTCTTCTCTATATGCTACCACTGTACTGTTACAAAGACGCATGCAAGGCTGCTTATTACATGTGCTTAAGTATGCCTAACAAATCTGGGCTAGATTCTGTTACCTTTGTTCTGGGTAAGTAACACTTTACCCAATTCAAATAATTCATTTAAAATAAGTTCCTGCTTACCATAGGAATGACAGAATATGGCCCTCAGGATTTATCATTTGTTGTATATTCCATTCTTACACATTTCTATACAAACCAAACGGACCATGATATGCTTAGAAAAGTAACTAGAAGTTCAGAATGAAACAAAGAAATGAACCAAACAACAACAACAGAAAGAAAGAGAAATTAAGAGGAATAAAGTCCCTTAGGCATCTGCCCAAGAACTAACACACCACAATCAGGAATTCAGAACATTTATTGCAAGAGCTGGATAGCTAAATAACGTTGAACTGGCAAAGCAGTAACAAGGATAACTGGTTAGATATTTATTCTGTCAAAGTCATCAAACACTCCTCACAAACTGACATAAGTACTGCAATAAGCAATGCACCCCTAACTCATTTTTATGTCTTTTATACTGTGAAGGAGGGGGGAAAAAGTAAAAAAAAAAAGTGAACTGCTATATACAAAAGAATAAAGAGAAAAAAAAGCTTGTGTTTTTGGTAAGAATAAAATCACCTTCAGATTAGCTAAATTTTTTACTTTAAGGCTGATGTTTCACTATGGCATAAGTAACTTTTGCTTTTTTCTGTAAGGACTTTTTTTTTTTTCTTTTTTTTTTAACATGCTATTTATTTGTGGAAATCATCTGTCATGCCTTAACAAAAACCATCTAAAATGTTTGGATTTGGATTTGCTTTGCGTGCAACTTAGATCTTATTAACATTAGGAGTCACTCTGCTGGTCTGTCTGAGGTGACATGATACTGGTACCTGCCAGGCATTGACCAACTATGATAACAAACAGTTAAACAGCAATAATTAGAGATTTAACCCTTTAGTTCCCCCAACTAGCCTACCAGGAGAATGCTCTGTTACATCATGAAGGCACAACACATTAAATATTCTGTGGCTATGGTCTAAAAACACTTGTGTTACTACAACATTAATGCAGATGAAGATCAACACAAATGCTGCTGTTTCAGCAATACAAACTGTCTTAGGTATAGACACACACTTGCCCAATTGGAAAAACATGATTACTGTGTTTTGCTCCTGTAGAATTTCCTCTGTATATTCCAGCTGAGATCCATGTCAGCTACCGCTCATTGAATGACAGACTGCAGCTAATTTTATGAAGGATTCCAAATGAACAGCTTTCACTCTCACCACCACAAATTTAAATATTCTTCTTTTGTTTTGCAGTTTCCTTGTTTTATGAAACATAATGGAAGTTCAAAAAAAATTGCTAAATTTTTAAGTCCTTACACAAGTCCTTTCATTTCTTAATATATATTAAAAAAAAAAGAAAGAAGAAATTCTACCTGAATGCTGGCATAATTTTCTACTACCTAGAAAGAAAAATCTTTTTTTTTTCCTTTCTACAGCCAACCTTCCCTCCCACACCGTCACTCCTTTTTTCACTTTTAACACAAGTGGTTTGATTTCCTTGGAACATTGTGTGTCAGACAGACTACTAACACAGAAACACCATCACTGAAAATAAAAGCAAAACAACAGGAAGCAAATGAAAGAAAGTAAAAAGCAACTGTGAAACACAGAAATATGCTACAGTATCTTTTCAAGTGAACGTTATAAGTACACAAAAATTGTAAGTAACAATTGTTTCTATTTACAAGTATTTGAACACTGATTGACTTGTAAGTGTCCACTAACATTGTTAATAGCACAATAGGATTAATGTTTACAGTTTCAGTTGTTTTGTTTGCAATGTGATCTCAAGTATAAGGGTCCCAGCATAGATCAATGACAACAAAAGCACAATTTTCTAACTGGATATGCTTTTCAATCATTGCAATCCACTGAACTTTCTCACTTTCTCACTCTCCAAATGCATCTTCTGTTGTTCATAGCAGCAGTCCAGGGTCAAAAAACAAACAAACAAAAAAAGAGTATTTGCAAACTGGAGAGATCTCTGTGGATTTTAATCATGTCTATTTAATAAAACCACACAACTAGTAGAAACAATCTTTCATGTTGCAGGACATCATACCTTCCACAGTGCTAACATAAAGATATGCATATCTCTGCTAGGTGAAGCATAGTTCTAGAGGTCTACCCAGTACATAAAGCTCTGACACACACACTGTATTAGCAAGTCTAAGTAGGCTAAAGTCATTGGTCCAAAGTAACCATTTCTTATAGCTGGTGCTCCTTTGGACTCTCAACAGCTCCTGATGCCTGTTTATAAGACTTCAAGTTGGCCAGAGGAATGTCAGTCATGTGGTTGCCAGTGTTGAAATGGCCCTCACTGGAACCATACTGCTTTCGGTCACTGAACTGGTTTCTGTTGCTATCTTCTTTCCAGGTCCTGGTCAATGTGTGTCCATTAACTAGTTTGTCCTTCTTAACCCATTCTTTCTGAGGTGCAAAGGTGGAGAGAGGAGACTTTGGCTGTTGGTATGGGCCCAAGCTGGGAGGCATCCAACAGTTGTCTGAGTGACCCAAAACCAGGCATTCTTGAGTACACATCTCTGTAGCTTCAGCTAATCCTCGTGGTCCAAGAGGCCCATCTGTAGAAGAAAAACAAATAGAAAGAAGAAAGAGGGAGAAAGGGAAAAAAAGACATCATTTTAGATCGTGATATTTGGCACTAAGTATAAACATATACCTCATGAGAAAATTAACAATGACTCTGCAACAAAATATTGTGCTAGTAAACCCAAGATACATTTTCATTCTCTTAGAGGGTAGTCACTTTATAGGTCATATGCTCTCTGTATATGCTACCTATGTAGTTTTCAAAAGTGGAAATACACTTCAATTAGCCCTGAGTTATCAGTCTCAGATCCTACTATGAATAAATATAACTCCTTTTTTCAGTCACACTAAGAAAATAGAACTAGGCAGGTGAAAATGTGAGAGGAAGTAAACATACCCTTGCAGATTCTGAGCGAGAATTAATGCTGCAGTTTGGATGTATGCTCTCCTGCTTTCAAGTCATTTTACTGTTGCAGAGCCTTGGTGAATTAACAAACAGCTTACCACAAACAGAGAAACATTTATACTATCAAAAATGAGCTTGCCCGAAAGAATGCACTGTATGCGATATTATTCTAATGTCTACTATTTTACAAACTTGGGCTGGTGTGTAGTTCTAGACATCTACCCAATGCATAAAACTGATGTACACTCCCAAGAATTAAGAGGGAAGTTAAACTTTGCCAGAAGTCATTAAACACTTCAAAAAATTGCAACAGGAAAGGGAATAAAATCTGTAATTCTTCTGACCATTAAACACATCTCAGATAGCTGCTATGCAACCATAAAAATCAAAGGGTAAATAAAAAAAAAAGAAGGCTCATGTAAATCTTGCACTTGATAAAGAACTGTTCTCACAATTCTTTGTAAGTCAGGAAAATGAGACCACAAGAGATAGAAATGAAGTCTACTGAAGTGCTATGCATATTAAATTTCTATATAATTTTTTACAGACTACTGAGGATGCAGCTGGCCAGCTGCAGGCATCTTCCAGTCAGGCAGACAGGTCACCTATGTCTTCAGCAGCACTAAATTCCTCTCAGTCTTACTGTATTTCTAAACAGCTGAATTTTCCCATCTGATCAGACTGGATATATGAGGAAGTGCAAGCTAGAAAAAAGGCAGAGAATAAATGTGTCTTTGTCAGATATTTCTCAATATCTGAGATATGCTTTGTCATGATACTGTGCTAACTGTATTGTAATTTTGAGCAAGAATTTTGAGATGCCTTTTCTTGACTTCAGAGTAAATCAACTGGTTAGTGCGTAGACCTTTGAAGAATTAAGGAGACATTTTTCCTAGATTAAAGAGTCCAGTGACAGGAAGGAAATTATAGATTGATTTTTGAGAAAGAACCTTAGCAGGTAGGCATGAATAGTGAAGTCATGAAGCATCTTAAAAAGCAGTGCTAATCAGAAGAAAAATGTCAGTAGTGTGTCAGCGAAAAAGTGTATCTTTATAATAATATAGTTGCAACTCAAAATGATAAGTGAGGACACACTAACAAAGATTTCTGTGTTACAACACCAAAGAACATTTCATTCTCTTGTGCTCCATGCATACACAATAAATTACCCTTAGTAACATATCTTTTTCTGAATACTGAAATTATACTAATTAATTTTATGGAAATTGCTATTCCTTCCTGGTTGATTTTTTTTTTTTTTTAAATGACACATAACAATTATGGTAGTAAATTCCACAGATTATCAACCCACTGCTTTTACACACACATATAGAAAATGCAAGCAGGTATATTTCTACATGTTACAATGTAATTAGTTAATCTTCTTATCTTTGAGTAGCTCCTCTTTTTGAATATCTGGAGAATATACAGTATGCTGTCCTTGTGACAGAATATAATAAACCATAATAAAAGTTGTTTCTACATTCCCCATATAAGAAGATGTTCTATTACTGTTAACTAGGACATGAAAATGTATAGAATAAATGACACTTTCCATTTAGATCAATACAAGATGAAATAATTAAGCCAGAACCATTAGGAAAAAAAGAAAAAACAAGTGTGAAGTAGGAGCTTAGCAGAGATTTCAATGAGACCTAAGAACATTGATTCTAAAACGAGAACTGTGATAATTCCCTGGAAGAGAGAGATTATATTTTCTATAAAGCTCTTTGAATCCTCCAGTATGAAGTTATAATCAAAGTGAGGCAGGTACTTATTACAAAAACCAAGCAATACTAAGTAAAGGAAGTACTCATGGTGTATTGCTAACACTTCCAAAGGTTAATATATAGGTTAAAAGTTGTTGGTTTTGTTTTTGGGGTTTTTTTTCTGACAACAGAAATTTAATTTTATTTAGGTTTTTTCCCATTTTCAGAGTGAAATGTGGCAGAACAATTTTCAACTTGCTTACTCTCACAGTACAATACTATCTTCCTGACCAAGGAGGAAAGGTTTGGCAGGGATTAAAAGTTTCAAAACACAAAGAAAACCTTTCACCACAGAATTACCCATTCCAAGAAATACAGTGCATGCACTCTATGCCTTCTAATCTACAGTGAAATAAGAGGTTAACATGAGAGCCTTCAGTACTACAGTACTAACTGTTTAGTTAAAAACATTTCAAAATATATTTATTTTCATTTAAAAATTAAATGAGTAACAAACTAGCTTTATTTACGACTAAATACGCATGTGGTCTTATAAGTTACATGTCAAACTCTTTTGAAAATTTACTTCATGTGTTTTGCTTTCTTTAGTTAAAGTTCTAGGCAGTTAGTGCTGTTAAACTCAGAATGGATATTAAACATCCCTTGCTTCAGCCATCTTTAAGTTGATAAACTTTCGGGAGAGCACTGGAACATTTAGATATCTGTTACTGTGAGCAGCAGACAGGAATGGGTAACAATACTGAGATGATGGCCTGTTCAGAAGGAGCAGCTCTTCGGGTTTTTTTGATTTAACAAGATACTACTGCCCCACTTAGACTTCAAAAAATAATTTTTGTGTACAAGTCCTGCTCCAGTCAGCCTTCCCCATGCAGAGCTTTCAGCCAAAGGAAAGATCATGGCAGCCTCTGTAGAATGCCAATTAAAATTTTTGTATGGATGTAAGACAGTTGTAGACAGAGTGAGGTCCTGTCCTTTTAGGAAAGGACTGGAAATCCCATGGGAACACCTGTAGGATACTTCTTTTAACTTTATAACTGTTCAAATAGCTGTGATGTACGGTGTAAGTCTGCACACACCTCTACGTATGCCTGTATGAAAACTTATGAATAAAATGCATGTCCAGAACTGAGAACAGGTTCAGATGCCTACTCACGTGAGTATGCATATTTTCCAGTACTCTGACTCATGCTTTCCAATCTGTAAAATACAGGCAATATTTACTTGCCGTATTAAAATATTGTGAGGTTTACATTTATAACATGCCTTGCAAGACTTCATCTAATATATAATTAATAATTATTATTTAAAAAATTTTTGGTTTAAGCTCTCACAAGAGAAAGAGGAATCCACAAAGTATTTTTTTTAGAAATGGATATTGTTAAAATAATATATTTTACTCTTGAGCTACTTCAAGCTTACTTGTAGTAAGCTTACATAATAATGCTTACTGCTACAGGAAAAAGGCAGCTTCATTCACAATGTGTGTGGTGCTCTTACACCTGATGTCCAGTTAAGGCCCTTAGATACAAGTATAATATCTTTGTAAATGCTATTGCTAATAATGGTGATGATCATTATTAGGGGACTCTATAAACATCCTATTGCAAGACAAAGGATAAAGATGAAAAACAGATTTAGGAAAAAAAGACCTCACCTTCAAAAAAGACAGTCTTTCAACAATATGGGCTTTTTTTTTCAGCTTCTGTTTTGTGTAATTATGTTCTCAAGTATAGACAGTTTATGCTTTTCAAAGATTCCTTATTATTCAGGTCGCTATTCAGCAGCATAAAGTGAAATGATCATGAGCAGTATGATGGGAGAGAGATCTTCTGGGGGTACCTTGCACTGAAGAGTTGGCTGTTTTGTATTGAGAAAGCATAATGTTGCCTTAATGGTAATTATCTTTCTCCTCCACCGCTGCTGAACAATAGCTTTTCACCCAATTTTCTAAAGTTGTTTCATTACCACATACAATGACACCACTTAAAAACCTGTTCCTGCTGCTTTAATTTTATAATTGCATTAATTTGTTTCCTTTCTCTTCATAAAAATGTCAGTGAAATTTCTGTATCAAGTTTTTCCACGCTGAAGTACTTTATTGATATGTGGTGGGTTTTTTCAAAGTATTTGTTCTCTGAACAATCCGTAATACATGAGGCTGGTTATCAGTCTTGGCTGCTTGAATATATAATGACACAAGTGCTGATAAACCTGTACAAGCCATCTGTCTCTGGAGTTAAATGTTTTGAAAGCAAACACAAAAGTGCATAACAAACACTCCCTTAAATTGTCTTTGTAAATATTTATATCAGATCTTACCCAAAAATGCTTTCTTGTTGTTATTTTATTCTGTTAATAGCTGTCAAGCAGATGCATGACTTGCCTACTGAAAAGCAGACAGGTGTAAGGAGGAAGATAATGTACGCCACTCGAGAGCTGGTCATACCCTAATGCTGGAATTTCTGTGTGGTCTTTTATCTCTTTTTATTATACCCAGAAGCTAAACTGCTATTTCACTGATTAACTTACTGCTGCAATTAACAACTAGCTGGTGTGTTGACCAGCTGTTTTTCAATCCGCTTCTTTAAAACTCTCTTACTTAAAGCCAGAAAATTCATTCTTCAATTCTGAAAGAGTCGAGACCACAAGTTAAGTTCCACTCAGTGAGATTTTCAGTCTCAAAAAAATGAATGGGTACTCTTTGCCTGAGGGCACTGGCGCTAAGTGTAGTGGATTTAAATGTGGTCACAGCTGTGTTTCAGACATATTTATTTAACTTTTCATATTGCTTCTTAAAAAGGAAAAAGAAAAGAAAATGACAGCAACAACGTTTTCAGCTCTATTTAACCTCAAATATAGATTTTTAAGCTTTCATGGGCTACTTTACTAAATGACCTTTTCTGAGACCACATGTTTTTACAGCCTTCCCCACATATATTGGAATTGAAATGACATTATTACATTTCACAGAGGTTTTTCAACTACTATGTATGATAAATATAAAAACTGGAAAGCAGTTTATAATCAAAAGGATTATTTTGACTTTTTTTCTCTTAAATATCAGCCAAATAAATGAGACAGTTGTTTATTTCTAGTCTGTTAAAAACAAAAACAAAAACAAACAATCTAAGACTACAAAACTACATACATGCTGTGCTTGATGTGTTTTCTTGTAACTAACAGCAAGATTCTTCAGTGACTCCTAAAAATATGTTTTTAGTGGCTTATTGCATGGTCATTCCACTTGGCAGAGTCAGTACTGATGGAATCACATTCTGTTCCCAAATCACCTTGTTCCAAGGTCCCTGGATTCCCACCATTGCTGCTACCAGTGTTGGCAGACTTATCACCACCACCTTGTAACCTGCTGCTTCTCTCTTCCCTTCCTGGAGTTGCATCCTCTGTACTCAGGTACAGATCAAGAAACCCCTGCTAGTTCCTCTTCCCTGTCTTGGCCCAAGCTTCTTTTTCATCACTACTGAACTAAATAATACTTTAAGGTTAACTTATACCTGCATTACTTAACAGATATAAGCTGCCGGAATACCTAACTGGCACAATAACGGCAGGGGGCGGGGGGGAGTAAGTGGGCAGCAGGTAAGTGTATGTGCAAGGTACTACCCAGGATACAGAAATGCTGCAATTAAAGTATTTTCTGAAAAGTCAGGAAAGCCTAGCAGAATAAGATTTTCTACAAAATTCTGTAATGTACTTAAGAGATCCAGATGGGCTCCACAGAAATATAGGTGTCTAAGATCCAAACTATGACTTTGTAACCAAGGTGGTAGGGAATTAAAATAAAATAGGGTTAGACAATAGGTTTGTGAATTTGTAGCAAGTTGTAACTATAAGAACATTATGCACCAGCAATGCTGCTCGAGAACCCACCTAACCCTTCCCATCTTGATTTAATTATCAAGGAGTTAAGTGTAACATTGTGATCATGGTATTATGTTTTGTTCTAATAACAAGTAGTCAGAAAGAAGGAACACCTTGGTCAGTTCTACGGTCTGGTGGGTAGGTAATTATTCATTCTATAGTCTTGTCTTAAAACAAAGGACTGTGGGGTGAATGATTGCATATTGGACCGATAGCACGTGAAGATCTATTTAGTGTTGCCAAGCTTAAGTGAACTTTGTAGGAAAGGTAATTCCGGCAGGGGGAGATCGCGACCACCGACTCAGAGACCACCCACTCAAGAAACCCTCCGACTCAAAAGATTAAGGAAATAAAATCCCAAGAAATTATAGTGAGCATGTGTGGTCATTAGCATGGTAGGCGAGGAATACTTAACCAATCATTGTATGGACACTTGATGAATATGTATTAATCTTGCCTATAAATGTTTGATTTTTGAACTGATCGAGGGAACACGATTTAGGAGGAGCTATCCCCCGTGTTCCCGGCACTGTGAATAAAGAATGCCTGCCTTTTAACACTACATTGGTGTTACGAGGTTTATTCCTGATTTCGGTGACAACTTCAAAAATCATGCATGACTTCTTTGACTTCATGGGCGGATAAATTTTGAAATGCAAGAGTATTCAACTAATTGGAATTCTGCTTCTACATAGAATTGCTTTAGTTTTCTGATGACTGGGATTGCTTCATGCCTAAGTCGTTCCACAGTTAAGAAAGTAAGTGTTCCCTTCCCTTCATATCTTGAAAATCTAAATATGTTTGGCATTTTAGGAGTACATAACATGCCAACAGGTTGTAGCTTTGAACAATACAGCAATGCAGTATACTGTTTTTTTCCCCCCTCCAGTTTATACCCATATGCTGATTACAGAAAGTGCACCTGCCTTTTGTTTCAAACATTATGCAGAGGCCACTTGTGGTTTGAACATTTATGGAAAGCTTAACTCCAGTTCCCTTTTCTTCCTGATGGAATCTGTTTTCTCTCTCCTATAGATGTGCAAGAATCAACAAATCAACCTCAACCTTGGTAACAAGACCTCTTCTGATAAATGAGAAACCATTCTGTAATCCCTCCTGCAGAGACGGAGACTATACTATGTTTTCTTACACACCTAGGGAATGCTGAAATTCCTCATTTACTGTAGAAGAGATGTCTGTTAACACCATGATCACTATTAGACCGTATTCTGTATTTCTTGACTTAAATTCTTTTCACCTATAGCTGCTTCAGTGCAAAAGCTACAATGAAAGGGAGTGTTACTTAGATTGTTTGGTGCTCCTTTTTTTCTGTTATCCTTACTAGAAATTTAATACCATTACCATTTACAAGTTACACCTCCATCAGTAATGGCTCCATTGTCGATACGTTATTTATCTGACCTGAATTTTTGTGTCCATTTTCAGTTACTTTTTCTGCATTAGAATACATCTATAGAAATATGTATGCATTCCCATGTGTGCATGTTCAGGGAATAGTTATGCACCACAGAGTCTACACTTCGAAGCACTGGCAGTCCAGATAAATTTTTAGTTCCTTGCATTTTCTAAGGCAAGGCACCTTCCAAGAGTTGACACCATCCAAGAAATGGAATTCATTTTACAATGTTTTTAGGAATAAAACCTTTGGTTTTTTAGACCTGCTTGCATACACATTTCTTGGAAGTAATTTTGCAACCTGTTTCTGCAGATAGGAAGGAATAGGCTGCTTTATGTACTGTCCAGCTAGATGCAGAACAGGTGCTTCAAGACTAAGTTTGCATGCTGCTCTGCCTAAGCAAATACACTTAGAGAAAGCATATAAAGAATTTCAGCAGTGCTTAGTAGTTTGAAGTTGTTAATAATCCCATGAAGTTTCCTAAACCAGCTTGTTTGGAAAATGAACGTTCAGGCAAACCACATTTACATCTCTCTGCCCCTGCCACCTGAACACACCCTTGAAATTAGTTCAGCTGTCTGTTATTACATTTCTGGTTTAGTTCTGGGTTTTTTGTAACAGAAATTATTTAATACTGAATCTCAGAATAAGAAATACATTTTTATAGCTTAGTGGCAGTTCCTTTTGGTTGCTTGAAAAATCAGAGAGATTTAACCAAATTCTAGCCCTCGGTTGTCCGTAGAAGATAGCAAGCAACCCATTTTGTAATCTCTACTAATACAGTTTATGTGATTGCTGAGCTTGTGAGATACTAGGGGTCAAGTTTGCTTAGTCTTTGTGAGTAGATACATGAATTGACTAATGTTAGACTTGCAATCATTCTGCAGGCAAGTTACAATACTCTTTGAAATCACAAAGGAATGGTCCATGCAATCAAGGGTGTAGGAAGATGCCACAGGAGGCATTCCAAAACAGTTGTGGTCTGGAGGTGTGCTGAGCTGTCCAGTGAACAGCTCAAACCTGGATGACTCAGTGCTCTTCACTGGTCATAAAAATCCAGCTCTGTTACTTATCGTGCATTGCACATTGCATATGTTCAGATCTCAATGCCACTTTTTTTTCAGATTTTAACTGCATGAAACTTCATACCTTGTATCAAAAAAGTAGGTTCACTAGATAATCTAGTGGTCCTTTGTGGTCTTAAAAAATCTTTGTATCAGCAAATATTAACATAAAACTGTATCCTCTATAAACTTTCACTGACAAATCTAGCCAATTGTAGCATACCCTTTGGAAATACAGAAGATACAAAATAATATCTGGGATTGTTAATCTGGTTTAATGCATTCTGTTATTAAAACAAACAAACAAACAAACAAACAAAACCCCACAAAGAACTGCAATTTATATTCTCAGTTTAAGTGTCACATTGCGGATGCAGACAGTTACCTTCCAGAGAGAGCAGGAGAAAAGAAATGCAAACAGGATTTGCCAAAAAAACCTTCTGTTAACAAATAAATAAAGATTAAATGTTTTACACATCTCTCATACAGATTTCATTCTCTGGTCACAAATGAAAAGTCAACATTTGCAAATGGAGATAGTCCAAATACAATAATACGTGGGCAGCCAGAACAGCAGATTCTCTCCCTGAGAGGATATTGTTATTTAGACAGACTTTATGGCACACAAAGAGCAGACAGCATATCTTTATAAATATGCACCCATCTTCAGCATGGCATGGAACTCATCCATCTTCTCATCCACTGAAGCTACTGCTATGAAGAATGCCGTCTTATCTAATCTTATTTCCTCAAAATTAGCATTTTTTCCTGCCATACATTTAATTTTAGTAGGACAATCTAACAAATCAAAATTCCATAGAGAATTCAGATGAACCTTTTAAATTTGATTGAATCACTTAATGAGACTAAAGCACAGTCAGTGTTCAAGGATTTGGAATAATATTCATTTTTAGCATAAATCTTTTTTCATTAAGTAGTAACTCTCCATTTTGCTACCTAAAAAAGTCTTTAATCCCAAAAGGTGATGATGAATGGAGATAATAAAATATTTATAAACCATCCCATGATCACAATAATTTATTACATTTTTTCCCTCTCACCTAAATATTTATGGTACTTGATAAAAATATTTTGTTGAATTGGCTTACAGACAACCTGTTCAGACAGCACCACTTTTGGCCTCATCAGATTTTCTTATCTATTAATATGCCCCAAACATGAACCTGCTGTCAGTCAAAAACAACTTAAGTCTCAATTTGGAAGATTCTGTCAACTGTTTATCATAAAATCAAATTTTGTTGAGTAATTTCTACAAATTGTATGTGAGAAAAGGTAGGATTCAATGTGAAAAAAAGCTATTATTCAAAATGAGAAAGACTGGCAGAATGCTGTGAAACTGAGCTGAACAATATTTATTTCAGCACTATACAGCTTCGTAAACTTTTTATGCAGCTGCTATGTGCCTGACCATTAACTCATGTACAGCAGAAAAATAAAACCAGTCAACTTGAATTTCATTTGATTTTTATGATTTCTAAATGAAGTCTAAATTAAAGAGTGTTTTTTCCTGATCACTCTCTAACTTATGGTAAAAGCTTGACCTTCTGACTTGTGAAAAATACAGATCATGCCTTGAGGGTGGGCATGATACCTTGTGATTTTATTGAAGTAAGGACATTGGCTTTACTAATCCATAACTGAATAAAAGCACAATTCCTCGTCATATACTTATATATGATGAACTGTGCTATATGTACACATAGATATAGAATTGTTTTATTTGTATATCTATCACATACATTTTCTATATTTTTACTTTTATATATATTTTAATACACATATTCTATCTATCCACATCCTTTATCTTCATTTAACAACAGAATGGAATGAATAGAGCGATGCTTATTGAAATGAACAGAATCACTCACAAAACAAGCAATTTAATTGCTGTGCTAAAGTCGGGTATGCAGTCATCCTAAACTCCTTCTGTTATCAATGGAAAGAGAAGCATTTGCACAAAGTCCTCTCTGAAGACCTGACTCACTTTCTGGAGGTGTGAGTTTCTGTTCATACATAAAAAGGGTACCCATGGATGGCAATTACATCTAGCTCTATGTATTTAAAATAGTACAGATATTTGTTGCCATTCCAGAAGATGTTAGGTTAATCCACTCTGATCTCCTGAAAATGCACTTGAATTAAGTTTTTCCGTTATAAGCAAAATGGCTCCAGCAGGCAGTGAACAAACCAGCAGACATTTACACTACCCAAAGTACCAAAACAGCAGTGTATCTCAAGCATACTCAGGAAGAAAGTTTCTGTGAAACCTGGAAGAGACTTACTAGAGAGAGCCTGCTACAGTCAAGATATCTTTCAGAAAATTAATGCTTCAAAATGATTGTAGTTCTCCACACTTTGAAATAGGTTGAAAACCCTGAAAAGCTGTTATTTATGAGAGAAGACTGTGATTGCTGAGGTTTCCTGAAGTCTTGAAAGTAGGACAGATCATACAATTAAAAGCCTGGAAAACACCAAACTGTGAAAAAGTAGAAATTACTAAATTTATGGGCCAGATTAAGAAAGGTATCTTTGTAAGTTATTTGCTGCACCACAAATTTATTTGAGTTTTAAATTAGTGAAAAACTTTACGTTCAGACATGCATATAGTTTTATTTACTATCCTTATCTCCAGGATGTTCTCAGCCCATACATAGAGTTAATCATCTATTGAATTTCAGTAGTTTTGCTAGTTTATATTAATCTTCTTTGAGGAGTCATTCAATAATTCTTCCCAAATATCTCCAGTTCTCTCCTAAGCTCCAAGTATTGCAATTTTCCTGTAATCTTGAAATATCACTAATAATAATATTCAGCCATTATTTTAGTTTATATTAGATAGCTTGAGAAAAAGGGTTTCTTTATGCTATTGCAAGAATATTTTTATAGGAGGTATTGTATTCTAATAAAATGTAAATTTTTATTTAAAAGAACACCACATATTTTAAAGTTGAAAAAAAAGTGCTTTTTCAAGCAAGTTCTAGAAATAGTAGTAGTCTGAGTGTCCAACAGAAATGATGAAAAAAATTGGAGAACTACAGAGTCTCAAGGCTTTCTGCTCTTATTATCCACTATAGAAACATTTAAAGAGGAAACCAGGATAGAAACCACAGCAAGAGTGGTCTTATTATCTTCTTACTGAATCACAAATAGAAGCATTCTTCCTTAAAAATAACTTATATAGAAAAGATTATTTTACCGTAAGCATACAACTTCACTGTCCTACAACATTTAGAGACTTCCAGGAATTTGGTCACAGATTTCATATATTTCTTCATTCCTGTAAGTTTCAATTTTTCTTGAATCAAAGAACCACAAGTTTAATGAGGCACTCCTGGCTGGGGTTGTTAGTTTGTTTCTCTCCAAAAGTAACATGCCTGAGATTTAATCTTGTGGAAAAATAGTTCCAAGTTATTAACTCTAGGACCTTGAGCAAATTTTATAACATAAAGCTGCCACCAGGAACAATCAGTGTAGCTTCATTTCAAATTCTATCACTTAGTTGTATTTCTAAACATTCAATCCTAATTCATAGAATCACAGAATAGTTTGGGTTGGAGGGGATCTTTAAAGATCATCTAGTTCAACCCCCCGGCAATGAGCAGGGGCATCTTCAATGAGATCAGCTTGCTGAGAGTCTGGTCCAACCTGACCTTGAATGTTTCCAAGGATCGGGCATCTGCCACCTCTCTGGGAAACCCCTTCCAGTGTTTCATCACCATCATTGTAGGAAATGTCTTCCTTCTATCTAGTCTGAATCTACCCTCTTTTAGTTTAAAACCACTACCCCTTGTCCTATCACAACAGGCCCTGCTAAAAAGCCTGTCCCCATCTTTCTTATAAGATCCCTTGAAGTACTGGAAGGCTGCAATAAGGTCTCCCTGTAACCTTGTCTCCTCCAGGCTAAATAACCCCAACTCTCTCAACCTTTCTTCACAGGAGAGATGTTCCATCCCTCTGATCATTTTGGTGGCCCTCCTCTGGACCTGCTCCAAAAGGTCTATGTCTTTTCTGTGCTGAAGGTTCCAGAGCTGGACTCAGCACTCCAGGTGGCGTCTCATCAGAGTGGAGTAGAGTGGCAGAATCACCTCCCTCAACCTGCTTGCCGTGCTGCTTTGGATGCAGCCCAGGAGATGGTTGGCCTTCTGGGCTGTAAGCACATATTGCCAGCTCGTGTCCAGCTTTTCATCCACTATTGCCCCCTCAAGTCCTTCTCGGCAGGGCTGTTCTCAATCCCTTCATCCCCCAGCCTATATTGATACCAGGAGTTGCCCCGACCCAGGTGCAAGACCCTGCACTTGGCCTTGTTGAACCTCATGAGGTTCACACAGGCCCACTCCTTGAGCTTGTCCTCGTTCCTCTGGATGACATCCCTCAGGCATGTCAACCACACCACTCAGCTTGGTGTCGTGTGCACTCAATCCCACTATGTCATTGATGAAGACATTAAAATGTACTGGTCCCAGTACAGAGCCCTGAGGGACACCACTCATCCCCAGTCTCCGTCTGGACATTGAACCATTGACCATTACCCTCTGGATGCGACCATCCAACCAATACCTCATCCACTCAGCAGTCCACCCATCAAATCCGTCTCTCTCCAATTTAGAGAGAAGGATTTTGTGGGGGACTGTGTCAAAGGCCTTGCTGAAGTCCAGATAGATGACATTCGTAGCTCTTCCCTTGTCTACTGACATGGTCACTCCATCCTAGAAGGTCACTAAGTTGGTGAAGCAGGACTCGGTGAACCCATGCTGGCTGTCTCAAATAATGATTTCTCAAATTGAATTTTTTAAGTATTATTTTCTTTAGCATTAATTTTAATCACTGTACAGCAACAAGTGCCAAAGTAAACATTTTCCCATAATTTTTTTAATAAAAAAGAAGAAAAATCAATTACCTACTTTAAGGAATAGATGAAAAATTGAAAAAAAAAAAAAGAAACACAAAATAAAAAGCTACAAATTTTATATTCCAGAATGCGATTCATCTAAGAGCAAAATGAAAGTGTAGACATATACTACGGTGTTTAAAAATGCAATGGTAGTTAAGAAAGGTAATTAAGACTAATTTTTAACAGAAATATGACATTTATTCTGTAATTAGTTTAATTACAGCTATCTAAACAAACATTACATTTAAGGTTAAATGCATCTTTTTTTATGAAGGCCTATTACTAATGTATGTTTCCTGTCACTTTCATGTTTTCCTATTTTCCTTCAGTACAATTCAGACTGAAATAAAATTTAGCTTAAACTGAATTTGTTGCAAATTTGTGGCAGATGCCTTATTTGTAAGTGCTATTATGTAAATAAGTAGTTTAACTGACTTGAAAAGACTTTTTGAAGTACATTTCTCTTTGCAAGAATTAGGACCTAAGTTTGGGAGCTCGTTCTCCTAACTTGACCTACATGAATCTGAATAACTGAAGTATGTAACAGAAGACAGTGCTTAAATTAAGTGACTAGTAAGCTTGATTATATGGTTGATTTTGTCTTCTATTCTATACAAAAATGTATGCTTGATAAATTTCATGGGACAGAGATGTCAGAGATGCCATTAAACTAATCCAGAGATGAAAGAACCATTTCCTAATTCTGCTTGTATAATGGCATCTCATTTAGTTCATTTTGTAAAATTCAATTCAGTGCCAGTTGAATTGTCAGAACCGCGGGCATATTACACAGAGAATACTAAAAAATGCTTTCCTTCATTATGTCTGAGCCTCACCCATGTTACAGTTCCTTCATTTTCTTTAAAAATTGTGTTCATTTATATAATTTTTTCAGAAGAGATATTTATGTCTCTTAATGAGCTTATATAGTTTACAGTAAAACTCCCATTAAACAAATGTTCCTGATTCAAAACACTTACATTTTATTAAACCGTGCTTGAAAATTAATCTGTGCTGCATTTAGTCATTACATTCAATATACTGAAAATTAATATGGAAGCAGTGTCTGTATACATGATTTTCCGAATAATTTTCGTTAGTCACACAGTCCTATTGTAATCCTTGGCAAGAGCTATACCTCCAGGCTTTCAAATCTTACCTGGAAGACTGATGAAAAAACTCGTCGTGATTCTAAGGAGGAATCAAACCATATTTCAGATGAATAGTGAATCCACATTTAGTGGAGGCGGAAAATGTTCTTTTGTCTTCTTTCTATTTAATGAAAAATCTCTGCAAAGCAGCCTTCCAAACCTCTTACACTTGTTTTTTACTGTATTATATTTATTCATGCAAGAGAAGATAGAAAGTAGGCCACTTTAAGTTGCATCCAAATCTAAGTACACAGTAAAAAGATTATCTGAAATTAGTGCACAAAGTCCATATATGGTAGGTCTCCACTAAAACATTTAGAGGAATATCCTGGATGGCATCTGCAGGTGCCTGAATGTTATTAAGCAAAAAAAAAATTAACAAATATTATTGATTTTTAAATGGATTAAAATGGATTAAGAAAGATACTGAAGGAAGAATTGTTATTATGAGCACAGATCACGAACTCTCACACATGTAACAGGCTCTTTACATCCTCCTTTATGATTGTACACAGCTTGGCTTCTCATATAATAAAAAAAAATCATTGGAAATTTGGGAAATTTGGTTAATGTATAAAGCAATTTTTGGGCAGGAACATACTACAAAAAACTGTTGTTTTGCTTTCTTCAAACCATTGGTTTTGTATAATACTAAAAGATAAGATTTAAGACCTACTTATCTCCTTAGAATTATATTCCTTGCACCAGCTTTGTGCTTATTGAACTTGTAGAATTGAAAAACTATAAGGCAACTCTGATTAACCACCTGAAGGAAAACAAATATTTTTCTTCTTGGATTAAAAAAAAAGTTGATACACCCAAATATGAAAAGTAAATGAAGAATTTCAGTTGACGGATTTATTTCACTCAACATTTCCACTGTTTCACCTCCCTGACAGGAACTGCGGTGCAGATGTTAATTACCATTTATAGAATGCCTTGTCAAAACACCTAACAATTATTGTCCCGTTAATTGCCTTGTCCTTCGTTTGGTTTCAATGACTGATTTGAGCTGAAGAATGCTGAAAAGGATCACTGGCACTTGGTTAGGACACCCAGTCTTTCCCTGCAAACCCCAGCCAGTAATGCATGGCTTTGTGCCAACTATTTAGCTTTAGAAGAGGAACTATTATAAAATTGTAGTTATGAGGGAATTAACAGTCACATTTAAAAAGATTATTACCCTTATACCAGGTGAGTTAATTTATTAAATGGTAACTTCAGAGGCAGCAAGTAATTTAGCAACAATGCCAAACATTTAAGAATATGATGACCTGAGATGCCAGAATATTTTTTTGGTAGCCAGACCAATTTATTTGGTGGTATAACAGAGACAGGCGGCTGTTTCTCCACACATTCGTTGGACACATACCTCTTCTGCTCTGAAATGGTTGGAGTTTTGCTACTGCCTTTGCTGGGTGTGAAACTGGGTCTTTCATCTCTATAGAACACAAATGAATTTTATTAGCACTCCTGATTTAGGAAGGCATGGACTGAAGGAAACAGATCAATTCCCTTGTGAACTATAAGTCATTCCTTTAGCATTTAGTTTTCCTATATACCACGCCAATTCTTCCTTTACAAGTTCTTCAGCTCAAGACTCGACTTTTTCCTACTTGTCTATATATAGTTCTGCTTACTCTCTTTTTGACATGTTTTCAACTCGGGTCTCATCAGTATTCCTGGTTTTTTTTTTCCTCAAAACAACTATTTCCTCCCACCATCTTCTCAGCTGCCTGGATGATAAATCCTTCTCTTACACTGAATTTAGTTACCAGATTTCACTTAAAAATGAGTGAGGGCCTTCTTTTTATACCTCATTTAGGTAAAAAACTTAAGGTTACTTAAATACAGTCATAAGTAAGGCAGGATTCATTCCACCCTAGGGTTTAGCTTTAGAGACAGTCATCTGTACTGATTGTGCAAAGAGAAGGTTTCATCTTGTATATTTGCAGGTTAAAATATGAAGGTGATGAAGTGCTAGAGAGGAGCCGAGTACAGGACTGAGATTCAGATTCAAAATTTAGTTGTTTACAATGTATATATCTACATGGGAAATATAGATACATATGTTTTATAATCTCTCATTTTAATTAACAGAAATCCTGTCAATCCTATTGGGCCAGTCAATACAATATAGTAATTCACCAAAACAAATGTACAGAAGTGAATCTGAACAGCTCTCTATATTATACTGACTGTTTGGACTAGATCTCCATTAATTATAAGGAGAAGTTAAGGCACCTAAATCTTATGTACACACCTTCATTGCAGATAGCTAAATTTAGCATTTGAATCTGGAGCTATGCCCTTGTGGTGGACCAATATGCAGTTTCTGTCTTAAACGTTTCACGGTTCCGAGGAACCCACACCTTTCTTGGTACAACGGCTCAAACATCTCTCGGTACGGCATGGACCCCAGGGAAGAGCAAGTTCCTGCAGAGCACAGATACGGTGCAGGCACAATGACCGGTTCCTGCAGAGCACAGATATGGTGAGAGGAGACACCAAGGCCCGCAGATGTGCCATTGCTTGTCGCATCAGCCTGTTGCATATGCATGAAGTTTCTTGGAATACAGAGATTGTGGGACTCGGACTGTATAAAAATGACACCATCAGAAGCAAAAAGGGGAACCCTCACCACCAAGGAACATCAAGAGGACCAATGGGACGCCCCTGGATCCACGGGCGGTGATATCTTTGCGCGCACTCTCTCTCTCTCTCCCCCCACCCCGACCCCTCTTTGTTGAAGTGCGAAAGACAGGTTGCACGGGACTTATTTGTTTAAGTGGAATTGTTCAGTTAGAGTAGTCGCCTTTGAGTCATTTATGTAACCTCATGCTTTGCATTTTGTATTGTTAAATTGTTAAATTGGTTGGCTGGTGTCGTTTCACCTGAATTCAGTCCAGGGGATTACAAACTTGGTCATTGGTCTCACGGGGAAGGAGATCGTCCTGAACAGCTCCTTTCAGACCGCGACATCTAAATTGGCATCACGGACAGTATCCCCTTGTGAAACTGAGCCAACCAGAAGGGACCACAGCCTTTAGCGTGGCCCCTTCCTTGGGAAATGCCTGACAGGAAAGGACAGAGGATCTTTTTGGAAAGATTCACACTGGGTATGTGAACCCACAGTAGGCCGAATAAACTGAAGGGCTACAAAGCCCTGCCCTCTCTTCCTGGCATGGCTTGGGCTCAGAATAGCTTCGTGGTGGTAGCTATTGCAATTAATTATTTCTTTCTTTCCTTTCTTTTCTCTTTCTCTTGCATTTGTGAACCTGTTGTCAGGCAAATAAAGTTACCTGATGCTTGACTCCATTTTGAACCTTAATTCTGTTCCCGAGAACACGAACAAAACCTCACTCCGGTCTATGACCAGTACACGACAGCCCTACCCTTGGCTTTGCCATAACACTTCATCACTTTAATCTCTTAATGTGCGTGCACAGATTAGGAAAACTTCCTGTACACAATTATTTCTTTAAAACTTGTTGCTATATCAAACTGCTGGCTTTTTACTTATAAAATTAAGCCCGTCAAAGTAATTAATTCCTCCTGAGGTCTGTTACTTGTGAGTGGATTCCATCTGGACAGAACAGAGCCCCCACTCTAGCAAGGCTTTCAGATGGTCTCAAAACACATGCTGAAGACTTTCAGGACAATTTCTCTAGAGAAAATTTTCATTTTTTCTGCATTGTGACACAAAAATAGAATGGAATTTCAAAGAAATACCAGGGACAGCATTCACTTTCACAATGTTGCAGATCTCTGTCACCATAGCAGCATGGATACTTGCAGTATTAAGGGATCAAAGCTGTAGCTGTAGGACAGTGGGCCAGGCCAACAAAGCTGAAAAACAGTCAACAACTGAAAATTCCACTAATGTTAATGGCCTTGTTGAGTGCAAGGTGAGATGACAAACCCCTCAAAAAAGCTTGAAAAGATGGATTACGTCATAAATTATATTTGTTCCCTCATTCCAGAATTAAGTATTAACAGTTTTCCTGATTGAAATGGAAAATGTTCCCTGCTGTGGGGAGAAATATAGCACTGAAAACAGAAAACATCTGGCAAACACCTTGGATATGAAACTTTTTATTAAGTACTGCATCTTTTTTCAGTGTTAATTAATCTATTTCACAGTCTCAGGTAATCACTTTGCAACTTCTCAGTAGCTTGACTTTCAAAAGAACTTTACACTCTGTCAGTTGCTATACCTGTGTTGTCAAAGAACATAGGAATGACATAAACATCTTGGTAATTTATTCACTGCTGGTTTGCATATCCCTTCCACAGTGCTCTTCTTCCAGAAGGCAGTAACACTGAGAAATTCTTTGTTCTATTAGTTATGCATCAACAGTGTAGTATCTGGGTCTATGTTAGTTTACTAAGTAAACCTTCAGGGTCCTATTATTTTACAGCTAAAAGATAGAGGTAGTGAGATCTCCATGATGACAAGGCTGATTAAGTAAGACTGCAACACTTGTCTGCACAAATGTCCACCTCATCATGGCCTGCAGCAGTCACAGCACCAGCTAGAAATACTTGCTTAAACTTCATGCTAACTCTGTTGTATATCACCTAAGGTTCCCTGTCCATACTTGACGTGCTTTTGTCTGATACCTGTGGTTTACTGGGGAGGCATTTACTACAAACACCACAACTGATCAGAAGAAAAATCCAAATTCAACACCAACCAATTTTATAAGTACGCAAAGTATGAGATGAGTGCTACCTGACTGGGATGTCATAAATGTACAGTCAATCTTAGAGGACAGAAAAGTGACACAGGTTACCACAAATCTATGACAATTGAACTGAATAAATTAAACAGAATTAAAAAGGAAAATATAACACCATGAAAAGGGTAGAAGGGTAGATCTGCCACATCAATTTTAAGAATGGTAGATAATGTGAGATTACCATAGAAAATTACTTCATTTTTAGAAACAAAGGAAACTGAATAAATCTCATCTCTCTGGACTTAGTAAAGCATGTGATGAAGTGCCATACAGGAAATTATTTTAGTTTAGCTAGAATATATGTTAATAGAACCTGCAGGTTGATTCAAGAAGTGAATAGGTGCTGAAAGGGGAAGTATGGGGCTGAAGAGAAATTCCACAGAATTCAATATCAGAAATAATCCTGAATAATATTTTCAGTAATGACTTTGGTATAATTATGTGTGAAGGGTTGATACAATCTGCTCCTGACACAAAACAGGGAAGTACCTACTATCAGTAAAGACCAAGTTATCTTATCAAAAGGACTAGAGAAAGGAAAAAAGGCAGGAGCCTTTCTTTTTAGGAAGACTAAGAGATTTGGGCTTGTTTCATTCAGTAGAATGAAACCAGAAAAAGAAAATGGTAAAGAGCAGGGGTAAACAGAGACGTAAAATGACTATAAATTTAGAGATAATGTTGTCATGAGAATAAATCAGAAGACGTGGTGTTTATGATAACAGACTATTGGACCCCTTCTTAACATTTACATTCTTATATTAGTAAAAATTCCACAAGAAAAACAGTAGACATTTTTATTGTGCATATTAGTGGAAGTTTATACACTCACATATAATTTCCTAATGTCTGACTACAGTCATGGTAGCTGATGTACAACAGAAGTTTGTACTGTAATAAAATATTGATACTATAGTCACAATGTACTGTTTTTAATGCAAGATAGATAAAAATATTTCCTTACAGAGAATAAGGAATAAGGCATAAGGGATTCCTTACAGAGAGAATATGCAGTGTTAAGGATAAGAATTCTTAGCAAGAAGGTGGGATTTTTCAGTATGAATGCTGTCCAGCATTCACGTACTTTTGAAAAATCTCATCTTGCAAAAGAAGGTACTAAAAGTAGGAATGATCTGATGGAATACTGGTATTTGTAATTGAAGGATACCTTCAGCTAATTATCTAGATTCTTTAAACAGGTTCTTTTTTAATGTGATTCATCTGAACTCCTTTAGATTTTACTTCATGATGAGGTGAATTGTTCCCTGAAAGTGTCTACTTCTCCCTGCTGACTACTAAATTATCCCAAGTACCTAGATCAGATGTATATGTGGGAACCTTAGCTTCTACAGCTGAAGCAACAGAAGACAGATCTTTCAAAATATCTACTGAATCAAAGACAATGTGTGTGACCTTAGCCGTGTCATTTAGTTTGCTTGTGTCTTTACTGCTCGTCTATAAAATGAGGATAATACACTTTCCATACTTTACAGGGCAATGCAGTGGGCTCTCTAATACCATGCCAATGGATGCCCTGTAAGTATTTAAGCTTTTTCTGGACTGTTAAAAGAGGAAACCAGGAACAGACAGTAAAACTCACAAACCAACTTCATTTCAGCGAGGGCCATTTGACATCTCCCTGAAGCAAAGCTCCATGGAACGATGGGGTTCGTGTAAACCACGCTGTGATTAATCATAACAATAACAGTGATGTTTTTGAAAGAGGGGAAATCCCTGCCTCCTGAATAAGAGAATTCACATAGGATATGTTTTTCTCTTTTGTCACAAGCTGTTCCATTTGTCTCATGATTCAAGTAAACAATTGCTGCAACAACAACAGATTCCTTTGTGTCCATTGCCCACTGATACATGATACATTCTTTTAAATTTTCTTTATCCTCTTTTAAGAAGGCTATCAGGGAAATGTTTGCCAGCATTCAAATCTTTAGTGAAAAATTCATTGCAACACATTTCTAGTGTTATACTGTGACTCTTATGATATATGCTTGTTTCACATATGCAAAGGCTGATTTTGATTTCATTTACACCAATACTAGATAACTTAAGATTAATTACTCCTAATTTACCCTAGAATCACAGTCAGAATCATCCTTCTGTTTCAGCCAGAGCTTAAAAATCTCCAGCAGGGAAGTGCCTTTTTTTTTTTGTAAGGATAAATTGGCATTCATCCAGAATTCCCTGGGAGAAAGTTTTTTTTAACCACATTGATTTAGAGAAACATAGAGGACTTATTTATTTAAAATGAAGGATATAAATATTTTAAAAGCAACAGCAGCCATAAAAAGAAGGCAAGCATTCAAAGCTGCTGCAAATAAAAATTCTCCTCTTAGGTTGTCTAGAGCTAATGGTTGATGATAGAATTTGGAGAGTGCAGAGGAATAGGTACAAAGTACTTGTCAATAATAAGAACAACAGCACTATATTTACAATCCGATGTTTAAAGCCAAAATAGACATTCTTTTCTCTGTTTGATCTCAGGAAAATTTATCTGCAGCTCACAGGCCTGAATTTGAGTCTTCTTATGTCACTCAAAAGGAGTACTGAGATAACTGCGCTAGAGATGACAGGCTAGTAACCCCTCTAGCAAGCAAGACCTGTGCAGGGGGGTGTCATGTTCTCTGTGTCTGGGCTGAAAGCACTCTTCGTACTTAGAAATGCTCTCTTTTGCTCTCCCATAGTGCCCCAAATTCTTTATCAACAGATATCAAAAATTGAAATTCATCTCATAGAAAAAAAATCTCTTCAATTTCCACAGGAACAAAGAATCACAAAACGAATGTAAATATTTTTTTTCTTCTCAAGGCAGAACAGCTCACAGAAGTCATAAACCAGATCCACAGCTATATCAACTGTTATAGCACTACTAAAGTTAGTTGTCACCCCCAGTATCTGTCTCTATAAGAGACACAACATACATTATTTCTAAACAGACAACTGCCAGGACAAGAAACACAAACTGATGACTTAATGAGCTATTGTATTTTAATAGAAAGATTGTCTTTCCGTCAAAGTGTTTACACAGCATTTTACTTATTAGAATAAATTATCACCCTAAATAAAATACAGCAAGTAGAGAAATCTTATTAATTAAAGAGACAGAGAGATTTAGGAGATCAAATTCAAATATCTAGACATGTCAAACCACATTATTCAAACCATATCCTGAAAGATCAAAAACAGAGCTCTGAATCTTGAAAGGTAATAACATTACCAACATAAGGGCATCCAGAACTACCTTACTCCAGTTTGGTAATTCTCTTACCTAAAAGTAAAATTTCCATGAGATCAAACATATTCCTAAAATAGCTAAAATACATGTCTAGAAACATGAATAAATATATAATTATTTTTTTAAAAGAGCTTCCATCAGAAAGACTTTTATAACTATCAGTGCAATGGCAAGCTTTCCCAGTTTAATTTTCAGCAAGCAATCTAAGAGAGTGTCCTAGTAATGACTTCCATTTACAACTGCAAAGATCATTCAAATCTGTATTGGCAAGATCCTAATAACATACAGTTTCTATTTTTGAAATAATTCCTGCGCTATCTGCAGTTTTATCAAGGGACTAAGGAGCTTCTGCTCTTCTCCATTCAACCCATAAGCCTTCGTCTCTTGCTTCCTCTCAGGTACTCTCTCATTCACCACAAAATTTTCAAAACCTGCTTGCCTGTCCTGAAGTTCCTCTTCTGTTGACCTTATCTATCAACCACAAACAAATAACATGAGCAAATAATAATCAGCAAATCCACTCACAAGCCAACACCAGTCAGAACAGGAGCTGTTGCAAGCACAGTGGTGTCCACACATAACTTGCATTGTCAGAGTGTGGCCCTCAGACCAGAAGCCCGTACATGAGTTCCCCGCAGGGGCTCCTCTGCCAGAGCATGGTTTTGACAGGGAGAACTACAGTTACTCTCCTGATGGTGAATTTTCATATGGCTTGCTTTGCTTCTGATTTAGAACTGTTTAAGTTTTGGAAACTGAGTACAAGATGGACAGATGTCTTGAAGACTCTTAAATAAAAGGCTTTTATCTTTAAAAGACTTTTGAGCTGTCAGTGCAGAAGGCAGTTACACCTTCCTTTGTAATGTAAGCACTTTACTATTTCAGCAGCGATTAGGTGCTTGTTCAAGTAGCCAGCGACAAACATTAATGACTTCGTTAATTATTTCCCCTCTCAAGCGTCCTATTCTTGGGTCACTGAGAAAGCAGCAAAGGAAAAAGTGACTTCTGCCCATTCTACACAAGAGATTTTATTGATATTAGCAGTGATACAAGCTTGTAATGACTAGCTTACAGCAGAGTAAAATTAATGGAATATAAGATAAAGGACACAAAAACCCGCACACACAATCCTTAGAAGTTCTGGTAAGGCTACTCTGTGAACATAGTTACAGATCATCTGAGACAAAAGCATTAGAAGTGTCTTTCAGGTCTGATAATGGGGATGCTGTTTCTTAGGCATAGCCACTCTGTAAGCCTATCAGAGCTCCCTCTGTGTTCATTCCCAAACCCTAGACATATAGACCCGTCTTCCTTAATAATTCCATTGTATATTTTTACAGAATGATTACTTAGAATCTGATTCTGATTTACAGAGAATTTACTGAACACATCACTTTCAAAACTCTGGACAAAATATTACAATAAAAACGAACAGGTGAACAACAAAACATACATCCTTAAATGCTCTACTAGCCTACCAATATCTATTAGTCTTTTTTTTTTTTAAACATAGAAATAACTGAAATCTTTTACTCCCAGTGAATGAAACAAAAGATGGATCCTGGTGTATTTTTAAATTACCTTTCTTTAGGTAATCAGGAAGGGTTTAACACACAGTAAGTACAATAAGAAAGACCTCTGAAAGTGTCGAATGTATGTAGAGGAAGATAAAGGCCAGCTTAAGTTCTTGGCATTTTAAAGAAGGCAATCAAGAAACTCTTTGAAATTTTGTTGGGTTTTTTTAAAATATTGAACACTATTGTGCTAAATATACTGGGATAGTGCAAGTCTTACTTTTTATCAACAGGCTTTATTTCTGTATAAGTAGTATCTTAACTAGAAATATTGTATGACTTTATCAAAAGAATGGGTATGATTATGGGTATTCTCGGTACAATCCAAATGCATGAACAGAAACAGTATCTGAAAATATAACTCTAAGGAAGACAAAAAATGTTTTATTAGGCTAAGTTCCAGACCATAGTCCTAGATAAGCTATTGGGAGATTAAAAACCCAACATATTATTTTCAAATCAGCAAATACAAAGGGTTCAAAACAATCCAGCACACTCTTCAGAGTATATATTTTATGTATGATTAATATAAAAAAAAATCAGATCATAATTAAATGTGTAAAAATGTGCCAAATATGTCACTCAAATCATTCATTAATGGTAAGCTGATTAACACAACATATTTTATTTCAGAATGAAATTCAAAGCCTGTTATGGCAAAACAATTTAGGTTTACAGGATTGTGTTGAGCACTGTTCTGCTTGACCATGCTAATGTAGCTGGTTTTATTTCAGATGCACTGGGGAGGGAAGCATGAAATCATTAGTAATTATATAAATATTAAGGCTACACAACTGGCTCTATTACTGTTTTCAAATGGTAGCATCTGCAAATTCAGCCTGTAATAAACACTAATGCATCTAGAGACGAGAGTGCTGACACATGAATGGGATGCTTTGTCAGACTTGCATAAAAATGTAGATGAACTGCAGGGAAAGAAAACCAAAGAATTCAAAGGGTTTCTTGATTGCCGCCTTCAAAATGCCAAGAACTTAAGCTGGCCTTTCTTATCTTCCTCTACATGCATGTGACACTTTAGGAGGTCTTTCTTATTGTACTATAATTCAGTAATTGTTCCAGCTCTGTGCACCATGCCTTCCTTCCAAAGGGCAGCATGAGATATATAATTCTGGTAATGAACAGCTGCATAATTTAAGGGTCGAACTAGCAGGGCGCTGTTCCTTATTTGTGCTTTCTTAGCAATCGCCAAGATATTCCAAGCTTATTTAGGAATACAATCCTTTGTCTGCCTTATTTCTCATAGATGATATATGTTGAGACTTGGTCATGTTCCAGAAAGCAGATTTTATCAGCTGAAGTGCCAGAGCAAGCTTTCCTCTCATTTTGCTTCAAAGGGCAGCAGTACAGAACTATAATAGGGTAATTTTTTTCCCCAGCCATGAACATTCTCTGTGCTATCATGCAGGCTTGTTCAAAACCTGTGTTATCCCCCTTCAAAGCATGATAGACTTAATCACAGAGCTATCAAAGGCATTTCCACACAACATTTCTCTCACCAAGGCTAATCTTCCAAATGTTAAAAAGGTCCAGGCAGCTAGGTCCTTCAAGATGAAAGCTGCATGCTGATTAATCAGCTGCTTTTTTATTCTGTTCTGGCAAGTGTTCCCTATTTGTAAATAAAAGATTTACCCTGAATTTCCTGTAAACTAAGGAGCATAAGGCAGTTTTGGACTAGACTCATAAAGCAACAAAGCCTTCTGCTGTTACATCCACAGGGGTAGGTTGTTTGTGCTATCACAAATATACTTTCAGGTGTCCTGGAGAGAATGAGCTGTTCTAACACAAACATCATTCCAACATAAGAAAATTACGTGGCAAGCTCAAAGTTGCCTGCTTATTAATTACATTCTTTGGCTTCCAGCAGCACTCTAATTGTTGCTTGCTTGAGGAGACCTGTCTGTAATTTGTGTCATTACAGTTCAGGTTGGTTTATGATGTGTGGCACAATGTAACACAAGTTCCTCACAGAAACACTCTCATATTAAAGACAAATACGTTTATTTAAGTTGCTGAGTGCTGGCTCTCTATTCAGATGGTAAATAGATAGTGTGAAAGAGATGTGACAGATCCAAGAAGACCAGAAATTGTCTGTGAACTGGCAGCCACTGTGGTTCACTGACAGCCCAAATTACTTTCAGGCAGTTTGGCACATCTCCATTTGTCACACTTAAAAACTTGAGCCAAAGAAATCCAATTAATACAGAACACAGTATTCCTCCCTCCCCAAAGCTAGAACAGAAATGTAAATGTTTAAGATTCACAGTGTGCATCATGTCACCTACACATCACAAAGGGGTGTAAAATAGTTATAAGTAAAGCACATGTAACTTAACTTGCATCACACCCTCGTGGCCCCCGCTCACCTCAGGTTATCTTCTGTGCTGTGCATACCACCACTGTACTATTTATTCCAGACAATGATTTCTCATGTAAACTGAATCCCTTCTGCTGTAAATCATGCAAACATCTAGCAGAAATAGTTTGTGGGTATAACAGGTATCAGGGAATGATCTTTCGAAATATCTATCTAGACCAAGAAAGTGAAACTGTTCCCTTCCTCCCCGCCCCCGCCAATTTTGAAGGCAAGTTGAAGGTTGTTTATTTTGAAAGTAGCAGAACCTTCATGAATCAATATCAGTTTTTGACATTATTATATAAATCCATCCATCACTGCACAGCAATAACAGCCGTATCTTTTGCTATAACCCAATGCCAGTTTATGTATGGTTTGATTTGAATTATTGGTGGTATAGTCATGGGGGTCAGGTTTATATAGCTCTTGTATAGACAGAATATTTGTTGAATCACAGGATTTCTTTGCAGAATTTTCACTGTCCCTAAGTAAGTTTACAGAAGGCCTCTTTTATCCAGATGAGCTTTTGGTGTTCAAAGAAGAGGAAAAATGCGACACATTCATGTGCTATAAACGCTAACCAAAAAGTCCTGTGAGGTCATCCTTTAGATTCCCTAAGGATAAATTAGATATGCAAAATAGACACATGGAAGGTTACACTTCTGGCAACCTATAATCAAAAGGTTTGAAATACTCGTACTTTTCAGAGTAACTGATGATACTGATCTTAGTATGCTATTCAACAATTGCACTTGGAAATTTTTGAAAATGCAATGAAGAAATAATAAGGGTTAAACAATGACTAAAGAATGAGAATGGCACTTTCCCTTTGCTCTGCTATCTGAAGAAAGTTGTAACTGGCCCCCTTCCTTGTTTGTCTTCCTTGAAGCATCTAAGAAAACGTGTTTTAGAGAAAGATGTTCTCACTTTTCTAAGTTACTGCCTATTCCCAGCCAAAACCTGATATTAAACTCAAACTGGTAAGTGCTCCTCTAACACTATTTGAAGTTTAGTGGTATAAATAACATCAGAATCCCTGGCTTTAATTGTCAATTAACATCTTTTACCAACATTTTTCATGCTTAATGACATGGTATTTTTGACTGTAAATTCCAGCAATAAATATAGCAAATTAAATGTTTACTAGGTAAACATAAAGATATTTCAGAACAAATTTTAAAACTAATCACTGGAGTATATTTTGTTTTTCACATATATTCATGCTGAAATTTTCAAATATAATATCATCTGTTATACCTTCACTCTTAGCATACATGACATTCAGAAAAAACAAAACAGATGATAAATACTAAATAAGAAGGAATCTTGTTGTAAGATAACTTCTTAAAGACATTAATCAACCATGAAGAAAAATATTCAAAATCCTGATGCAGATTTTTAATTATGTGGTAAACATAAGTAGTCTTGCAAATATTACTAACCCCATTTTATAATACCAGAATATCAACTATAAAACAACATTTATAAGTTTAAAAAGTCAAAAAAAGAAACAAATTTTTGTATTAAACTAGATTAGTGAATTTTGAGATAAAATGGACACAAAAGTATTTCTTCCCCTCCTTAGACAACATACTAAGCACAGGAAAGGAAATTAAATCACATCACGGAAATTATAAAAGTTGTGCAGAGCAACAAGTATGAAATAAAGTGTTTCTGAATAAACTGATTGGAAAAAACATATTACTCATATAACCTAGAGTCAAAATTAATTGTATTACTGTTCAGAGGGTAGCTTCCAATAATGCAGGCGAAACTCTGCGTTATTGGGGGTTTATTCAAATTAAGTATCCTAATTTGGGGGTTTACATTCTAGATCTGAATTATTATGAAAATAAAGTCTAGCCTCGGGTTTTATTTTTATTCACAATGTTGACTAGTGAGGGAATGGTTTCAAACAGTACTTTGCTTTCTACATCACTGACATATATGCACTGTGTTATACAAAATCTTAATTAACCTTTATGAATCACTTGATGATATTCTTTATATGATAAATTGAAAACAGATATAATTTCATGTTTAACCATATATATGTCTCTAACAGATATTATTTTACATTTGGGATTATTTTTTCCCTTTTATTTTAGGTAACCCAGTCAAATAGCCTAGAAGGCAAACCCACTAATGATAACCGCTCAGGTATTTCACTGGCTCACAGTCAGTAAATGAAAAAAAGCCAGTGCCTGAGTGAGATTGCACCTGGGATGGTTTTCTCCTGGAACAACCTCTCCCAGGCACAGTGGAAGGGAGAGTATGGGGCAGGGATTGCTCCCGGCAGGGAGACAGAATGTAGCCACACTGCTCTGGAGAGTGATGGAGCTGCTACATGTAGATGCAGGCTATCTGGTTGGTCTCACTGCCTTGACACAGTCTCAAGCATATTTATTATACAGGGAGTGTCTGTAGCCAAACCAATAAAATACATCAATGTCTCTGTTGTAATCTGCATAATCTTCTGCTAATAAAAAAAGATGTAATTTTTGTTGTCTGGAGTTACATATGTGAGCAATCCATTAAAAATGTTCAGTTAATAAAAATAAACTTGTACTAAGGGCAAGAATATTTCTTTTCCCCCCACACACCCTGAGATTTTGGTCTGCATTTGAAAACCCATATAACTGCAAATTTCCTACATCAAATGTTACTGCCACAAATAGTAACCTGGCCTGTGCCACATTTTATCCAATCCTTGGAATTATTGCTTACATTTCACTGTTCTGTCAAGACTTTTCCAGAAGCACAATTTTTTTGTTTGTTTGTTTTTAAGAAGGGGAAAAAATGCCTTTCATTAGGAAAAAATGAATGAACTACCCTGTCACAAATACCTAGTGGAACTGAAAAGTAAAACCAGAAGATGATTCATTGCACTTGTCTGCTTACAGATGATTGTTTGAAAGGTCACCCAGAAGAAAAATGTCTACCAAAACAAAAAGGTATGTCCGGTAAAGAAAATGACACTTGTAGGACAGAAGATTGTTATACTTACACTAAGAAAATAAGTTTTTTATTGTTCATATACTCAGATTTCTGTTAAAACACGCTGCCTTTCTGGTGAAAAAAACCCACATATGGATTTTGGCTTCCTTTATACACACATACACAGATAATTAAGCTCTTTGTTGTAATTAATTTTTCACGTAATACAACAAAATTTTGCTGGATAAATCTACTCAATCGCACTGTGAACACTGATTATAGTATGAATCTACAATCCACAAAATAGTTTCAAGTAATCAGCTGTCTTTAAAGCTTCTTCTACTCTTGTCTCATAGGCTTTGCAATCCATACTACATTATACCCAATCTTTGCTGTAATTGCTGTCCTGCCATGTTTCCAGTGAAAAATAATTCCATTAAAAGACGCAGCATGCTCTCTCAGCTCAGAAGAACATTTTCTTCAGATAAAACCAGTGTTGTTACACAGGCTGAGAAGCAGTAATGCTACATATATTTAACTGAATCTAACTGGAGAATCTAGATGAAGGTTCTGCTCCTCCATCCTAGAGAAACTGTTTGTGAAATATGAGGAATTTTAAGCTAAAGTAAAGTCTATAAATAATAGAAAGAAGTCTCTCAATTAGTCGCTCCTGCATGGGAATGTGCTGTAGGGTATGCTCTGAATTCATAACTGAAAAAGAAACTCTGCAAAGGATTTATATGAACAAACTGTACAATGTCTCAAAAGCAGAAATATTCAGCATGCGCTTTTTCTTTTAAATACTATATGTATGCTTCTTTTGTCCTAAATATGTCATGTCAACATTTATGTGTTTTATGCACTGAAACACTAAATATTTCCTCAGCTGAAGTCATCATGGTTGTATATCAGCACACAAGAGCCAACTGGCTGTTTAATGATAACAAAAATGTTTTGCTGAATGATTTGTATAATAATACAAGGACACACAATTTAGGTAATGAGTTCTTTTTAGGATTTCTGTACTTGGCTGTAATGTTACTGATCCTCCTGAAGCTGGAGGTTTATCAAGTAGAGGAATTCCTGTTAATGACAGCAATAAAAAGACATACTCTGAAGGTAACACTGACTTAAGAGAAGAAGTTTAAAGAATTTTTTTCACGGAAGCCGAAGAAATATGCTCAAATTTAATGCAGTAAAGAAAATGAAAAAAATTACAGATAATAAGCATCTTAGTTCTTTTGAACAAACTAACTGCTGAATATTTGCTGTCAGTAGCTGGTAATCACCCAGCTTTAACTGAAATCCTACATTTTAGCAAGGATAAAATTAAAACTAGAATAAGAATGAGAATTAGAATTAGAAGAAGAAAAGGAAAGGAAAAAAAAATATTTCACCTTTACTGAAGACCACATAAAGCACAAGGAGATGTATAAATGCAATTTTTTGATCATAATTCTACTTACATGACACATCTAAACTTGTGTAGGCACACACATGTGCATGGATAAGTGTGTATTTCAACACATGTATACTTCCATAGAATGGTAGTGAAATAAATTTCAAGAGAAAAACAAAACTAAGCAAAACTCTTGACAGCTCTTTGTTGAACTCCATCAAATGCCACAGCTCTCAAGTCCTTTCTACTTCAACTTTAATCTTTCCAGTTTGATAACATTGCCTTATAAATTGTCTCATAATGTTATTGCTTCAGCATCTTTCAGTTCTGGAATAGAACTGAAGATTTGCACCACTCTGTGAACATGTGGTGACTTATTAAAAGGTAAAAGTGCTCAAGTAAATTCTTCCAATTGAACTATCCATTACAGTGTAATCATGACCAAGTGCACAGCCCAGATCAATACAGAGCTACATAGTTGCTGTAAAACAGCTCCACTAACCAGGGTAAGTAATCCACCACTTTAAAGACTTGAAGGACCAACCAATTAAACACTGGATAAGGTCAAATTTTATTGATCACAGATTCAAGTGAAATTCCTTTTGTTACTTTCCTTCTTTTGATTTTGCTTGTAATCCAAGTATTTCTTCCTTTAAAATACACTTTTTTTTTCCCAGTAGCTGTACTTACATAGCAATAGGATATGAGTGGTCTCACAGAACAACTTAATGATACATTGACTTGAAGATCAATATTGCTACAAAACCTTGGAGACAGAAAGATAAAGACGAAAACATATTTTTCAAAATACACTAATGGTCTAAATTCTACAGCTTTTAAACAGCAGGGTTTGACAATCCCATGAACTTTTCTAAAAAATACCCGATAACTGTATCTTGGTAATTGGGGAATACTAACAAAACCTAATTTCAGGTTTTCCTCCATGGACAGTGGAGAGGGAGTCTAAAATGGTATAAGGAGCAAGAGCAAGGTGCTCTTAATGAATACCTTTCTGTGTCTTGAACATGTTAATGCTCCACTAGTCTAGTCCTATTATAGAAAAGTATATAGTCCTATATATAAAAGTCCAAGATGTCAGCTACAGGTTAACTATACTATGGTTGCTCTTCTGTTCTTCGTTCTTTTGTTGTTATAAAATCTTCAGTGAGAAGAAGAAACTTTCACAGTTTGGAAAGCAGAAATATTAAGCATTACAAAAATTATCCAGATGCAAAACTATTTGCAATGAAAACAGCATTTAGTGTTCATCATTTTTCTAACCCTTTTATTCTTGGCCAAATTTACATAAAAGACAAATTTTTATGAATAATTTTTTCTATACACTCTTCTGGGACACCTTGTCTGCAAAGTAGTTAAGATCTTTCATCTTCCCTTTCAGAAACCTTGTAATATTACCAACATGTGGCTCCTATTTTAGACTCGCTAAAAGAAGGGAATAAAAGTATTCCTTCCCAGTTGGTAAGGAGATCACCTCCAAGATTTTTTCTTGTACAACTACTTTTCTCTGAGCACAAAGTCCCTTTGATGAAGTCTAACAGGGGCCAGATATGTCCTACATCAATTTCCTGAATGGAAGACTTCAGCACAGAGAATGAAGCATGAAACCTTGATTTCTTTGACTTTCTTCAGTTTTATGTGGGATACCTACCTTTGCAGCTCCAAACTGGTAGGGGCTAAATGTATATGGCAGCAAACCTCTGGTCCTCTGATTCAAAATAAGCAAGAGCGCTCTGTCAATCTAACAGTCATCTAGTGTCTTTTTTCACTTCAAGCAGCTGACTGTGATGCAATGGTTATTTAAAGTTCACTATAGGCTGCTATGAAGACTAATAACGAGGGAGGTTAACAGTAGTATTTATTTTATGCTTTTACAATACAGTGATTTATTATATTTGTTATAGTTCCATCCTTCTGGTTTGCACATTTTCCTTTTTCAAACACATTTAACATCTTGTCTTACCTTTTCTTTAGCTTTCTAATATCAATTTTGTTTACCCTAAAATCACTAATAAATTCTTGTTTCTCTCGCATTTTGAGGCTGCTATTAAATTAGTCTCATTCTCATATGCATTCTCAACTATCCACAGGTAGAATTATATGTTAGTGGATTTTTATCTGTCTGTCTCCAGAAAGCTGTGAAAAGAGACATGGAAATATCACATATTTGAAGAAATGCCGCCTGGCACAAATCAGTCACTAGGTTGCTGAATGTTGTTTAAAAAAAACAACGAGCTAAAAAAAAAAAATCCACTTCTTAGAATCCAGTAGTGCATCTGACTTTCACATTTAAGAGTGAAACAAAATATTTGTCTTAGTTAATGGCTTTGATAGTGTTTAATGTTTTCTCCTTAGTTTTGCCTATCTCACTGTGTAATCTGTTATAATTTGCCTGATAATGTTTTACTTTGTTTACTTGTTTTCCTCAACCCATAAACAAAAAATGAGTAAGAAAAGTCAGGTTCTGTTTTTATTAAACAAATAACCGGTACATTTTAGGGGACTACATAAACATCACAGACAATCCCATTATACAATCATTTTAAAATTTACTTTAAGATCAATATAAAATAGAAACTGTTATAGCTTCTCAGGTATGCTGGTGTCCTTTAATGTCATCTGTTCCTATCGCATACACATCCTACCTGCTTATGTATTTGTTCCAGGCTTTTCTATAGGTAAAACAGAAGTGAGAAACCAAGTATGTGAGCTAGCATGAACAAAGCATAAATTTTATAACTGATGTGCTAGGTATACTTGAAAATTTGAAAATGTGGGGTTTTTTTTCCAATGGAAAATAGAAATTTTCATGATGTAACTGTCTTCTATTTCTAAAAGGGAAGAAAGGTTACTGCAGCTGAAAATCAAGTTAGGAAAGTCAAACTACAGAAAGGAGCATAAAGAATCTGCATTGCAGATCTTTTGAGGTACCAGCATATAATTCTGAATTAAAATACTTGATCTTTGTCTAGAAAATATTTGGTTTGGAATTTTTGCCCACAAAAGATTAGATTTATTCTTCCAAACAATTTGAATGAAGTGTAAAACTTGAGTGACTTTTAATATTTACCATTTTTCTACTGCTTGTCTTAACAGGAAAGAATACAAATGAGGAAAATAAAACTAGGATGAACAAATTTTGCATGCCACCAGAACCATAGTCATATATTAGGGGTTTTACAGCAGTTATACACCAAGTGACAATGAGCAGAGTCATACAGGAAAAATTCTACTGAAGTACTACTCTCTCTGTTACCCCTCACCATGCTTGTTTCAAGCCCAAGACAATGGTAGTAGGATAGTCCATTTTGGCAACCATAAAGATGACAATGAAGGATGATTTGCAAGAAACAGGGTATCAAGTAGAAAGTCAAATGAGTAGGTACTCCAACTAAATCTGATATGGTGAGACACATGCAATACACTTTAGAGGCATAAAATTAGATTTCATTTACCATACATCATCTCACATGTGTTTAGCCCACAAACTATGTTCTACTGGGACCACTTTGAATATTCCAAATTTCTGAGCATCTGTCAAACACCTGCCCTTTTTTTCCTTTAAAGGAAAGCCAACCACAAATACATGTTTGTTTTTTTCTTCACCACATTATGTTCATTCCTAGATGGACTCCTGTGATTATCCTGTAGCACTTGCAGTTAGACGCCAGCTCTAAAAAGACTTACACATGGAATTAAACACATTTTTTGAACTTAGTGAAACTACTTACTATGTGTAAAATAAAATTTAGCACATGTGCAAAACCTTGATATTTATTTGTAATGAATGTATAAGTGAATGTACTCCAGTTTACGGGCCTACTTCCTTTTGGGTGTTCTGAATCTATGGTATTAGTTTTCCACATCTAATGGATTTTTTTTGTTTTTTAAGAGGACATCTCCCTATACTTGTCAAAACATTTCCTGATTGCCATGCAAATTCCAGTGAGTTCATATGGAAAAAAAAGAAAAAAAACAGGGAAAAAAAGTGGCCATTTTCTTCTGCAAATTCCCTGAAAGAAAAATCCCCTTATCATGTATTCTAAGTACATTGCCTATTGCCTCTCCTCTAAATTATTAGAGGCTTTAAGAAACTGACTCAATTTGTAGGATATGATGGACAAAAGAAAGGCAAAATTATGACCTTGATAGTTATTATTGCTTGAAGTATCACAGTCATTTAACGGACATTGTTTAAAAAAATACCTTCTAGCCTGTAAAGATTTAATTAGATTGAATTTCCACCACAGATAAAGCATCTTAAGGAAAAAAAAAGTTCTAATACTTGTAATTTCAATACACTTTTGACATAATTATCATTAGTATTATAGCACCTACTGTGGATTATTATTGTTTATAGTTTTAGGAAGATCATAATTTACAAGATGTAATTATTCCTGCTAGAGATATAGTTTAATATCAGTTAATTCTTCAGAACAACTGTCCATATCTTTCTGCCAATGACAACAACTTAGCTTTTCTTTCAGATACTTAATTCTATCCCATAGCAATTCTAACCACTTTTTTTATTTCTCTTTTAATTACTTCCTTTGGAGGAATGCATGCAAAAGAAATTTTTTTCCTTTGTTACACTGTGTAGTCCAATGCCAATTTTGAAGTCCTCAGAGATCCAAAATTGGCTTTGTCAAGGGAATCAGATATATCAGTGGTAAACTTAATTTGGAGAGAACTCTGGCTAGAATTATAGGACAGTAATCATGGGAAAGTAAATGGAAGATATACATACTGCACACTAGCCATCCTTTAACAAAACTGTAATGTGCAACGATTTATAGCAGCAGAGAATTTAGTTCACTGATTCAACCCAAGAGAAAAAAAAAACAACATATCTCTGCAGAAATGTTTCTCCTTGGCTTAGCTCATCAGGCACATTGTTTTATCCACTGCTGTAAACAAAGAAAAACTGCCTTGTGCTCTATGTACAATCCTGAAACTCCATTTGATTTCAGCAATTTCATGGTTCATGTACTAGCTGAAAGAAAATTTCTCCCAAGAAGACTACGTGCATGAGGCACTGCCAATCTCAAACATTTAAAATCCTCGGTCCAGGATCAAAATTCATGCTAGCTTACAAAAAAAAAGGAAAAAAAAAGAAGGGATCTTATTTGATTGGTTAGATATGTTTTTTGCTTGCTTTCAGTTCTTAAGATAACTTTTCATTTCCAGGTTTCTTCCTCAGATCACAAGTACTAGGCATTTATTTATTTTTGTAATAAAAGTTTATATGCTTACGCATATTCCTATCATTCTGGACTTTTAAGAACAAAATACTTCAGGACATATGAACACGTAACCCTAAAGAAATAACACTGTTCTTCTCCTGTAGAAAATGCACAGAAAGAATGTGTTTACAGGAAAATTTGCAACAGACTAAAGAATTAAAAAAAAAACAGAACTCTGCAACATTCTACCGATTTACATACCGTGGCCTGAATTCAGATCTAATTTATCTTAGCAAAGTATGTACACAGAACAAAACAAAGAGAAATGCTGAGCAGAATGACAATGAAGGTGGCCTGCCATTCCTTCACATGATTTCTATATTCTCTTGACCACACTATTGCTGATTTGTCCTTTGTGCTATTGGACATTATGCAACTTGCCAATGTTTTGCATGACAATAATTTATTATTCTTATTTGCTTGGCCCCTTACTACTGTTAAGAAAATATAGCAGATTTTCTAGTAACTGGCTTTACCAGATAATCATCTAAGACATTTTTTTTTATTATTCTTATGCTATGTGATGTATAACTGTTGTGCACTTCCAATAGCAGAAGAACATCTCAGCTGAGCTGGGGGATGTGCAAGCTCTTTAAAGTGTACCTATTGTATTATTACCTGGGGGGAAAAAAAGAATAACTGCTCTTCATTTATAGAAAGGAAATAAATAAAGTAAAAAGAAATAGGGAGTCATGCTGCTTAACACTTACATATAGCTTTGCCAAGTATTATTTAAAGTGTAATGAAGTAAGATTAGGATGATCTTAAACTATTATTATAGGAAGCTAATATAATTTAAAATGCCTACAGTTGCACTCACATTTGTGTGCTTTTAGTGAATTCATTGGCTTTCCCTTAAATGTAATATTAATAACTTGTGTATCTGACTCTGTAGAGTCAGATACACAAACAGAAGGCAAGTATGTGACTATTTTAATGATTCCCTATTTAATACTTTTGTAGTACAAGACATTTAGCAGTGTTTATAGTGTTGTTTGGTTGGTTGGTTTTTTACCAGATAAACTTCAGTAAAAGACTTAAATTAAAATGCCTGGGAGAGTTTAATAAATGTCATAACAAAAGGACAAAAGTTGGTATTGGACAGAAGTTCATTGGGTTTGTACCTACTGAAAAATTGTTAATCAACAATACACTTGGTTTTGTCGTGATTAAAACTCAATTAAACCAAAAAAATAAATCTTATGTATACATATTGGTTAAATTGCTTGCTAAAATTATAGGTTTAGTCTGAGCATTAAGAAATAACAATGTAAGATGTCAATTCTAAACACTTCTTCAGAATTTCAGGTTGGGGGAAATACTAAAGTCCTTTAATTTCAAAGAATTGTTGATTAAAGAAAATAATGCTATTTATATCAATCTAAAATGTGAAAATAGCCACACATCTTTTTATTTGAAATCTTAATATCTCACTTTTTTACATGTATCATAGTGCACCTAAAGGGTGCACATACTAACAAATCCTGTAGAATCAAACCCACAAAATTGTTTATAAGAAAACACATGGAGACAAAGAGTATTGGATTACAAAACCGCAGTAAAAGTGATCTTATTTCATAAGAATTTTTTTTTTACTTTATTGGTAAAAATGAAGAGAGAAATAAATCCAGTATGTCATCTACTACATATTTATATAAATTACAACAATTAATTGCATTGAAAAGATATCACTGAAGCCTATACTTCTTGAGTAGGTGTAGTGAATGAAGAGATGACTGAAAAAGCTTTAAGTATTAGAATGAAAACTGTGTATAAAACTTGATTCACAGTTCAGAACACTTTATTAGTAAACTGAATTATCATAATAAAAATACAATCACCGTGGAATCAAATCTTTCATGAGAAGAGAGCCAAGACAATACTGAAAGTAATAACGTCAAATGCTTTAATACATATTTTTATTGTAAGAAGATGATATAGTGTCAAGTGCGTTATGCATGAAGTGCTACTCATAAGCAAGAATTTAAACACAGAATCCACGGGCTGATGATCTCTTAAGGGCAGGAACACAGCATCCTGACAACATTTCAGTGGATATTCTTGCATACTAAGCAGGATACGGTTCCGAAAGTTGAAGTCCATTTAAAGAGATAAATGTCCCTAAATCATTCCATAAAATAGGACCCTCCTTTGAGGAAGCCCTAAAATCATAGGAATTGAAGAAACATCCAGAGGTCATCTAGCCTATTCCTTTCTACAGGTAGAATCAATTATGTTTATGGCATTCCTGACAGATGTCTGTCTCACTTGCTCTTATAGTCCACCAATGGCACAGACTTTGTAATGCACTCAGAGAAATTCTTTCAGTGTAGTTCCCTACCTGCACCGCTGGAAGATTTTTCCTATTGTTTAATGTAAATCTTCCTTACTGCATTTTTCCTTTGTCTTATTCACTGTCTACATGGAGAACAGACTTTGCAAAAGTCTGTTACGTATTTTAAAAATCTCATACCCCCCCCATTATCTCCCCTTCATGACAACTTTAATTTCTACAATCTTTACAAGCAGATCATTGTTTTGAAATCTCTTCTTGATGTCTTCTGTACTGTTTCTAAACGGTCTGCATCCTTCAAGTTGGGGTTCTGCTCAGAATCAACCGAAAGAGCTTATTTCTTTCCATGGACTATTAAGGGAACCTAGGGTTATTAGCCTCCAAGGATAAAGTTAATCTTTGTGAAGCACTGAAGTAAATAAATTGTATTTTGTAGTCTCTTGCTAGATGTCTGCAATGTAAGGACCATTGCTCCTAAAATAGCTCCCTGACTGTTATTGCATGGTAAATGATGTGAATGACTTGTTGCTATATTCACAATACAGATGGTCTCAAAATCCACAACTATGTGGCTTTATTATGTGACTAGGTTCTGAAGTGTGCTACTCAGCTATTTTATTAAACTTACCATGTGGAATACTTCAGTTCAACAGATGGGAATGTCTAAGTCATGTTATGAATCAGAAGGCACTCACTGGGTACAAACTATTTGAAGAAAAACTTCACTGAGAAATAATCAGGCCCTGTATCTCAAAACATCTATTCCTCTTTTGCTGTTCTTTTGCTCATCATTATTTAATTGAGAATGCATTTAATTTTTTGAATTATTTTAGGTTTTTTTGTTTAATTCCATCATGTGATCTAAATTGGGATCAATTTTAGCTCTTCAGAATATTCTTTTTATATCATCAGGATGCAAAATCTAAAGCTCCCTCACCTTTGGCTCTTTAGGCTACATGTTGCCTCAGGATTTCTAATGCTTTGTATTGCCTCAGAAAAATTAAAAAAAACTGAAACCCAAAAGTAGAAGAAAATATGTTGCTGCTCACAGCTCATTATTTCCTTAATGTTGCTGCCTATAGGTCAGACTGTTTTGAAGGAACATGGATCTATTATATGTACTGTAAAGATTTTATGAATAACAGCTAAGAAAAACTGTAGACATAGAATGGATATCACCCCTGCCCTTCTCCAGGACAGTTTGAAAGGTACTACTACAATAAATCAAAATACTTGAGCAATCCATAAAAATATGTGACAGTTACAATTTTTCCACTTATGTAGAGAAGTCATCATTCATAATAATGAAAACACACAGTATGTCCCTAAAAAATAAAGTAGTTGTACCCTTAGGAGTCTTTTCTGAACAACAATAAGAATATTGCTGGCTATAAAATTGGTGAGTAGGTTCTGTTCTCTCAGTACAGAACCAATGAAGATGAATTGCATTCAAAAAGAAACATCCAGAAGACCCAGCGTGGAAGTATATAAACTCAGAAACCCAACGTGTACAATAATGGGAAGTTACTATTACTCTACCTTTTGCCATCTGTCTGTTGCAATAGTTACCTGTGGTGACTATCTATCTCATGTTGGATAAAGGTTAATAAAGGTTAGGCACTCAGTGAATTCAATACAAATATTTCAACTGACATCAGCAGTTATTGAATTTGGCCCTAGAACGAAAAGGATTGTATGAGGGCATCTTACAGAGAGTTTTCCTTTTATTAAAAAAAAAAAAAAAGAGCATTGAGAACAACAGAAACAGCATTGAGAACAACAGATGTAAAGATGCTTTTCTGTATATCTCCTTAATGAATAAAGCTGTAATATTGATAAAGTAAGAAAGCAGAAAATAACGAGGCATGTTATTTCCTTGTAGCTGGTATTAATGGAAAGTTATAAATTCAGTAACACACACCATTGTGTTGACGTTTCAACCAAGGTCATCCTATGCAAAATGGAACTCGCACTCCAGATGCTGAAATCAGGACAATGTTTATTAATCTCAAGGTGTGATGTTTATAAGGGGTTATCACCTTCATGACTGCCATGCAGTAGATCTTGCAGATCTCTTTGTGTTGAGTAAATGCTGATCGTAAAAACAGGTGCATTTTCATTGTACCTGGAGAGCATGTTTTTGACACTTTTTTAAGGTAGTGGTTTCCACACAGAGAACTCAAAAATCTGTACCACAAAGGAATGTGGGCAAAACCAGTCTTCCACAAATTTAAAACACACATTTCAAACTAACAATCTTGGGTGATTTGAAAACACACTGAAAACAGTCTTAACTCATGTACTTGTGTAGAATTTGAATTTACATAGGAAGAATCCAAGGTAAAAGTGATTAATATAAATTGTAGAATATGTTATCATCCTTTCTAATTACTGACATACAAACATATTTATTTTATTTGTATTCTCTGGTAATGTGATCCTGAAACCCCAAATAATTATTGCACCTCTGTCAAAGGTTTTGTTTATTTTGCTTGCAACTGAAAAATCTTTACTCGTAACACAGCCAAAAGGTAAGCCAATTCTTTGATCCAGTCTCTGAGAAGAGAGAGTCTTGGAGAACAAGCTGAAGACAATTCTTTCAGATAAGACTACTGCTCTGCTTTCTCAAATACTCAAGATCGTCTATATTCCTATATTGGCTAACTGATGAGATAATCTACATAATAACATACCCCCACTGTGTTTTTCTACTGAATCAATACAACTCTTAATCTACACAAAAGCACAACCAGCATGTATTAAGCAGATAGGAACCGCACTCTCACAATGAGTTTCTCAGTTGATGTGAAGATTTGTGTGCTAATCTCATAATTTCACTCCTAGAGTCCTCCATTTGTTCCAAATTTTGCATTTTAAGTAAATGTGTATAATTCAAACCAGTCTTTCTTCTGCATAAATTGAAGTATACTGCACAGGGATACAATGGTTTGAATTTAATAGGCAGATGAGAACTGTGTAGATGATTTTTCCATAATAGAACATATGCTTTTCATTTGGACTATTAAAAATATCACTTCACAATGCCAGATTTGAGAAGATATCCACTTAGATCTTGAAAATGGTACTTATACACACCTTGAGGCTGTGTTACTAAATGTGCCTCCGTGCTCAGATAGGATTCAAAACGTTAGAACTGATAATCATAGTTCTGTCCCCTCCCGCAGAAAAGATATACTTCTTGAAGAAAGTTGTAAATTTGCAGTAGATGTTTTAGTGCCTTTTATGCTGAATCTTCACTGAAGTAAACTATTATCATTCCTCTTTTTCTCAAGGCATTTAAAGGTATACAAATGTAGCAAAGCAATGCTAAGTTTCTGTTGAGAGAGAAAGTAGATTACTGCAGGCTTAATGTTATGTCCTGAATCAGAGCAGGTCCTTGTCCCAACATCTCATACTTTACACACAGTGAACGCAAATCTCCCTTCCTGCCCCAAATATATGATGTGGCCATGGCTTCACAAATCACTGCAAGTCATTCAATCTATTGAGTGAGAAGAAGGACCCCTCTTCTGACTAACACCAGATGTTGACAGTGCTCTTGCATTATTCAAAATGACTCTGTTCTTACCATTTTTAAAATTACCCTGTTAAAAAATATTTTTGTTGATAAATAGCAATGTTTTTCCTAAAAATGTGTCCATATGGCCAGTTTCTGGACTTTCCCAGTCTAACACTTCCTTAGACATTTGTTTTGTTCTCCTAATCTCAAGGAGCGGGGCAGTAGGAGGGGCATGTTTGTTTTGGTTTGGGTTTGTTTGTTTGTTTGTTTGTTTGTTTAATATGAGATTAGCACAACTATTGCCGGACATGATTTCGTAAGGATATCTTAAAGTCATGAAGAGTAAGCATGGTTTAAGCAGAGTGTAATCAAACAACTTTACAGACATCAATTAACAGGACAAAATACATTTGTAAAAGTTTCATCTAGCTTCAGAAAAAAAAAAAAGGATTACTCATATTTAAAACTTTCATCATTATGACCCCTGTCACCTTTAAGACGGATGATGAAGCACATGCATTACTAAACTTTACCATTCCAAACAGATTTCCCTACATATAAAAGCATAATTCACTGGGGGACAAGATTATTAATTTCAAAACATTTTTTTCTTCCCTTTGCTATAACTTGTTAAGGATTTTTATTTTATTTTTATTTTATTACAAGTTGTGGAGATACTACTGTCATAATCTTAACCTAGTAAATGATCTTTACCATTGCTAAGTAACCAAATAAAGTTTTTACAGCAAAGCTAAAATATTAGTTTATATGAACATCAGATACAGTATTAGCACCTTCCCCCTTGTAAGAGACGATAAAGGGAATATGTTTAAGGCTTTTATGGAAGCAATGATGAGTTCAGTCATACAACAGACTGAAATAGGACCTTATCTGCATCACATTTTTTTTTTTCCTGATGTTCATAACAGAAAGATTTGGGTTATATGGGAAAATAATTAAGAATAGCTACTTTCTGCCGAATACGTTAAATTGCTACATTTTCTGATAGCCAGAGCTGAATTACTAGTGTACACTGAGAAGTAAGCCGTCTGGGAAGGAAAGCACAATTGCCAAATAAAGGATTAAAATGAAAGGGGAAAAAAAAAATCTGTGTCAGGGAAAAAAATTTGCATGGAGGAAGACCAAATGGCAATATGTTGTTATAGCCTTTGAACGTGCAATTTGCAGATTGATTTCCCTGCTCTCTTTGCATAGTAGATGTAAAGATTATGCTGAAATCTAGGAAAATTTGATTGTACATGTGCCAGAGTGAATTGAGAACTTGAGTCAAATGCCTGCCACTGTTCTAACAAATTCATAACGAGGAAATAGCTCTGCAAGGCATTTCTTTATAAACACATCCAACTAATTTTGCAGTTATGCATTTTAAGAGTGTGTGCATACAGGATGAGTGTCCCTTACTAATTCAGTTTGTTCTTGTAACATGACTGAATTTGTGCAGCTTTAGCCTTCTGTGATAAGCAGGAATGTCACACATCTCCTATATTTCTCTCATCTCTGTGCTATCAGTGCTGGGGATTTTTTTTTTTTTTTTTTTTTTACTCACTGTCCCTATTTCTGGCTCGTGTTTGGCAAGCCTGTGGCAGTTCCCACAGTAGAAAGAATTACTGAAAACCCTTACCATCCTTATCCTTCAACAAGAAACATTTCTCAAATGCCACCCATAGTCTGCTTGATTGATAGATGTACCACCTCTGGAGCAAAACCTGCCACTGCTATTCCTCAGTCATCCCTGTTTATTTGGAGCAGTTGGCTTTCTCCCTTCAGATACTTGTCAACATTTCCGGAAGATGTTTTAACTGGCACCTTGTCAGCTGACATATCTAAAGCAGGAAGGCTGACTAGCTGTGAAAGATGTGACTCTCAACCCCAGCAAGACTCAAAGCCCTGGAAATCGAAACAAACCCCTTAAGAGCATATGTTACCCTACTTACAATAAAGTTTTTGTGACATCCTTTTAATTGTAACCATATGACACTTGCTTGTAAGCCAGAGGCACTGAATATGAGTGAAAAGTCTCATGTGAAGTATTAAGCTTTGAGTTTTCAAAGGTACTTTCTAAACAGATTATTAGCTTCACTTACAGCACAAAAATAAACAAAACCCCAAAAGCTTTTTTACAACATAATTTTGCCTGTGCAGTTCTATAGAGTGGGCATATATACAAGAAATTCCTGGCATAAAATTATAAACTACTTGCCAGCAACCAGATTTTTAAGACGACACCATTAGCAGAGTGCCTGTTTTGCGAATAACTTGTATTTGTGGGAGCAAAGTTAAGCATACCGGATTCAGACAGAAGGAGGCAACATAATGAATTACTTTTAATAAGCATAACGCATATGGCATGCCAAACTGCTTTGACTGTAATGTTAGTCTTAGCTGTTCACATCTTTACATGTTAAAGTAGTGTTCCTCTGGATACTGTTGAAGTTAGTCCATGGTTCATCTACAATAAATGAGAATTCATTCACGTCTAGACCCTCAAACCTCCTTTCCTGTTTTCCATTTCTTTAAAACATCCAAAAAATTTTGAACAAAGCATACTACCAGAGAATGCCATCTCCATTCCTCTCTCCACCTATTTCCATATCCAAACACACTTTAGGGGGTGTAGATAACAGTTACTTGACTGTTTTATTTTCTAATAAGGTATGAAGCTCCAGAGTGATTTCCATTAGCATGTCTTGCTTACACTGTGTGGGGTAGGAATGAAAGACAGCTTTATGTGACAGTGTTATGAGAAATCAGAGAGTGAGATGACAAGCTGAGATACATAATTTCAGTAAAGTGTGATTAATTTCAAGAAAAGTATTGCAAACTCATACAGTTTTAATTTTAAAAGAGCATAAGTAATATCAAGATATCAAATGGGAAATGATAGAGGAAAAAGCAGCTAAGATATAAAGAATTAATTAAAATTGAAAACTGTGTATACTAGATTGATCTCACTAGAGCTACCTGAGTTTAGTCCTGGATATAATTTGGTCTGTGAGTCAAGAAAGTACTTAAGCATGTGTTTAAATCTATCTCCATTTAAAGAAGTACTTTAGAACATGCTCATCTTCAAGCATGTGCTTCAAGAGCCATTGACTTCTGTGGAACTTAAACACAAGCTTAAAAATGTAATCATGTAATTAAAGCTCTATATTGAATAGAGATGCTTCCCTGAAAGGGGGCCTTTGCCATGTACCTGCAAGTGGTGAAGTTGAAAGAATTCTAGAAATGAGAGAGTAGCATTGAAATAGTGTTGGTAGCTCAATGCTTAAGACGCAGAATAGAAAAGAAAATAGCAGCTACTTAAGTAGAACTTATGACATATTCAGGTGTAAAAATTTTGCCTTAAAAAACACATTTCTCAAATACTCATAGTTAAGATGAGGCTTCTCCTATGTTTCTGTGCAAGTCTCACAGATTCCTAAGTAAGTGTTTTCCTGTTTCCAGATTCCTGTCTGATTTTATTAATCAGTTAGTATAGGCAGGAATAAAATTATTCTCCCACTTCTGTTGCCATGTTGAAGACCCTGACTACACTGTGGTTTCTTAATGGCTCTCAGTAAAGAACAATCTGGCAAAACTACTGTCTACCTCCTGCAAAAAAAAAATGCTAAGTTTTGCAGCCTACTGTCTCTCAGTGATCCAAAAAAGTTGCCAGGTTGAAACAACGCAACTTTGGCAAAGATTAAGAAAAGAATGCCCAGTGCCTTTGAGAACAGCAAAGGTAGGAAAGAAACTTTAACAAGACATGACTAGCCAGTCATGACTAGTATTACTGTTTTTGGGCTGATATTGAGAAAAGCAGACCTTGAGATTATCCCTGGCTCATACTGGGAGATCTATGTGAGATCTGCAGAAGGCTAATGGTTTTACAGTCTGCACATTAGAAGAAAATGAACTGTCAAGACACAAATTATTTGCCCAAAGTGGCAATGGAAATCTGTGTGAAGAAGGAAACTGAATATACACCAACAGAAATCCAGGTTAGCTGCAAAGACTGAACCATTTCTCTCAGGAAAAAAAATGGACTTTTAAAAGTAAGGCAAAAATAAAAAAAGCCAAACTTTTTAAACTAGAGGAAAACCAGACATCAAAGTTTTTACTAAATGACTAAATTAAATTAAATTAATAATTCTGTATACACTTGCAAATATTGGAAACCAAAAGCAAAGACAGAGAATGAAAATACTTAAAAAACATGTTAAGAACCAGAGAGACTAATTCTAATACTAAAAGTAAAATAAAAATAAACATAAAAATATGTTTCGTTAAAAATTAGACTTTTCCATAGTAATGGGGCATAAACTTTGTATATATACATGTCTGCTTTGCTGAGTGAAATGAACAATTCAGAAGATAAATTATGTGCACACTTTCTAGAAAACACGTTTGAAATATATTGAAAAGGTGATCAGGCTGAACGTCAGAAAACTGTTTACAACCCCAAAATAAAATAAAATAAATGCATAAAATTGATGTTTGGCAAGAATATTGTATGCAGCATTAAACTGCCAAACATGAACATTCTGAACCCATGAAACATCACGAGCTTCTCTTTGTGGATTAATATAAGAGACTATGACTAAGAGAAGAAAAGTAAAGCAATTCATAATTTTAGATATCATTGGGATTCATTTCACCTAACCTTGTGTGTGTAACAGTGATATCAGCTAGTGGATAGATTCCTATTTCTTTCTTTTGATGATAGAAAAATCCTGACTAGGTTAAACTTAGGTGACAAACATTTACATGGCCAGTTAGATGAGGTGTATCTCACACTGTTGTAGATTAAGGACCTTAGAAAACCTAACTGTTTAGGAATTTTTTCCATTGTAGACAATCATTTAGCTGTTTAATTTAGGCCAGATTGTAGCTAAATTAGAATTAGGGCTTAACAAATAACACGACATGTTTTTTCAGGAAGACAGATTAAAATATCTCAGCAAAACCTGGTCTATCTAGAAATGCTTTTTAGAACCAAAATAGCTTAGAAATCTAACTTACTTGCAGAAATGGGTATTATTACTGCAGAAATTTGTATTGTTCCCTTGTTCAGAATCTGGCAACTAGATTTACAACACCAACACTTCAGGCAAGTGACGCATCTAAGATCAGAAACAGTCAAAGGGGAGCATATCTTTAGGTAGTTCTGTATATTAAAATATGAATCAGTCTCTGCAAGTACTATCTTCTGTTACAAAACATTGAGCTAGCAGTGAATAAATTTCCAGTGAGGCACCTGTCAAGGTATCAAGTAATACGATGAATCTAAGCCTAATTGTATAGACAATCCTACCTGTAGACAACTTCTAATCCACTAAGAAGCTTCACTGAAAACAGACTAACTGCGAACTTAATTTTCCTTCTCTAAAAATGTCAGTTCTTCAGCACCTCATTCCCTGATTAAATGAGAATGTACTTTCTTGGTATTGTCTTGCAAGAATTGCTACTTCAAGGCTTAATTTCTACAAATATTTTTGTAAGGAAGGAGCAATTTTTCATTAGAAACTTATAAAGGCCCTTAGAAATGGATTGGTTTAAAACTCAGATTTTTTTTTTTTTATGTTACCCAAATTCTAATTCTTATAGTTACAAATGTTTCCTCACCTCAGGCCTTATCTGCAAACCAAGTTAAATCTGAAATAATCTATGGTGAAAATCAGAAACAGAACAACTTAACTGAATTAGGACAGAACACTGAACTAAATCATCTGGTTCACACCCATTTGTTATGATTCTCTGGATGAACTATGTGCAAAGGCTTCAGATGAGACATTTACCTATTTAACAGAATAATTTCGTTAAATCAGAAATAGGGAAAGAAAACTAGCTAATCCAGAAGAGTTCCTCTGGAGTATTTAAGCAAAAATAGTTCTACCTTCAAATACTGAAAAATCCTTATTATGAAATATGTGGGAGATGAACATCAATATTTAAAAAAAGGCTTGTGAAATTTCCAATTTGCCAAAGATATCATTTGGAACTAGTGTAATTTATTGTCAGCATTCACTAATTATCTCCATTGTGTTTTACTATAATTCACATCATCTTTTCCTTGTAATGAAAGGATCATCAGCACCCTTTCGTTGCCTTCCACAGAAAAGAAAATTTTCAAAATGGAAAGCAAGGTTTTACAGGCTTTTTTAAATTCTTCCTACATACAATGGAGACATGGCCTGAAGCATCACATAGATTAATGTAGTCTTAATTAGTTTAGTTTTGAATTCAGTTAATTATTAGCTGTTTAAATAACAACTTCTTAGCTATCAAATTATGTGAATATCTCTCTGCAATATATTATTGGCAAATACTGGTCTGCAAAAGTCTGAAATATACTATGAGCTCAGCTTTCTGGTAGAAAGGTGAACCTTGGCTACTATGCTGCCTACTCACACCCACATGTGTGTTCAAACACAAAAGTAAATGAAGTGCACAAATTGAGAAGTTTCTCTTCTAGACATACTGAACCGTGTCTTGGACACGGAATCCATCTTAAATGAGTAAGACTAACAGAGAGGGCAGAAACTTTTTGTCCATCACCAAATACTTTCATTCCTGAAAATTCCTAGGGAGGTACCAACCATATTCATTCATTTCACTGCGTTCTGAAGGTCTCCTCAGAAAAAGTTAACATTGATACTAATCCATCTAAAATACTGTAATGCATTCATCATCACATATATTCCTAACTGTACTGCTTTCTAATCTGCATCTCCTAATTATTTTCACCCTTTTGCTCTCTTTCTCATTTATCCTCCCAAAATCTCTGCTGGCAAAGATTAGCATTTTACATAGAACACTAAAAATATGTGACCTAATGAAGAAGCTGTCCTCCAGTAGTTAATCTGCTTTAGCACTGCAATTTCATTTAAAGTTAGAGATCTTATCTCTGATGCTTAAAACACAATTAGAAAAGAATGGAAAGGAACTTTCATTTTCCCTTGCTGGAGAATATCACTGAAACTGTACAAAGCATTTACAACATATCAACATTTAGCTAGAAATAATCCAGCAGGTCTTTTTTACAAAAGGTCTTTTTTTTACGTCTCCCAGAGTACACATAAGGCTGCAGACACCTGAAACAAACAGTAACTATGACTAGGCTTCTGAAGAGCTGTAGGTTAAGCGTGAAAATTCATATGAATATATTCACTTTTTATGTTACTATCTTACACATGTCAACAGGTAGAGTGCAGTCAGTATGCAAGTAGCTATCATAAACCATCGCAGACCACACACTACTTAAACAGAAGCTAACAAAAGCAATCACTTAGTGAAAAAATGGTAGACGCCTCAGAGGTCTGAGAAGTAGTAGTTATATTGTACTGGTAAGGTGTAATGAGATGACAGAGAAAACCTCAAATAAATCACATTTCAGAACAAGATTTAGAAACCAATGTATGAAAACTTAGTGCTGTCCTGAAACAAATGCATGGAATTAGGAGATTAAGTATCTAATCTTGTAAAGAATTGTTTATTTGTCTCAAAACCTATAGGGAAAAAAACCTGGAAAATAGTCTGCATTAGAATATTGAATTCCTTGAGTTTTACATAGGATTAATTCATGGCAAACTTATAGCAAAAACAGAGTGAGTAATTGGTAGCAAGAGGACCTCACAGTTTTTAAGAAGATTTAAATCATCTGAAACTCCTTCTTTCTCCAGACACTTGCAAGTGCTTCAGAAGTTGTTTCAAAGCAGTATTAATAGTTCTATGAGTAATTGTTCCTGGAGGGAGACTGAAAATGGACCTTCCTGAGAACAAAACGGTAAATGGTGTTACATTATTTCTCTCTGTATAACCAAAAGTAGTTAGATATTAAAAATATACTTCCAGAAAGCTGAATTACACAGAAATAGAAATACATTCAAAATGTGTTTCTGGGCTACGTTTTTAACTCCTCTTTGTAGGAATTATTATGGAAACAACTTTACTGAAAAGCCCCAAGGAGAAAGTAGAGCACAAATCTATGTGTTTAAATGAAAATGGATTTAAACATGAAATATTGGAATTGTTGTCATTCAACACTTTGGCAATATAATATTTTATAAAAGCTTTTCAGATTCTTCAGTAAAGGAATAATCCATTTCTGATACACATAACAGTTGTTAGCTCATAGAGTTCAGATGTAAGTATTCTACACTCCTTTCCTCTGTTATTTACCAAGAAACAATATAATTATACCCAGCTTTAAGTTCTTATCAGTGTGCAACTTCTGTTTTTCCTTTATATAACTTTACTACAACTCAAGTATCCGTGTTCTGCTGCAATTAATCTATATATATTCAAACAAAAAAGAGTGAAAAAAACCCCAGAATTCGCAGATTAAAAATGAACCATGTTCTCTGGCACTTACCCATTTTATAGTGTGGTATTAAAATAAAACATAAACTCCTGCTGTGCGTGCGCCTGACATAGTTTACCACATGGTTATGGAACCATTATACATCAATATTTCACTCATGTGGCAGTCTCCTGCTCCTCAATTAAGGGTGTAAATTTACATCATGATGACTGGTTCAAATGATTTTCATGTGAAATACCTAGACAGTAATATTTCTAGGACAAAATGGTCCACAAAGGTCAAGATGGAACATACAGTGGTGAGGAAAAGTTCACTGGTTTATATTTAGAAAATAATTGATCCAGAAGAGATTGAAGAAATCAGAAAACTAGCTGTGTGAAATATCCAGTCTTCATAAAGTCCTTCCTGCAGAATATTTTGTCAATAACTTATCAATAGTTCCATCTATCTAATCCTGCTATGTACAAGTAGCTCAAAAGGGTGAAAATAAAGGACCGAAACCCCGAAGGACCACCAAAATAATGAACAAATCATATTACAAACAAAAATAAAGGAAAGATAGGTCTTCACGTGGACATTTTTGATACAGAAAAGACAGCAGAACAAGACACTAAGTCTATGACTTCAATATCCTGGGACTGTTCTCTGGCACTGAGATCACCAGCATGGAAAAGCTTGTGCTCCTGATATTAACCCTTTTGCTCTCCAGAACAGTCAGGTCAGGACAAAGCACATCTGAACTACCCACTGGGGATGGTCTCAGGTCTGCTTTGACTACTGGACTGTGCCCAGTAACTGCTTGGAAGAGTCTTATTTGGCCTGGGCCAAAACCATGTGAAAGACACATCTAACCATTTAAGATTGTAGACAATTTGATTGCAGTGGCTGGAAACATTCCTTGGAGCCGTTTTGTTTAGTAAATAGATTTGCTATCGATAGTCAAGTTATGTGGAAGGTATTTCAATGACATATTTATGAATGACAGTATAAAGCCTTAATATGAAAGACAGATCTCTTTAGGGAAGCATTGAACAGACTTCATTTCTTATGAAACAATAGGTCTCTACAGAATACAATCAGGAAAAGGCACCTGTAGCCTCTATTAATATAAAGTGCATAAAATAAACCTTTCCAGGTTTATTAAATGATACAGTGAAAAAGATATCATGTTTATAATAATATACTAACTAATTGTTATTTATTAGATTGATTATATCATTAAAATAATTAACTTTAATTTAGAAATATGCATTTAAATTAACAGTTTCTGAATTCAAGGTATCCTAAGCTGTATGTTTTTAGAAACAAAGAAGAAAACACTCTAGCTTCAGAGGCAATTACTTTAAGGTATAAAATGACACACTGACAGCAGTATTACAAAACATAGCAAATATACCAACATGTCTGTGTTTACAGGCTAGTCTATCAGCTGGTCAGACATGTCTGAAGTAAAATATATTAAATACAAATATTATCAAATTCAAAGACCTCTTAAACTTGTATTTATGAGATAATTTATGCACCAAATAAAAAGCATTACTAGAGTATAATCCTACTGTGAACACTTCTTTTATTTACAAGGAAACTTCCAAGCTGATGAAAAATCATGAACAAGAACATGATAAAAGTAACACACTCAACGTTGTAAAATACCATCAGGACATCCTATATAAATAATAAAACCATAAAGCTAAAAAAACCCCAAAGGTAACTTGCTACTTGTGCAATGGCATTATAACCAGAAAATTTAATAAAAAGAAAAAATGGTTTGCCACCTTAACTCCAGACAAATAGGTCCAAATCTGGAAACTTCCATTCCTTTTCTTCACTTTCCCCCCGCAAAAAACAAAACTACTTCCAGTAAATATTTAATTCCTCTCTTTGAAAAGTAAAACATCCTGTTTATTTTACATAAAAAATGTGAAAGCAACTTTTCTTTCTGTTTATAGAATCAAGTAAAGTAACAAGTCCTTGGCCAAGATGTCCTCATGTAGCTGTGTTATAGGACTTGCGGAAATTCTGTTTTGACCTCTTTAAACTTCCAGAAAATAAATGGGACAGCACATGTTCAATCAAAGTGATTATATTACCTGAGGCTTCCCCCTCAAATCTGCAGCTGCTAGCTGGAAAGCAGTGAAATCAGGTCACAAGGATGAACGCAATGACTTCCAGGGCTACAGAAACACTCCTGGATGTTCCCCCACTTGAAAAGTACTTGAGCTGGCAACTATCTTCTTTTGATCAGACATTTTAATACCAGCAGATAAAATTTGTTTTGCCTGTTACTAACTAGACCTACTCTGGACATTTAAGTCATGGTAGAAAGTAGCTCTTGGTCACAGAAGAATCAAGCAGTCAGAGTTCACGTTGGGAGGGATCTCGGGAGGGATCTCACGAGGTCTCTAGTCTACCCTTGTGCTCAAAGCAGCATCAGCTGTAAGATTAGCAAAGGTTGCTCAGGGCTTTACCGAGTCAGCAGAACCTCTAGGAATGGAGACTGCAGAGGCACCCAGGCAGCTTATTCCTGTGCTTGACTGTCTTCATGGTGAAAAAGTTTCTCCTTCTGTCTGTACATACTCAGTGCCAAATATGCAGAGATAACTCCACCATTTGCTTAGTAAACCTAGTCTCACTAATACGCATGCAGACAAACTGTATATTATGTGAACTGCATACGTGGTGTGACACCACTTGTAGCTGGACAGTAACTATCCAGGTTCCATTTGCTCACGCCTTGAGATCTTAGGCATGAAAAAATAGTCCCTTGTTGAAAATTCAAAGTGTTTTAAAATAGACTTCACTCGGTGATCCAATGTACCATTAACTGGAACTGCTAGTGCTGTTACTTTCAGGAGTTACCACTGTGTCTATAAATGAATGTGAAAAGAAAATGAAAAGTTGCTTCTACATAATTGGTCAACTCTCAAAATAATACAGCAAACATGACTATGTGCAAGTCATCATGTCCTCCTAAGGGTTATGTAATGAAAATAGTTAAAAACCTATTCTCAGCTAACAAATTAATTTAAAAACAAGAGGAGACATTTCACTTTGTCAGATGTGAATACACAGGGGTATTGAGGTAGGATGCAAGTTTTATTTGTACCTTACGCTTAAAAGGAAGTTTGAAAATTTTCTAGCTATTAAAAGTTACTCTTGTAAAGAGAGGCTGGCTGCTGAGTTATATTTTTTAAGCTAAGTTCTTTATAGATGACAAAAAGACCTTGTCAGCAACTAAATAGTACTTTCAAGTATTTTAGCATGTACTAAAACTTTTTATGATACAGCTTCTAAATTAGATATATTTGACTGTGTACATGCTCAGGTTTCTGGCATCATGGAATGGTTACCTGACAACAAAGTACCAATGACAATTAATTTGGTTATAAACATAACTTTTATCTAAAAACACCCCAGGGCAAAGCAGAAGAAAAATGAAAAACAATTGTAAAGACACAATCATACTCAATTAACTGACTTCAAGTCTTGCTTTCAGTAAACAAAATTATTATATCCTGATTCAGTTACTTTTTTCTGAAAAAAAAAGAGAAAGGAAAAAGGAAAAAGGAAAAAGGAAAAAAAGGGAAAAGGGAAAAGGGAAAAGGGAAAGGGAAAAGGGAAAGGGAAAAGGGAAAGGGAAAGGGAAATATAAAAGGAACTTTAAAAGATTTGTAGACTCTGCAGGAATGGCAAAGTGTGGTAAAAAAAGAAAATGGTTTAATTATCTAAGGAATATCATGTAGTTCAAAAATACTAGATTATGTGTTTGCATGATTCAGAAATCTTTTTAAGAAATAGTCTAATGTTTTATCTTAAAATAACAGCTTTTTTAATTTCTTTAAAACTTGCTGAATTTACTTAGTCCATTCCTACATCAAATGGAAAAAATATTTTGCTTGTGTAAACAGTCTTGGGCAGATTGTAGAAGCCCATTAAATATCATTTCTGTTAAGGCTGAGATTTAAATTAATTTTAATTATATGCATAAAGAATTATGAACTGAAGTTAAGAAAGCAGAGATGTACTGAAATGCATTAAAACTGATAATATGCACTAGTTAGTACTAAGTCAAAGCTAAAAATAATTGAGAGCAGTGAGAATTGTGAGACCTGTGGAAATGTATATGCAAGAGAAATGGTAAGGGAAATGGTATTTTCCTTCACTATCCCTTAGAATAAAACATTTTTCCATAGCTAATATTGTTGTTGAAAGATGGTTATCAACTACTTCCATACAAAGGGGCACAAAATGAAGATTGATCGATTATAACAAATCATTTTAAAAGGGAGAAAGCAGTATTGTTGAAAACTAATTTAATTTTCATCACAACATTAGATGTTATTACTTTCTTGTAGGTGTCATTAAAGAATGTTTGCAAAGGTTCTCTGAACAGCAGTATCACCAGCCACTGAAAACTAAAACTGTACCTTTTTTGCAGAAGCCAGCAACTTTAATTAAGCTATATAATATTCTGACTAGAAATATTGTGTGTCACCATTATGCTAAGCAGGGCAGGGGCAGAAACAAAAGACTGAAGAAGGATAAGGAAATTTTGTTCCCCGTTTGCGCCCATCTTCCCAACTACCGAGTTAACACATATTCGTAGAACAAAACTCTCGTCTGAATTGCTGGCATTAGTCATTCCCCAGAAAGTAGCACTGGTCAAAACATCGGTATGCCAGTTGCAGAAAACTATAGAGAAGGTAAAATGCTGTGTAAAAGAATAAGATGTGCTTTCCTGTCCTTCAGATCTGCACTAACCTCACCACTGATCAAAGGGAAAATGAAAAGAGGTCCATATTCTGCCACCTTATTCATATCTAGGCTGAATCTAACCTTGTAACCCACAGATAGTGCAGTGTCCTGAAATACACTGAAACAAATAAACAAACTGGAAAACCTCCATAATCCCCATTATAACATTTCCTTCATGGTCCATGACCATGACCTCAGACCTTCCTCTCTGACATGCCCACATAGAAGCTTTTAGCCTTGATGAAGGCTGGTAAGGCCATTTCGGTGCTAGCCTGCTACTAGGGGAAACTGAAAACAAGATTTGTATCGGTGCCAAACCCGCCAGTATGGTTCACGGAGAGAAACCAACAACTTAATGCAGTGTCAGCTGTAGAAATGTATTTGATCTAAATAGAAATGTATTTAAATAAATATATTTAAATAGAAAAGTATTGGTGGTGTTGGGTTGATGGTTGGACTTGATGATCTTAAAGGTCTTTTCCAAAATTAGTGATTCTGTGATTTCTTCTATGTAGACATAAATGACTGAATGAGAGAATAATGTGAAATATTACAAAATGAAGCACATTTACCAGCCAGATCTTACCTAAAGAAGGCATAGGGTATGCCAGCTCAAAATCAACTCTTCCTTTCCAAGCCACAGGGATTTTATTTTATTTTTTGATTTCTCTATGCTGAATATTTTAGAGTTGGAAATAATCTGTTTACAGTGACAACATTCCTAAAACTGCTAAGAATGTGATTATTCACTGATTTTAAATGGGGAAACATATACTTATCCAATAGCAGTCTAGAAATCTTACTCTGTATTAAGGTACAAGTCCACTATGTTACATTCTGTTGCCCTGTTCTTGGTATACAAGGGGAAATGGAGAACCTGTAATTCGTCTAAGTTACTGACCAAGTAATCAAAATCGCTGGAGATATCTGACTGCCCAGCAGGATCTCCTTACACAGAGAAAAACAATGATGGTGACAACAACAACAACAATCTTAAACAATAACCACTCTGAAATAAACCACTTCAATCCAGATAGATAATTGGCGGAGGCTAACAAGAGTTAACATGAGTTTACCATGTGTTCAGTAGTATGATAGATGATGTATGTTTTCAAATTCGCATGTATATAGATTAGAAAAAAGAGTCCAGAATTACAGACACTGAAGTAGTAAAATTCAATTAGATACTGTCAGATATAAAAAAACAAATCTATCAAAACCCCCATAGACATGTATTTTAAATAGAAGCAAATGCTTCGTGGTTTATAAAACAACTGGAATGGAATTCATTACAACAAAACTAAATATCCACATCTGAGCTAATCACCCTAGATGCCTTTTATAATGAATGAAAAACAGGTTTATCTACCATATGAGTAATTTCTACCTAAAGAAGCCATCTAAAATAGGTCAAATGAATTACACCCTAAAATAGACATCTTTCTCATAAATATAAAGGTTAACCATCTCTGTACAGATGTGTATACTGTACATGTCTAAAGCTAGGGAAGGTGAATGCCAGTCAAAATTACTAGTTAAGACACCACTAGGTCTGTTATAAAAATCCAGTATATTGAAAACATTTGGTCAGATTGCACTTAGATATATCCATTGGTGCTTTGAAAAAAAAAAAAAAAAAAATTAGTCTGAGAGTCCTTACGCCTTTCACTTCTCCTTGAGAATGAATTTGTGCTACACAAACCTTTGACTAAGTGTCTTACATGTCAGTGTTTTAAAACTGCTGAAGTTCCAAACTACCATCTAGCTTCCAATTTAAAATTGCAGTAAATTAAACAACAGTTCTTAAGTTGTCTCTAAGTGGCTATAATTAAATCTTCCCTCCTAATGATGCCGTCCATTCCAAGGAGAAATTCAATATGGCAAGAGGTGTAGGAAAGGAGAATTATAACAAAATCCTATGGCTTGGCATACAGCCATGTCTAAAGGGCATACATTAGCACTTCAAGTTTCTGCAGGAGTTGCTGGAAGACAATCAGTCTGGAGAGGGTACAGATGAGACACTCTAAAGGATACAATCACCTTTTCTTATTCTGGCCCTTCATACCCGTTCAACTATTCTTTATCTTTTAAATAAATTCTTGCTTTTTCAGAGGAAGCATAACCAAATTATACTTTATATACTTCATTCTCAAGCAAGGTGTAGCCGTGCTAATGGACCAAAGGTACTCAATATTAGGGTGTATGTCCAAATCTGGATATTAACATATTGCCTGAGATTCCTTTACTTTTCTTGGAAGTTCTTATCCTTAACCCTTGTAAGATTAGTTGTTCCTGAGGAATCCACAAAGCCTCCTCTTGTTAACATAGCCAGGTTAACAATGGATGATAAAAATGGATAGGAAAGCTGAGTTTTAACAGTGTGTGAATGGAACATTCTATGCTGAGATGATGTTGTCCCAAACCAGAGACCCCTAAAGAGGAAATTATCAATGAAAAGCTTTGCATGAAATTACCATCAAACAGTATAAACAATAATCAGATAATTGCAAAGGGACTTTTGAGAAAAGTCATCAGTTTGACCAGAAGAATAAAGCATAACATTTTGTGATGGGGTAAACAACATGGAACAAAAAAATGGTAATAGAGCAGCAGTCCAACTCCAACCTGAAACTGCCAGAAGTCATCTGAAACCCTTCCTGACTTCATTCTGTGCCTAATGGGGTCTTCTCCCCATGTGACAGCATAGGCAGCTGCACTCCAGCAAGAGGGATGGTACTGCAAGGGTGACACATACTGGGACCCACACATTGGAGCACCCGTGTGAGCCAGATAGACTTTTTGCACCAGCAATAGTTTGTAAGGAGCAGCATGGATACAGGTCACCCATAAAGTCAGCACACTTGCAATCCCACCAGGAGGCAGGTAACAAGAGGGGAACTTGCATTCATGGATGAGATGGGGTGTGCACATCACCATGTGGTGGTGTGTGTGCAGTTACAGCTTCCTGGGATTATTGGAGGGACGTTAGAAATGTGCAGGGGTACACTCACATTTTGTATGCATCCAATATTATGCTTTATCTTTTGTATTGCTGATATTGATCCCAAATGTACAGTTCACTAATTGGCCCATTAATTACACATAATTCAAAAATCAATAAACCACCTTGATCCTGATTTGGTTTAACCCAAGTGAGCTGAGTAGTTCTTCCCTGCCACATTTGTTGCATTTAAAATTTAGAATAATTACAGCTTTGATAAAAACCTCTAATTAATTCCTAATTATCACCTACCTAACTTTTGCCCAATAATGTTACACAAGACTAAGTATTTGTAAACTACATCATCTCTTAGATCATCAAAAAGCAGCTTGATGAAAATTTTATTTAGCAAATAATTCTACAGTTTGCCAAGAAACCAAGACAACTTCTATTGGACAACAATATTGAACAGATAATAAACAAATACAGTTTTCATAGTACTGAAGTATGCAAATATTTTTTGTTTACATGTACACTTTAAGATAAATAATTTTATTTATGTTATAGTGTATCATTGTTCTCTCTCAAAGGTTGGGAATACCAGGAACACACACCATAGCAAAAGTCATTGCTGTGGAAGCCTTCATTCATTCTGCATTATGAATTGCAATTAATCCCTGCACCATTCAATGGTCTAAAAATGAGGCTCCCCAGCTTCGTCTTGAATTAATTAATTGAGGGCTTTTGAGCCAACACAATCTTTATTTTTTCCTTTTCTTTTTTCTTTCTCATATGATCCTTGTACTTATATTTATGTAAAAGTACTTATGAATTGCAGCTATTGTGGTGACTTTTATTATGGCACCCCATCTAAATTAACCTCTGCTTGAAGTTATGGAGACATGATTTAAAAAGTATAAAATATAAAAATAATAGAATATGCTACTATTCTATTTTGTCAAAATCTAAGAATAATAATCATATTATTGTCACCTAAGAAATGTGTGTGCAGAAAGATTGCCTTTTTCTTCCATTAGTCTCAAAAACAAAATTCTCCTTCCAAATTTTGTGATACTTAATATCTAATAAAAATGTAGTACTGTTACTTCATAGACAATTTTATGCCATAATGAGTTAGTTCAAATTATATTAGACTATATAGAAAAATAAACAAAAATAACAGCAATAATAAATTAATATTATGCATTGGAAAATATATCAATTCAGAATTTTTCTTTAAAATGTATTTTTAATTTTCTAAATTTTTTTCCCCCATAGGAAATTCTGTCAAAATCAGCCTGATGTTGATAAAAATAGATTAGCTGAAACATCAGATTGTGAATTTGGCTTCTTTCCTTTCTCAAGCAGAAGGTGGAAAAATATGATGTTATATAAAGTGATTATTTCTCTTTTTCTCATGTACAGACATTTGCCAGTGTTTAGATGCTATGGGGAACAACAACAATGTAATTTTGGACAATGTTCATCATAAACCTCTGCCAGTTTATCCCTCTATATCTGACATAGGAGTCAACTCCCTGGCCAGGGAGTTTATTCTACATGTAGAAGTTAGTCTACTGATTCAGCCTTCACATATATCAGGTGAATTAATCACTGCACGAGGCAGTACATGGAGCAGTAACTGGTTCTTTCTATAACTTACGCCTTACAACATTTTGCAATTTTAAAGTGCACCATTTTCACTCCTAGATTTTATGTTCTAGAATTAGTGTCTGTCTTATAGGTGAAAGTAAGTCCTGTTAAGGTAGAAACTGAGTGAGTAGATGTACAGCTGCAAATCTGAGGGTTGTTATGTGAATACAGCATTGGTATTTATTTTAACAAGTTTTAAAAGTATACAGAAACTTTTATAATCTTTTTTTATGAAGCAGATGACTAGACAGACTGGGTAAATACTTTGGGGGAAGGTGAGTAGAGTCACTGCAGTGTAATCATAGAAAGAAATATATCTAAGAACACAGAAGCTGCTGTGTTATTTCAGTCCCTTTTCTTCTACTAGCTATTTTCAAACCTGCATTTGACTTTCTAACACTAATTGGAGTATTGACTGACCATATAAATTCCTGCCCTCATTGTTCCACTCTCACAAATTAACTAGTGAGTGCCTCCAGTTATCTAAATAAGGTGCTGATTGATCATGTAGAAATAATTAATCAAGCCAGAGCTGATATGATCTCCAGACATGGCAGAACTTTCTTTTCTCATTATGCTTACCTAGTGCAGAATTTAAATTTACAGCCTGTGGCAAAAGGTAATGTTTTTTGAGGGTTTTCTACAAGTCAAATTACAAGGAGGAAGTCAGATTTCATTGTAATAAGGCTTTAAATGAGTCCAATTACATTTTAGTTCAAACAGTCTTGTTTCAAATATTGTTCTGCCTGTCTGGCAGCATTTAATAGAAGCCAACATTGAGTTTAGAGCACTGGGGAATAATATGCCAACTTTCCTGTCTTGAATCAGTGGAAGCAGGCGTCCTTAGTAGACAGGCACTTAAATACATGTAATGCAGAAACTGAAATGCTGTTACAACTGTATTTCTCCTTAACAAGTAGACATAGCAAGCAATACAATGCCTTTTGCTGCAGCAACTCATTTATCATGAACAAGTTTACTGTCCTTCACCCTTCACCCTCCCCACGTACACACACACACGCTTAAAAAGAGAAAAAGATCTTTTTAACTGAAAAAGCACGAGTAGCATACACTATTACTTTGTTCAGCAAAGTACATTACACTCTCGGTTATCATATGAAATCCCCAGATTTTCACAGCACCTTAGCTAAGAAAAGCACAGCAGAAGCGATCTTCTAAATCATCAGATCCAGACTACTGCAATGACAAACAGTCGCTACTTGCTAGTCTTTCTTGACACACTGTCTTCTTGGTCCTAGCTGGCACTTCAACACAGATGTTCTTATAGAGAACTGGAATTACCCAGCTTCTCCTCTTGACACACTAGAAATGAGACAAGAGGAGAAAGCTTTTAACAAAGCTGTCATAATCTTATGACAACACAAGGAGGCTGAGAGCTAACCCACTGTAGAACCCTCTTGTTTTCTCCCTTAGTTATACAAGAAGTCTAGAAGCATGAGATCCTGACCTAGACTAACATTAGATGTTCGCCCAAACAGTTGTGAATTTCTGCTACACCCAGAAACACACCGCCACTGATGAAAATGAAACCAAAAGCAACATTTGATTAAAAATTAAGAGTAGTTTCCTAAACGTGCATACTTCAGCAACATTCCCTCGGGAAAATTTGGTGGTAAATCCAGGCCCTAGAGCATTTTCTAGTTCAGAGGTGGCAGAAACAAAGGCTCTGTTTTAACTGCATATTTATCAGCTTTAAGCTGATTTTTACATTGTTAAAAGAGCACAATTCACAGCTTTCCTCCAGCACACAACAGCAAATTTATGCTTTTACCCTTTGAATGCAGAAAGCATTTTTTTGTGCTAAGGAAGAAAGAGCTGGATTCTGCATCTTCAGATATATTCGTATGTGAATATATCTGCAAAGTGTTTGACATTAAAACATAATTACAACAAGGAACTGTCACACACAGTATTTGAAAGCAATGCACTGAGTTTGCAATGATATATCTTTAATAGCCATTTAAGATCTTCACCATAAGGAACAGAAGACAAATCTGCAACATTGCCCAACTGGGAAAATAAATGGTCATCTTGTTTCACTCATAAATGAGCCCTGTTGGCAATAAACCATTACGGAGAAATATATTACCTTCTTTCCAGGGGTACACCATTATCAAATGCTACCAGATGCTCATCTCAATTGTCAGTGTCATATCTGAAGTCTCTAATGATGCTAACTAGTTTTCTACATACTAAAAAATAGGATTTCCTCACCTCAAAGCTGCTTATCCCAGCATACACTCCAATTTTGCAGGCAAGTCCATTTTCATTCTTAATGCACAATTTCTTCAAAATAGACCATGACTTACTGGAATGTTCATTAACTGCTGCAGAAGATTGTCCTGGGAGCTCTCCATAGCTTAATTCCCAAAAGGGAGGTAAACATCTGAAATGCAACCTCACTGGTTATGCTAGCAGTATTTTTTTCATTAATATATTGCTTTATGTTTTAATCATATTACAGAATTTTAATCAAGTAAATGTGTTTAAGGAGAATGAGTAAACAAAAAACCCCCAAAAAACCTTAAAAGAGTATAAAAATATCTATGTATTTATTTAAAAGTTATTCTGAACGCAATAGAGCTACTTTTATATACATATATACATATAAAAAATATAGGCATACTTTCAATGCTACAGTCTTAAGTTATGGCTTAGGTTTTAAACCAGCTAATCAGGTTTGGCGTCTGCTTGCCATTTGTATGGCATTTTAAACCAGGCTTGAGTAAAGTTAAAATGTTTAGCAAATTTGAAAGGCATGCAGTGCATAGATATGTTTATCTAAGTGGATCAAGTCGTAAGTCAGAATGTGGAATGACCATTTCATATCGTAAATAATTAAAGGAATGAAGAGAAATAATTTATTACAAATGGATTTTTAAAAGGGAGTCACTAAGTGCATATGAGCTCCTTGCTAGGAGATCTCACTGCTTCAATCACTGAATTCAAATACCATTATTGAGAACCTGCTGGGAGAGCAGTATAGGTACTTTCTGGATGGCCTGTTTGTTTGCTTCCATCTCTATTCTTACTGTGCAAGTATTCCTTGCTCTGTAGCAAATATGTGACTACTCAAAAGGTGGCTAGAAATAATGAGCTGAAAAGGTTTGTTAAAGCAACTGCGCTCCACGTCAGACAAAAAAAAAAAAATCTGCATTATAATAAAATTTCATTCACAATTAATTTACAGATCAAGACTAAATCCAAGCCTACTGTTGGAGGCTTTAATAAGCATGCTTCAAAATATATCTTGACTTCCTGCATTTACATAGAGCATGCCCTTTTTAAATCCACAAACCTCTCTTCTGCTCATCACAGTCAGATGGAGAGGGAGTCCTACTTTAAGTAAAGCCTGTATAACAGCCATGATCTTCACCACATTTTAATCAAGGGTTTGCCAGCACTTCCATTCTTGTCAGGGCAATATTACTTATAAAGAATCACTCTGGGCTAAATGTAACATTTAGTGTTTTAGAACTGAAGAGCATATATTTATAGCATTTAAATTAACAAAAAAATATATATTCAAGAATTTTTAAGATCTAAGTACACCAAAGGAAGGAGATATGATCAGTTCAAAACTTCATCATCTTCCACAACAAGAGCCTACAATTTTCATCATATGTGTGATTTCTTTAAAATACCACTACGATTTAATAATTAACCTGGATCCAGAAATTTCTGTCATCTCTCTTTTGTTATGTGAACAAAGTAAATGTTGCAAGCACATCAGTGTCAACAAGAATTGTCAGCCACAGTCACATGTTCCATTGCTTTCATAAGAAAAAACAACTTATCTCACACCTGGCTCAGATATTAATATTCAGGTTGAGTGTTTCAAGTTAGTGTTGCATGGCAAGAAGATTATGTGTATTCTTTGATGCCAGAATTTAAAAGTGTTCTGTATTTGAACATTGACCATGTTCATGACTTCATGAGTGGCCTACAGCGACCTATAAACAACAAAATTAATCTGCAGAATAATTCATCATATACTGTGTAGAGATGCATTTTAAGAGTCCAGTCTTGCTAACAAGATACGAGCATGCATGCAAATATTCTTGCTTCAAGTGCCATGGTATTTGCATAATTGTTTGTGAGCACACAGCTAGTCTGGACATTCAGAAAACATATTTGTTATATTAGCTAGGAACTAGAGACCCTCTTAAGATTTCTAGATGCAGCTCATTTATATTCAGCAGATATCCTTTTCATCACAGTATTTTACTTTCTCTTTATCCTCTTCCTTAATATATTGTATTATTTTAACTTGGGGCATCCAGAGAAGCAAAGAACACTGGTTTTACATGTGAGGACATACAACCAGAAAAGTATGATCTGGTGCCTCTATTTCCATTAGGTTCATGGGATTTCCATTTTTTGCCAGGAGCCCACTGACCAGAATTATGTATGCGTGCTATAACAAATTCTGCAATGATAGCCTGTGGTAGCCACTTGGATAGAGATTCTACTAAAATAAAAATATCGAGAATTCATATAAAATACTTGCTTGCAGGTGCCCTAAAGATAATGGCAATGCAACATATGGACAAATAGGAATAGGAATGACAGGAAAATGGGTAAACTTATGAGTAGATTCAGACAAACAGGGTAGAAAATAATAATAATAATAAAAATAAAATATTTTTTTAGATTTCAGATATTATACAATTTTACTCTTGCTCTCAGAAGCAGGTAAAGAAACATGCAAAACAACAGCCCAGAAAACCAGTAATTCATTATCATGAGTTTATCATGATATATGTATAATACAGGCTCAATAAGAGGGAATTAAAACTGTAAATGATAACATTAAATAAATAAGATTAATTTGCTTTACCCTGGTGAAACCATATGTGGGAAATAAATTAGAGCTAAATTAGTTGTCTAGATAATGTGGTGATGAAGACTAAGCAAGTATGTATAATGTAAAACTAATAGCAATATATTTTTATTGAATATTTTTAAGATTATTTATTATTAAATAACCACACATAAATATTTATTATTAAAGTATTTAATTAATTACATCTATATTTCTGCATAGAACAAACTTTTTGTGTTTGCCTGATATTTTAAACGTGTGTTAATGGAGTTGTTTCATATTTTTATTGTTTTGTTTTAGAGAAAATAGTTAGAATTCATTAATTTATAATAATGTTGATGAAAATAGTTAATTAAAATGTTAATGAAGCCAACAGTACTAAAAAATTATAAGTTCTTTCAGCACTGAAGCTAGACATGAAACAAAGCCCATTCAGTTTAGAGGATACAACAGAAACTTTTATAGTGACAAAATAATAGCACATTTGTAATTTATTGCAGATGTAAAAATGACAAAGTTATTAATGCACTGAGTATATGATATGGATGAAAAGAACTTTTTGTAAATAAGCTTTAAATATCCCTTTTGCAAATTATCATGAAACACATTATATTGTGTTAATGCTATTTAGTTTAAAGGGTGTCATAGCATATTATTTTGAAAAAAACCCAGACAAAAAAAAAACCCACAAAACCCACCCCCCCAAAAAATCAGAAGGTTTTATGAAAATTCAGTCCTAAAAAAAAAATGTTTCTGAAGAAATAATGTCACAACAAAATGATAATAGATTTCCAAAATAAAGTTAGAAGTCAAATGGGACTTGAAAGATTAGAAAAACAGATTGGATGTAATAAGTTGGAAAAAATAATAATTGAACTGAACCACCAAAGCCATGCTAAAACTACAGTATTGAAGCAAGAGAAGATTCCTGTCAAGCAGCAACATGGAATCCAAACTAAAGACTGGAGGAATGTAAAGATCATTTTTTATCAATCTTGATTTAAATGAAAGGCTTTCCTGCCTAACCAAGAATTGGATCCATCTATGCAAATCACATTGTAGATACAGATAAATGCCTAAGAGGATTTAAACATATTCCACACCACATGAGACCTTGATTCTTTCATTGCTATAAAAAACAAGTTAAAAAAAAAAAAGAGGAAAAAACCCAACCTTGTGCAGAAACAAACGTGAGATTCTTTTTGTTTTGGATACCATGTATGTCTCCCCCCAAAACACAGCACCTGAATTATATTTTGCTCACAGGTACCAAATCTTGCCTTGAAAATGTACCTCAGCCACACAGAGAGATCAAATGCAGGTTGCTTGGAAAAAATTAAGCCTACTAGTTCTTAATATTTGAGTGAAATGTCTTTTACTTTTTCACACTTTGTAGGTTTGTTTATTTTAATCATTACACACATGTGAAAAGTCATAAGTTTATCGTGTTTTTTTTATTGTTCACATTCTGTGATGTGATGATTCATTTGTGTAAATGTATATTTATTACTAATATTTCATAAATGATGTCAGGCATATCCACTCTAAGGTGTGAACAAAGCACTTTGCACATTTCATTGCTATGAACCACACAGATTCCTCATTCTTTTTCTATATGAATATAAATATTTTTCATTGACTAGCCACCTGCCAGCTGGTCAACTAAGCTCCTTATTAGCCAAAAGTTTTACCCATCTTGCACAAAAATCCTGATACTGCATCCTAAAATTTAGCAGATCCTTGTCACTCTGACAGTACCCACTCAATACCCACTCAGAAACAGAACAACTTATAACAGAATAGTAAAGACAAATCTGTAAATGAAAGAAGGAATTTTTTTTTTGTATTTCACCTAGTGACTTACTGTCCTGCCAGACGGGAAACAGGTGCATGTGCTTAAGAGTTAAAGCTACTGGGGCATGAATAAATGGGTTTTAGAATAATAATTTGCCATCAGTTTGGTCTCAACCAACAGTCGTATTAGAAAATGAACATGCATTTTTTTTCTATTTTCTGACATGAAAATCCCACCTATTACTAGAGAAAAAGTGACCTGAGATATAACTTTATTTCAACATCCTTCTCTGCTTCTATTTATTGTAGCTTTTTGTCCTCTGGTGGTTCAGGTGGGTCCATGTTCCCCTGTGACCTGAGGTAGAGCTACCAGATGATCCAGTCTGTCCATTCCAGGGCAGCCGGTGCCGGCTGTCACGGGCTGGCTAAATAAAGACCTGATTTAGACAGATCATCACTTCCTCTTGCATGTACAGTCATTGTCTTGGATCTGCCTCTCTGTTTAAAAGCAAATCGTCTCCTGACTCACTGTGATCCCAGTGGGCAACCTGTACTGCCCATCACTGCCACTCTGTATATTACTGACTGACAGACGTTTTCTATTCCAGGACAAGGGACCTTTACAAATCTGAATACACTTTTTTGGCCGAAAACTGGGTTTTTTTTCTGCTGAAGAGTAAAGGAAAAAGCTTCCAGAAAAAAGCTCTGATCTCATGATTTAATCGAATTCAATTAAGTGGCAAGTCCATCTACTTATTTCCCATTTACAACATACTAAACTTAATTAATTTTGGTGAACTCTTTTTATATGGGAAGGAAATGAATACAGAAAATGTGTGGTTAAGGTGCTTCCTGAAACTGCAGAGATCTGAGTCCAGTTTCCCAATTGCCAGAGATTTCCTTCATAATTACTGAGAATTCATTTCATCCCCCTCTGTCCCAGTTCTCACTCCTTTGCTTGTCTAAGATATCCTTTTCACTTACAGTTGGTATGTTGTTTTTTTTAACAATAGAGGCTTTTCAGAACAAAAAAATCTGTTTCTAGGATGATATGATGACTGTTACTGTATATATACATTGCTTTGTGCATATGTATGTGTAGGTGTATGTGTGTGTATCTATACCCATATCTATATCTATATCCATATATTTATATTGCTGTTAATAATGGTCTTTGGCTGATTAATACATATGTGTGCCTAATAATTTTTTTATATATACGTACAACTCAATCAAATATTAGATCTATGCTGACAAAACTGAATATCAGTACAGACAAAGTTTCTTTATATTTAGTATAGCACTGTGTGTAAAATCTGTGGTGAAACGTGTATACAATAATATTATACTATTATATATTATATAATAATATATAAGCTGACACAATTATTTCTTTTGTGCTAAAATTACAGTAATTTACCTACTACTAATTAATGCCAGATGGATGTACAGAGCGATCTAAATTGTTATAGAACTACAGTGTTAAACAATGTGCATAGGCTTTATGAATAATTTAATTATTATTATGCTGGTATAAAATCAGTAAATAGTCTTGGTGTAATTTTAACACACAAGTGTTTCTGCATAAAGGAAAGTGTAAATAAGATTACACACCTGTTCATAAGATTTTGTTATATAGGCCAGCTATTGCCAAAACAAACCATATTATAAGTCAAAATGTTGCAGCCAAAAGGGAAAAAAAGCTAAACATGTGGATGGATAGTTGAAAATAATAATAGATTACTAACACACTACAAAACTAGAAACCAAATAAAGGATGTTGCCTGTGACAGCTTATTTCTTATACCCAACTAGTAGCTATTTAGCTTCTTAACAACAGACACGTAACAAAAAAATTTAGTCTTGCTTACTACATATGGGAAAACTGCACCATCCGAGAATTAATTTTAGCTCTAAAGATCAAAATTATGAACTGAAAATTCAGGACCAATAGAGCTATAATAGTTACTCAGCAGTCCAGCTACTTCATATTAAGTATGCCAAAACTTTCTTTTGAGGTTAAAAAAAATTGTCAGTATTTTGAATCATTATAAATGCCTGCAGATTTTTCTGTCATGCTTTGTACAGATAAACTGCATATGCCAATGTAATTTGATTTAACCATTAATATTCATTGTCCTCATTTAAGTATTTGAAAGTTAGAATTATTTTCAATATTGTTGTTGATTGACCTGGATTTTTGATTTATCAAATCTTCTTAATGGATACTGCACATATGTCACTATTCATGTTGTTATAAACCAGAGCTCCAATTAATGCTGACATGCTGTAAAAAAAGTAATCTGTTAAATTCACCTATGTTAAAATGCTTCATCCTTAACACTTTAAATCAATATTATGTTTGCATTTAATCAAACAAAATGTACTTAAAGCACTAAAACACCAAAACTTAAAATAAAAGAAAGACCATGTATCTCAGACTTGCTAATATTGAAATCTTATCAACAAAACAAATTATAAGAAACTAAGTACAAATTGGCTGTGTAAAGTACATTATTTGAGTTCACTTTCAAAACCTTCATGATTTTGTATCCTCAAGATCATGCTGTTTTGATGCAGCTGTGGTACAGCAGGTGATTTATAGGCAGGCCATTTATAGGTATTCTTTATACTACTATTATAAAATGTACCACTATCTATTCAAGACACCTGTATATCATTGACAGCCAATAGATCACGATAATAAGTGCAAATGCTTGATCTTCTTCAGTACCTAATAGTCATCAGGTTTTATGTGTGTCTCATGAATTAAAATTCTTCTACAAGGCACAGCAGGAACATGGACTCTAAGCAGGTAGAAGGTCAAACCAATGACAGGGGTAAATCTAGATCTTATTAATGACTACTCTTCTATTTGCTGCACTCATTTCTTCGTCAGAAAAGTGAGCTCGCCACTCTCACTGTTCACATACAAGAAAATGAGCATGATTTCTTTTCAAATTCAAACAGCAGCAAATATTTTAATTAGGTTAGAAGCACAAAGTATGTATCATCAGAAAACGCGTGTTAGCTTGGCTGTCTGATTCTAGGCTGATTTTATCGACCCAGCATTTGGAAAAGATTTTTTTTTTTTTTCTGACTGATAATTGAGCCCATCTGAGAAAGAGTAAAGGAAACACAAATACGAAGTGCCATACTATTATTTTACAGTTACTTTGTATCTCAGGACTACACTAATATATTCTCTACTGTTCCAAAATTTCAACAATGGGCCTTTCATAAAGGCATTCTTACAGAACAGTGCGTGGACCCCTCATTCAAATAAATTAAAGCCAAGGCTTCCAAGGAAAACTTCTGGCCACAATTCACATGGCCTACACACACCAGTTAGTTAGAAAAAAAAAAGCTGCCCAACAAAGGAACAAAAAGAAACAATGTCCCTTGGAAACAGACCATCCATTCAAGTAAAAAATGAAATACACAGTACAGCTATAACTGAAAAGACCATGAGTAAAGAATACCAGAGGGTAAAACCTTTCCACTAAAGCAATGTCATACTACCAGCTGACCTTCACACTTTCACCTCCAGTGTAAAGCATTATTCATGCTGCAGTGTTTGAAGCACTTGCAGAACTAACAAGGAAGAGGAAAAGAAGCAATTAGTATGCTCAGGCACAGCATAGGAAAAGAAAAAAACCTCAATAAAACAACAAATACCTAAACTGCTATGAAGCTATGTAAAAGCCCTACGTTACAGTTCACTCTCTCCCTGCATTCCCCCTCTCGGTGCTCTCCCCTGCATATTAAACACTGGGTTCAGTAAGGGACACAGCTTTTTGGATTCTCTAATGGGGAAGCATCCTTCTTCCATTCCAAGTACTTTATATAACTGTGTAAGCGATGGAAGCCAATTCCACTGCCATGCCCTCAAGCAGCGTTCATCTAATGCAAACAGCCGTGGAGAAATCTGCTGCTGCCTCACATGTGATTCCAATCTGGGGAAAACATAATTCAGGACTTTGCAACACATCACAGCCTTAACCATTTGATTATAACTTACCAATTTCATAGAAAAAAATGTTTATTTTCATTGTGCTTGGTTCCAAAGTAATCAAGTAAGCTCCCTGCAGTCATAGCTGATCTCTTAAATGAAAGATTTAGCTCAACTCATTGCAGGCAAACAGCTTTGGCTAAATCTCTAACAAGATTTACACTGATATTTAAAAATAAAACAGAAGTTTAAAGTGCTTGCATTTATCGGCTATCAGAGCAGAAATTTACTTATCTGAATCTGCTGACCATCTACTGCAGTTTATATGCTAACATTTCCATCATTATTTTGCAGGACAGTAACCAATGTTTCCTTATGCCCTGGGGAAAAAAAAACCATAAAACCCTCAAACAAACACCATACCACTCCCATTAAAAAATGCTTTATAGCATAGTATACTGTCAGCTAGCAAATACAGAGTTAAAGACAAATGAAGTTGCATGGAATGGATTGTTAAGTAGTAATTTTTCTCTATGCAAAGGGTTGTTTATGCACCAGCTTTTGAATATTACAAATTCTATCAGCTCTGGTTGCCTCTGATTCCTGGAGTGCAAATTCACTGAAAATCCCTAAATTATGCACATGGTTTATCATGTATAGTCTTTGAATGTATTTGCTTTTCCCTTGTGTAGTATACAGAAACTAGTGGATTAAGAGTGTGTGCTTAAAAAAAAAAAAAAAGAAGAAAAAAGGTAAAAAGGTTGAGAGACTAACAAGAAGAAACCAGAAGCTGAGCATCCCCCTTAATGACAGGATAGGTCCTGTCTGTTCACCTATAGGAGTGATGGTGTACTGCAGTAAAGAGTAACGAGCACAAAAAGCAGGCAATGTATTCTACTGTAGTTTTTGGAGGGGAAAGAGCCTCAAAGGAAAAACTCTTTAATGTTTCCTGGTGTGAAGTGACTAAGATTTCTAGATTTGGCAGTAAAAGAATATTTTCTTTGAGGTTGCTGCAACTGTTGGCAGTAAATAATAATCATGGGTTGGTTACTATCAAATGAGTAAACTACATGCACAAATCTTTAAAATAAGGTTAAAACTGTGGATTTTTTCTTTGGCACTTTCAGTTACTCTGCAGAGATTTTTAATGCCAGCTGAATGCTAAACCTACACGAGTGTTGCTGCCCAGATTAAACATTGTTTTCGTTGGTAAATTTGAGGCTTTAGTAGACTGAGAGAGCAGGATTTTTGTCAAATAACTTTACATATCTACGCTATAGAGGTGTCTGTATCGGAAGACAAGTTAAGCTCCTTTGTAGTCATTTCAGAGAAACAGAAAATTCCTGGATGTGATTCATATCATACGGAAGGGGATATCTACACCAAGTCATATGAATTATTCCTCAAAAGTGCCTGTTTATCTCCACTGACAATACAGACAGTAACTGGAGGTAGACACCTACAGTTCAGAAGAAACTCATTCCAGATCTTTTGCAGCAGTGAAGGTCTGCCACAAAAGAAGTCAGCGCCGAACACTGAAACTAGCTAACATTTTTGTGGCATTAAAAAGGAGTCTGAGATTGTTCAACACTTTGGACAAAGTTGTCATATGTCTCAGACATCTCAGTACTAAAATATTTTACAAAATCATGTGCAGTGTTACTACCTTGCACAGGGGGGTTCCTAAAGCTAGCGAGGTAGAGATGTTAAAAAATGTATTAAGAAGGTAGATAATCAGTAAAGAACTGGCACTTTTACACATGCTCTCTCTTTCAAGAACATCCAAGCAATCAGTTTTAGATTTCAACTTTAGACCCTGACCAGACAAAGGACATCAAAAAGCTGTAAAAAAAAAAGGTATTTTTCTTTGGTTTTTCTTCTCCCTATAATGGAGTTGTAAGCTACCGTTTGAAAATCACAGCTTTATTTCTGAATTATATTAATACTAAAAAAAAAAGTCAAAACCTTGAATGGCACAGTCAGCTCTTCAAAAAAGAATCTTCACATTGCATTTTCCTTTGAGTCAGCTTTGACATGGATGACACAATACAAGGACAGAAAGCATAAGTACATAAGTACCACATTGATGACCTGTTAGACAGCACCCCAAATACTGGTCAATGTACTTAAATGTTCCTAGGGTTTTTTAGTTTGTTTTTTTTTTCAAATTCACTTGTTCATTCTTTTCTTTCTTTTTCTTTTAATCATGATTTCATTTTTCTGGATAAGTTGCTTTGGTTTGAAATAATTGAACCCCAGAGTTCCAAAATAATGGATGTCCGGGCACACTTGGAAACCAGCCAGGTGCCACAATTTTCCCATAAACTGCTTGCTGAGCAGGTCAGCAACTTGAGGACCGTGATACTGCTGAGTATGAAACTAGAAACTAGTTACTGAGAAGCTATAAATCACAACTAAAATTTAGGGCCTAGTAAAGAGATTAAGAAAAAGAAGCATGTGATACTTTTGGCACCCACAGTGCAATAGGGACAGGGACATTGCTTATAAAGGAAAAATTGTTAAAGCATTAAGGCGCTTTTTCCCAAGATAAACCCAGTACCATAGTTTGTTTTATGGTTTATAAACTATCTACTTTATGGTTTATAAAACCTGATGAACAAAGTCAGGAAATATTACAAACAGATATTCCAGGGTTAAGCAAATACTTCAAAAGTTTCCGGGATGGAGGGATGTTAAATAAAAGGGGGAAAAACGTGACTGCAGCAAAGAAATGCTGATAGTTCTAAGTGTTAAATATGAGGCTGTTTTTTTCAGTTCACTGAAAGATATCTGAAAGCACTGAAAACACAGTTTTATCTGGGTTTGTGTGTGTGTGTGTGTATATATAGGTATACCTCCATATAGAATGTAGAAAAAAGTTAGTTAAATGCCAAAGATTGAATCAGCCTTAAGAACAGTAATGCAGCTGTTCAGCAGTGCTATAGGAATACATAGATAAGAAGAAATAAACACAGAGTATATCTGTACTGCTAAACAAATGAGAGTAGGGAGCAAATTGGAGTGCTAGCCATCATGGGCTGCAGAAATCTTTGCAGCATTCTTAACAGCTGTTACCAGGACACATTCCAGCACAGCTCACAAGGTGGTTCATGTCAGAGACCCTTCCTAAAATTCAGCATGGATGTAACCATAGCAGTTTTGTACCCCTTCGCTCTGTGCTACTCTATATCAGCACTGTCCCAGCAGGCTAACGCAGGTAGCCTAAAAAACTCTTGATGTTCTTTAGGACCTTGTATGCCCATACCTGAAACACAACGCGCATCCTCTGTTTCGTGCTATAAAAATGTTGTTTTGATGGTTTGCAGCACAGTCTTCAGAGCAGTTCAAAATGTTCTGAACTGTTACTAATACCTCATAAAGGACTACCAGCTGGGGCTCCAGGGAAACCCACAGCTCAAGGCTGTGTGGAGTAGACAGAGCCAGTCTGCTACAGAGGTACACAGTCCAAAGTAATGTGGTTGTGAACCATGCTGCAGCACTTTTGTAAATAACATATTTGTTCATATGTGGACATGTGACAAGGAATCCAGTTGTTCACAAGCATTACACAATCACAGAATCACAAAATCATTAAGGTTAGAAAAGACCTTTAAGATCATCAAGTCCAACCATCAATGCAACACCACCATGCCCCCTAAACCATGTCCTGAAGTGAACTGATTTATTTATGACTTACTACATATACTGCATAACTCATCAGTAAAGTAAATAAAAGATAATAGGAAGTAGAAATGCACAAAATTTGAGGCAACTGAACCTGGATCACTACTTAATTTTAGGTCCTTATTTCAGACAAATAAATTAGGAGGCTTTCAGTTACCCCTCTTAAGCAGTGGAATGGGCCTGGCATAGCCCCATATTTCCACAGGCAAATTAAGGTCTGCATAGTTAAATGCCTAAACTTAGGTAAGACACTTCTGAATCTGGAGAACTGAGAGCTTGAGAGAGCAAATGAGTGGGAATGTGTGAGAAGAAATGTAACAGAACAGCAGAGGAAGACAAAATTTATGTTTGAAATGCTGAACAACAGAGTGAGGTGTTGATAGTCTGTGGAAAGAAAAAACACCCTTACAAACCTGTTAAGGGAACTACTGTGATTTTTTTTCTCAACAGTTGGCAATGAGAAAAAATATATGTTTAGATGATAAATTGAAAGAAAGAGCACCAGCACAAAGTTCATGAAATGCTGTAAGAAATTTTAAACAGTTTTTGTTCTATACACTTTTCTAACAAACCTGCTCTTCTTATTTTGCTGGAAACCTATGAGACAGTTCAAGACAAGCATTTTTTAACCTCAGTCCCATATATTGCCACATTATGTCTTTTCCCTGCAACCCAAAAAACCCAAAAGCTCAGCAAGTAAAACCCCTCAAACATATACATATGCAAGATTTTTATTTTTCAGATTATGTTTTGTTTGTATATCCTATTTTTTACCTACTTCACATTTTATTTCATATTAATGTGAATACAGTCCTTTAGATACTGCTAAGAACAATGAAACTGAAATTAATCATTATGCACCACAACTTGTTTTGCTTCCACAGGAAAAGAGCTAATATTATTCACCATAGAGCATTTAAACGATTATGTTTCTACTTCTTTAAAAAGAAAAAATGATGGCAGTTCTTGATGTAAAAGTAGAGCCTAAGGAAATACATAAAACAACACTTCAGTTTTTACCTTCACATCACTGCACAAGAAACACCAAATCCTACTTTAGAGAATAAGAAAGGAGGAGGAGGAGAATCCTACACAGCTGATAAATTAAACTTTATTCTTTAAAACCTTTGTTAAATGAATGATTAAACAATAAAGCATTATACAGTGAGTGTGTGTTGTGGGTGTGATGAGGGAATGTAAGTGAAGGACAACTGCAGTAAGCACTTTTGTGGAAAACAGGAGTAAAAATAGCTGTATTCCACCCTTTCTCCCAATCATAATTATTTGATATCAAATAAAAATTAAATATTAAATAAAAAACCAGTAACTTGTCTTCTGCAATAGTCACTATGTGCACAAAGACACATATTTCAGGACACATGGGATCAGATTTTCATGTTTATCTTATTATTGCTGGAAGAGGCACCTAACTCCCACAAAACCATGTTTTAAAATTACAGTTGACTAACACTTGCAGTATGAGGGGTGAGAACAAAATACTTAAAATTCTGTCTAATCTTTATAAACATTATCAGACAGTGACTATAGGGCTTTTGATGAAGTAAAAAGAATTGTTAAGCCTAGCATTACATTATTATTTTCATACACTATTGAAACCTCACTGAGTTGAACCACTTTAACCTTAAATTTCTTTGAAAATTTAAAGGAATAGCCTTTAGGCTTGATCAGCCGTCAAATGCTTTCACACTTAACTTTTATTGACTTCAAGGGAGTTGCTCAGGTATGTCTAATGGAAGATTTGAGCCATCAACACTAAATTTTCAGACAGATTAAAATAGTAGTATGCAGTTTTAGATTGCTACATAAAAAGAATATATACCTGAAATAACCTGAAGGTGAGATTAGTAAATATGCCACTGTTAATCACTGAAAATTTCTGCAAATATGTTTATAAATTTGACACACCATTGAACATATCTTATAAATTGGCATCCTGTTTTGTCATTTTAGTCTATATATCACTTCAAAATATACTTTTAATTTCATGGCTTTATTGAATATATTATAGGCAAATAGATTTTACATTCTGTTTTCATAGCTTCACTAAAATCTATACTTTTTTCCAGGCACCATTCAGTCCCAATTCAGTTGCTATGATTGTTGCACTTCTCAAACACAGCCAGCAAGATTTGCTCTGAACTTTAAGATTCTAACATTCCTAACATAAAATTCCATTGATCATCAAACACAGTGGAATGTGTTTCACCTTTCCATAAAATAAGCAGAAATATAATGAATGCAGATCCTTGGAAGTATATATGGAACCATGTATGGTTTTGGTAAATCTGATTCCCCTCACAGATGATAGAACTGTTAGATAGAACACAGACGATAGTTCCCATCTAGAACTCAATCTGGCCATAATCATAAAGTATAACCAAAAATGTTTTTACAAATATATTAACAACAAAAACAGAGCACAGGAGAATCTCCATCCCTTACTGGATATGGTGGGGAACATTGTCACCAAGGATGAGGTTGAGGCTGAGGTACTTAATGCCTTCTCTGCCTCAGTCTTTAATAGCCAGACCAGGTATCCACAGCATATTCAGCCCCCTGAGCTGGAAGACAGGGATGAAGAGTAGAATAAACTCCCCATAATCCAGAAGGAAACAGTTAAGGACCTGTTAAGTCACCTGAATACCCACAAGTCTATGGGGCCTGATGGGATCCACCCAAGAGTACTGAGGGAGCTGGCGGAGGAGCTTGCCAAGACACTGTCCATCATTTATCAGCAGTCCTGGTTAACAGGGGAGGTCCCAGAAGACTGGAGGCTTGTAAATGTGATTCTCATCTACAAGAAAGGCCGGAAGGAGGATCCTGGGAACTACAGGCCTGTCAGCCTGACCTCCGTACCGGGGAAGATTATGGAGCGGTTCATCTTCAAGGCGCTCACAGGGCATGTGCAGGACAACCAAGGGATCAGGCCCAGCCAGCACAGCTTCATGAAAGGCAGGTCCTGCTTGACCAACCTGATCTCCTTCTATGACCAGGTGACCTGCCTAGTGGATGACAGAAAGGCTGTGGATTTTGTCTACCTGGACTTTAGTAAAGCCTTTGACAGCGTCTCCCACAGTATTGTTCTGGGGAGACTGGTGGCTCGTGGCTTAGACATGTGCATTCTTTGCTGGGTAAAGAACTGTCTGGATGGCCGAGCCCAGAGAGTTGTGGTGAATGGTGTTAAATCCAGCTGGTGGCTCGTCACAAGCGGTGTTCCCCAGGGCTCAGTGTTGGGGCCGGTCTTGTTCAATACCATTCTTGACGATCTGGATGAGGGGATCGAGTGCTCCCTCAGTAAGTTTGCAGATGACACGAAGTTGGGTGGGAGTGTTGGTCTGCTGGAGGGTAGGAGGGCTCTGCAGAGGGATCTGGACAGGCTGGATCGATGGGCAGAGGCCAACAGTATGAGGTTTAATAAGGCCAAGTGCAGGGACCGGCACTTGGGTCACAACAACCCCATGCAACGCTATAGGCTTTGGGAGGAGTGGCTGGAGAGATGCCCAGAGGAAAAGGACCTGGGGGTGCTGGTTGACAGCCGGCTGAACATGAGCCAGCAGTGTGCCCAGGTGACAAAGAAGGCCAACAGCATTCTGGCCTGTATCAGAAATAGTGTGGTCAGCAGGAGTAGGGAAGTGATTATGCCCCTGTACTTGGCACTGGTGAGGCTACACCTTGAATCCTGTGTTCAGTTTTGGGCCCCTCACTACAAGAAGGACGTTGAGGTGCTCGAGCGTGTCCAGAGAAGGGCAACAAAACTGGTGAGGGGTCTGGAGCACAAGTCTTATGAGGAGCGGCTGAGGGTACCGGGGTTGTTCAGTCTGGAGAAGAGGAAGCTGAGGGGAGACCTTATCGCTCTCTACAGCTACCTGAAAGGGGGTTGTGGTGAGGTGGGTGCTGGTCTCTTCTCCCAAGTAACTAGCGATAGGATGAGAGGAAATGGCCTCAAGTTGTGCCAGGGAGGTTTAGACTGGATATTAGGAAAAATTTCTTTACAGAGAGAGTGTTCAAACATTGGAACAGGCTGCCCAGGGAGGTGGTGGAGTCACCATCACTGGAAGTGTTCAGAAAACTTGTGGACATGGCATTTTGGGACATGGTTTAGTGGGCATGGTGGTGTTGTATTGGTGGTTGGACTTGATGATCTTAAAGGTCTTTTCCAACCTTAATGATTCTGTGATTCTGTGATTCTGTGAGATTATGAAGAAGTACATCAACAAGAATAATAAGTAAAAAAAAAAAGTCAGATATTTAAATTGCAAAACAGTTAATTCCATGTGCCAATGTTAGTACAGGTCATAATTCAGAGTTACTGCTTTCAGAAAGGTTTGCTTATCAGTAGTATCACATAATTTCTGTATTATTCAATTAAAATTCTGTGTGGCATGATAAATAATATATGACATGACAGTAAATATCTCAACTTCTACTCAGAATTAATCAACATTAAAAAGCAACTGTGCAAAGCAAAACACCAACCTGCATTAACACCCAGTAAGATACTACATACTATTTTAGAAGAACGGCCTTGAAAAGCAAAATACACAGACAGATTTGTTCAGAACTTTCACTTGGAAATCTCAGGAAGTTTTGCATCAACTTTAATGAGAGTAGATTTGTATTCCTGTCTATGTTTAAATTAACAATAGAATTAAATTTGAAATTAAGCAAAGTAAAGCATGTAAAAATAGACATAATTCTAAATATACAAATGTAGTGCGTCTCTCTCTATCTTGTAAATGTCACCCTTTGTCTTGTAAATGTTTGAAACATTTTAAAGATTCCTCCTTCCACTAAGCTGAGTTGATTGTGAAGGACGTTATGACAAGGAATGAACAGTGGAAGTGGATATTTTTGTGCCGCCTTCAGTCAGTTGAAGGGGAAACAGGCACTTTTGTAATTAGGTCTCTCAATACATTAAAAATTGACTTGAGAAGGTAACCTTGACTTACTATTTGTGACTAAAGTATTATGTATATTTACAGTTCTGTAATTATAATTTCCTTTTGTGTTTAATCCTTGTGATAAGGACGTATGTAACTCTCCTGAGTTCATGGAATACTTAGCCCAGAGATGACTTCCACCCTGTGTTATTTATCTTACAGCACTGTCATATCTCCTGGGTGTAGAACCTCTACAATTCCCTTGAAAGCGCATATAAAAATCCAGTTTTATAGGCTGAAATTATAGATATATCAGTACAGATATGACAGACTTTCTATTCTTACACTTCATGTTCTTTTTTTTTTTTAAGGAAAAAAAAAAGCCATTTACTTAAGCAGCTTAAAATGCAGTGATGTGAAAAATCCCTCAGAATTCAGTAATGGTGTGTTCGTCTTTCTGCACATCTGCTTAAATTCCAAGACACGATGAAGAACCTATAAAAATTCCAAGTCAGTGAGAAAGAGAGAGACACTCACAAGTGTTAAAGTGCTGCTGAATCAGTATTTCCACTACAGACTTTTTATGGCTAAGGAAGCATAGCAGTTATAGCTGCAATTTCCCAACTGGGACGCAGGAATGCATGGGTGACAAACACAACCAGTGAGGCGGACCTGGCCTGTTTCCTGTAGCTTGTTATCTTCATGCTTTGTTCAAACCTCACAAAGAAGGAAGGGTGAACCTGGCCTTCACTGATGTCAACTGAAAGGTTTGCCATTTACTTAAAAGGTTCAGAATTACTTATCATCTGTCTACTCTTTTTGGTTTTAACAGAATCTTTCCAGTTAGGAAGTAAAGCGTTTCTTTTTGCATCTGAAGATGTCCTCAAGCAATAAGTCAAAGAGAGGAGATACATACTGCTCATTAATTTATTGGATTTGTTGATCTTGAAGCCAATATATACAACATTAAAGTGGGCATTACTTTTGACTTGTGTGGCTAGTAGGAAGTGAAAGCAAGAAGTTGCTATGAGGAAGAAGAAAAGAGTGTTCTCAGTGAGAAGAAAAAGAATGGAAGAGTATAGAAGTAGTAAAATAAAACCCAGTAATTTAGTACTCAGGACACCATATTTTTAACTGGGCTATTTTGAACCTAAAAATATTTCCGCTTCCAACCTTTCAAATATTTTCATAGAATTTTATACAACTCTTAAAATGTTTTAATTTTTCAGTAATTTCCCACAAATAATCATATTAATTACAAATATTAAAAATAAAGCAGGTAATGTATTAAATCTTAGACCATATTATTTCTCTGTTGTCTAAGCAAACCTTCACCTGATACCACTACCTGCTCCTTTCTCTGTTGAGGAATGTATCTGTACATCATCCTAAATTTATACCCCATTCACAGACTATGATTGAACTGACATTGATGTGTTTCTAAAATGGATACTGCTGGGCAACGAGGTAGGGGATGAAATTTATAACAGCTACATGCAAAACCTTTGAAGACATAAAAAAGTCAACTGATCATTAGCTCAAATTTTCTATTTCAAAGTACAGCCATATAAGAAAGTGCAGCGCTGTTCTGCTAGTCTCAGGTTGGAAGTTAGCCTGACACTGCATTCATCCATGAAGCTTTCTTCTGACCTACAGTACTGCAGTGATATGGACAGAGCAACTGATGCAGGACCTTGCCCCTTTACCTCAGGTATGTTTGATGAACCAAAAGAATCCACAGAGCCTGGAAAATTGGTTGCCATAGGAATGATTGTGGTCATCTTTTGCGTTTGTTATTTTCACCTTTTTTATCATGCCTGCCAAATTTTGTTACAGAGAGTTTCTTTACGCACTGGGCAGGAGAGATGAGCATTTACTGTGCAAATAAACACAGTTAGAAATATTCTAAGAATGTAAGATTCACTTCGCCTTTGGTATGATTCTTATTGTGAAATAGAAAATACATATTTAAGATATCTCTCTCCACAGCCAATCTCAACAAGAACCCACCACGCCAGCATATATTCTTTTTGTCAGGCAATAAACACGATCAATAAATAATATATACAGATCATTATAACATTTAAACCATCACACTATAATTCAGCAGTGTTAATTAGATTACAAGTAGGAAGCAAACAAATTATTCAAGATAAACCATACGTAAAGAGCTAAAGATTTGCTAAGGGACAGTGCTGAAATTATCAACTTAATTAATTCTTCCTAATACCAACCTCCCAAACTGATTTTAAATCTGCATAGGAATGGTATGCAAAATATATACAAATGCAAGAACTATGGTGGGATTAATTATATGAGCTTTTTCTGTAGAGAACAAACTTTCTTCAGAAGAACCAGGCTGACACAGTGGGGTAGGAAGAAGCATATCTTAAATTGCTTGAGTTGCCATAAAAAGTAATAAATGCCGAGTAAGTTACACCCAATTTTTTTTTTTTTTTAAGTATTACTCTTCTCTGGAATTTTATGTCTGCTGTTAAAGTAATTGATACTTTGTTTGAACAAGGCTGTCCGATCATTAAATACTGCTGCTCAGAGATATCCAGGGCAAAATGCATTGTTGCCTTATCTGCGAGGTAAAATAGTTTGATACATGTGAAATCATATTCGGCAACACAATCTACAGATGAGAGAACTTATGGAAGTGTGAAGAACTAACATCTTAAACCATACTTAACAAATGCCTTTATGTAAGCTACATAGCTTTGTTGCCCAGTTTACTCCATGTCCTCATTCCCTAATCTTTATTGCTTTGTCTTAGGGTGATATAGGCACTACAGAGAGCCAGGACCATGTGCTATGTAGCATGGGTTGCAGTGAGTCTGGCTGAGAGCGGGTAGCCCTGAGTGATGCTCTGCACATGAGCCATTCTGCACCACTTGGCATGGGATCAGCCCCTTGGGGTGGGCGCAGGTGCAGCCAACCACTAAAAATGAACCCAAGGTGAAAACAACACTAGAAAGTGTGGCAGTTGATACCAGATTTCTGCTACCTGCTCACTTCACAATACTACCATGAAAGTCTTTAGACTTTCTCCCTTGAAATTCTAGACATTATTTACATTTAGATGTAAATATTCATGCTTGTACTCAACATCATTGTAGTCAACACCTCAGCTGCATGCACTTAGAGAAAGAAAACAAAATGAAACAAAAAAAGCACATAAAAAACAAGGTCTACTTTATTGCACTGCAGCTGAGATTTATATGACAAGTTAGAGGTAATTTCACCACTGTCTATATTCCAATGGTACGTGAGGAGAGTATGTCTATAAGCACATACATACACAGAGAAAGACAGTGTAAACTTACCTCAAGGCACCTATAAAGCTGTCAGCTGAGAGGGGCATGAAGTATATCAGGCCTGATTTCTCCATGCCCCTTCACTTTTAGGAGCAGAGAAAGTTTCATCACTGAAGGAATGCTAAAACACAACATGCTGCAGAGGGACCCAAATTAATGCCATCAGAAGCAGCCCAGGTAGAAACGATTACCCTGACTTGCTGTAACAGTATGTGTACAATTACATGTGTAGTTAGCTGTAATGGAAGAGTGTCATGACAGAATTAAAAAGAAGATAAAAGTTTACAGAGTGTAAGTGCCTGACACTAGTCTGAAACTGCAAACAAAAACTGACGGACATTTTGTAGTATGAGCATCCCAAGTAAATCTTTCCCTTGCTATTCCTCAATAACTCTGTGCCATCTATGGGGTAGTTTTCATCCTTCAGTGTAGACCATGGCAAAGCTCACGAAAATTCCCAGAGTTTAAATGGAGCCTTAAGTGTTATGTGGTTTTGTGCCTCTCACTTTATTAGGGAATGCACTATGTGGCATACCCCACAGATCAGTCTTTTATGATACCAGCACCCACAGGACAGTGACCACATTCAGCGTTAACAGAAGCACTTTCACTGCTCCACTCTAAGCGGGGAAGCTGCATGTCCTGATCGTGGGTCTGTTGCCCAGTGTCTGCAATACTGTTTCTTACAGATAATGAGTAGCACAGAACAAGCTAAAGGAATGCAAGGGTCGATAGCAAACATGTAACACAACCACCAGAAAATAAACCATATGAAAGTACACTAAATGATCTAGTGTCAACTACCAAACCGGAAACTCTAGGGACATGATCATCCTCTTCAAATACCTTGAGGGTAATAATATATAAAAGCAAGAAGGGATTTATTTAGTCGAGAAAATGGTAAGGACAGGGGGCATTGGCTGAAAGCAAAGAACAGAAACGTGGTGGCAGTAAATAAGAAAAAGGTCTTAACTTTAAGATCAATTGATTGCAGAAATAAGCTCCTTAAGGGCATTTGGTCAAGGCACTATCATTGCAGATGCCACAGTGAAGGCTAGATAAATCATTCGTTGGAATGATGTGACATGGATCTGCAAGAGGCTGAGTAGCTGCCCAGTCTAATGTTTTTCAGCATTATTTTTGCACAAATAATATAATACGTACAGCTCACTTGCCCCTAGGTTTCACATTTGCCTTGTAACACATGTCTAAAAAAGACCAATGATGGGAGAGACACTATTAATTTCAATGTCCAGTTGTTTATGTTTTGAACATCTCAAGAATTAACTGTTATATTTTTAGCCTCTCATTTAGATACTGCTGAGACTCTAATTTGACACCAACTTTTTATGCATAAGAGTTGAAATATTTGTCAACATCAGATAGATTGATGATAAACACAAATCTCATTGCTTAAAAGTAACTTTTTGGAGCACGCCTTTTTCTTATGCAGTCTTTGACAAAATTTCATTTTCATTTTTTCAAATTCTTTTGAGACATGTGGCAAAGAATGACCATGGAAGTACAAACTGTTAAGGAACAGCCATTAAGAAGGAAGCCATTTTCTTCATTCATGAATAAAAATTTGTAGATGAGCCATTATTTATGCAGTATTTTTTTAAATGAAACAGAGGAGGGAAATCTGAATCCACAGAAGTCCTGAATATCTTGTGTGAAATCCTTATTGAAAAGAAGACAGTTGCAAAATTCCTTTGACACTAGCAAGATCAGGGTTTCATTAAATTTCATGGACATCAGCTCCCATGAGTATACAGATTAGAATGATAGTATTAAATAAACAAAAAACCAGATTGTGTAATGCTATGAATTTATGCTCCTAGTAACAACTAAATCTATTATGTCTGGTGAGCTATTAAACAGATCTAACCAACATTTAAGTACTGTGCATTTTTGCAGAAAATGTAATTTCAAATGCACTTTCTTTGTTACAGGGATAGGAAATGACATGGAATAGGGATCAAATTAATACGTCCGTATGCCAAGCCATTATCACATAACAGCAAAGGTAATACAACCGCCTGCACTGTAACTGTGTTGTGTTGGTATGAGAGCAAAACTTATTTACAGGCTCCAGAGAGAAAAAGTCTGATACCAGCAGTTAATAACTACCAGTACAATATTGCAATACAACTGGACTAGCTAGGATCTTTGAAGAAGACTAGGTTTGGGGATTTTTTGCAAAGATGATAGATGGGCTTTACTTTCTACTGAACATGTGGAGCTACACTGCCTTCAAAGCAATATTTTCTTTACTACTTCTCTCATTGTGCAGCGTCCAGAATATAGCAAGAACCAATTTTTGCTCCTCTCAAATGTTACATTATGATCAATTCTCAACAACAAGGTCATTTAGGAAGACCTGGGAAATAATTGTTCCCAAACCTTATGTTCTAGTAGTCATTATATTAAATACTGTTTACTAAAGGAAAACTAATTTTCTTCTCTACACTTTTTGTGTAGAAGTTGCGAATAAGAGTTCTACTCTTTAATCTTGCATCAGATTTCAATGTTTGTGTCTTTATATGATCCAGATACTTTGTTACAGGCATAAAACATTAACCTTGTGTCATAGGATGCATCTGTTACAATCTGTTTTCCTAAATACATTTTAGAAATGTAATAAAAATAAGTGTTAACAAACCCATATGGAACCTAGATACTGAAAATAAGTAATGTATGCTGGATATGGTAAACTTGTGATTCAGACTGATAATTCTGTGAAATTAAGAATGCTATTAAAAAGAAATTTTACTAAGTGTTCTTGTTCCCATTTCATGGGCGGCTTACCTTAAAAAGAATGTGTCCTTAAAAAGTGAATTAGGATTGGTGATTCCAGTTAGTGGTTAATTTAGCATGTGGGTCTTTTTCAGGTACAGGTCCCAAAAGAAAAATACTGTTGCCTACAGTAGATATTCTAAAGCATGCTTTTTGCTTTCAATATAAGGAGCTCAAACTGGTTTCTATCATCTCTTATCTGCTTTGTGTTGCCTGATACGTACCCCGATATGTGCACAGCTCCCACTACTGCAGGAGAAAAGCAGTACTAAAAATATTATTCACAGCGTTCAGCAATTCGGACAGATATACTCGAACGAGATTACAGCACATAAAGATACTAGCTAAGAGGGTGTCTAGTCCATCAGTTTTTGAATGAACTTAATAGTTCAAGGGACATGTGGCTACTGCATCTGCACTGTATTAAACATACGAAATGTTCAAATCTCAAAAAGGTCTTTTAATAGAATGTAACAAACAATTTGTTGCAGTGATGGGAAATTGGTAGGACACTGTTGCAAAATTAAATAAACAGTTTGAGTAGGAAGGAAGAATAAAGACGTTTAGAAGAGGAAGAAGAAGAATGGAATAGATACAGGGGGAAATGATAACCAGGAACAAGATGACAAAAGTTCATGGAGTCTTGGAACTGCTAAGGCTTTGGAATATTGGATAGATGTGTGATTTCTTTTGACAGCTAGGTAAGGAACCCCACTTCAAGTATGTCATAGTTACTGTTCCCCTTGATTCCACTTAAAAGTCAATCATAAAGCTAGCATGACTTGTCCCTGACACAGGTCTCACATGTTTGGCTTCAGAAGTGCTAACCATGATTAGAGCAAATCTGCATAATTGAGTGTAGTCTGTAATCAATTTTCCATAATTTAATGAAAGAAGTGTTTCAAACGTGCTTTAAAAAACTGATCATGACATGAGTTGAACAGATTTTTTTTTCCCATACACTGTAAAAATCATAAAGGAAATAATAAATAGTGTATTCCTTCTCTCCTTTTGGAGATCCAAGTAGATGTGAACATGAGTTATATTTTCTTGGGATAAGAAAAAAAAAATGTGTCATACTGTTGTGGGTTCGTCCTGGTGGGCAGATAAGCACCACACACCTGTTTGCTCACTTCCCCCCATCCAAGCCCCAGTGGGATGGTGGGAAGAAGAAAGGAAGAATAAAAGCAAGAAAACTTGGGGTCAAGATTAAAAACAACCCAAAACATCAACAAGAAAAAGAAGATTATAGAAGAAATTATTTAATAGGGGGAAGGAGGAAAGGAAGGGAAAGGGAGGGAAGGGGAAGATCTTTCTGTGAAGGAGAGGAGAGGAGAGGGAGAGGAGAGGGAGAGGAGAGGGAGAGGAGAGGGAGAGGAGAGGGAGAGGAGAGGGAGAGGAGAGGGAGAGGAGAGGGAGAGGAGAGGGAGAGGAGAGGGAGAGGAGAGGGAGAGGAGAGACCACTTGCCACCTCCCAAGAGTAGACAGATGCCCAGCCAGTTCCCAAGCAAAAAATGGCTAACCCTTCCAAAACCTCCTCTCTTCCCTTTTATCGCTGAGCATGACATTATATGGTATGGAGTATGTCTTTGGTTAGTTCAGGTTGTCTGCAGGGTTGTGTCAGCTCACAAGCTATTGTGCACCCCCCAATCTATTCACTAGGGGAGAAGAGTGAAAAGCAGAGGCAGCCTTGATACCATGAAAACACTGTTCAGCAAAATCAAGAACATTAGTGTCTTGTCAGTATTGTTTTGGTCAGAAATCTAAACCACAGCACCAAACAAGCCACTGTGAAGAAAATTAACTCTATCCTATCCAGGCCCAGTACACATAAATAATGTTAAAAATTAATAACAAGTAGATTAGTTTAAAGCAGAACATATTGTTGGGAATTTCCCTTCATCAGCAGCACAGTTTCCATTTTAAACAAAGGTTTCAAGGCTATATTTAGAACTTCTCTGTCTACCTTCAGTTTTTAAATTATCTGAATTCAAACTCAAGTTCAGTCTTTTTTGTGGGGTGCTGGGAGGTGGGCAGGCAAAGAAAAACCCTGTAGACATAGACCAGCCACAGCACGAAAAAGTTTTAAGGTTAAATTTTTTGAAGGTTAATAAATCACTGAAAGAACTGCAGTTTAATATTTTAATCTTAGCAATCATGCCTGCTAGCCTCCCTTTACAATGGCTCCAAACTATATACAAAATGATAGACTTTTTGTCAGTGTTCTCTGATGCTGTACTGCATAAATTATCAACTTAGGTTTATAGCTGTCACACAGAAATAAAGATAAAGCACTATGTATTTTAATTAATACAATTATTAAATGAATTTTAGCAGATTATCAACTAAATTAAAAAGTTAACCTATAATTATCACACTTTTAAATGGGAAGTTAAATGTGTAATCATCGAATAAAAGCTTAATTCATTAATATAATGAGAATTTCAGCAATTTTTTTTTTTGCATTTGTAGTTCTTTAATTATAAAATAATAGGTCAAATTATCTTGCTTTTCAATGATGTTCATGTAAAAGTTACATGAAAATACTGTGCAATCAAAGAAGGAGGAAATGAACTTTTAGCTTTGCAGGGCACTTCCGTGGTTCCCAAGAGGATAAACTATCGGAGTAAAAGCCAAGGCCTTTATGTCAGTGTGAAAATTGATTAGTGCTAAGCAGAAGACTATTAAGCAGTGAATAAACTAATAAAATGTGATTTAATTTTTTTTTTTTATTTTAGTGGAATTTATCAAGAAACTTTCCATCAAAGCTGGCAGGCCTATTTGTCTTACATGACAGACTGGTGCAGATTTCTATCATGTGTAATATCATGCATCTTTGTCTGAGCAGCTAAATCAAGCCTTACTTACTGTGGTTAGATCTCCACTGACTATAATAGGAGCTTTGACACCTGTTTCAGATATAAGCATCTAATTTAAAGTACTTAATTTTTTTTCCTGTTATGTATACATATATTTAGGTGTTTCTATTGCCTAGGAATTGTAATCTTTGGGTTTGCGCCTCCAAATTTTTTCCTGAGTTCAGCTGGCAGCAGCAACATGGGATGGAGAATTTTATGGAATTTCCCCACTCCTTGCTTGATTTCACCACTCCTGCTCTCTGTCATTATAGGTTTAAGAAAGATAAAATTAAGCTTATTTCCTTCAAAACACCAAATTCCTCGTTTCCATCCAGAATGTTCTTGACTACCACTTTTTACATGAAGACATAACAGAGGAGCATTAACTACAGGTAAAAATAATAATTTTTAAATTTAATATAAACCTCACAAATTTCCTAGGCATCACAAAATCAGTGATAGTTGCAGTATCAGTGACAGAAAGTATTTAAAGCTCAGTCACTAAGACATTACATTTTTCTTTTACAGGTTTTTCTTACAGTTATATCAGTCCCAATTAGTTGCATTATATAGATTTTTTTTTTATTTTTAATCCACGTCGTGCTTAGAAATTTAAAGCATTATGAAATGCAACAACTAAAATAAGTAAATGACTTCGAGATGATCCAGGGGAAATATCATTATAGCAATTGGAGCTAGCGATTACATTGTTGAATAATACTATTAAGCAGCTTGTGAGTTAAACTATGTATACATTTATCAAGGAAACTTTTTTTTTAAAAAGAATATAGAAGACAACAAGCTCAGAAAGACACAGTTGTTTGGAAGATCCAGAGGAAGAAGTTAATTTAGATTAGCTTTTCAAATTTTGCAGATTTAATATGACAACGGTCAGGTATTTTGATTATTTGAGACATCCCACTTGTAGTATCTATCAAATTTTTTGAAGCCGTAAATAACATTATTGAATGTGTTTGCCACTTATATGGAGAAATTAATTCATTCTGTTTACTGTATTCTCCATTTTTGCCTTAAAGATTAAAAAGAGATCAGTATTTCAGGATGAGTTTTCATGACCCTGGATGAATAAATAGGACAGCAAAGAGCTATATTCATAACCTTTAGATCTCTGAATTTATGCATCAGTGAAACATACTTTGCCAGAGACAGAATTAAACTAGAAACTGCCTCTTAAGGAAGGGATAGAGAAATCCATTAAGTCTCGGCTGGATTCCTTGGTGTTTCAGGGAATGTCAACAAATTAGCTTTTATTATTTGTGCCTCAAACAATTACAAGCTCAGTGATGTTTAGAATAGAACCTAGTGAACTGAAAATGCAAATCACAAAAGAACAATTTAAAAGAAAATATTTAAGTTAGTGTAATTAAAATAGAATTAAAATACACATAACAATACTTTAATCTCAAGGTTCTTTAAGTTCAACATCCATTTCAGAAAGGGCATCTTCATCTCAGTTGTGGGTAGAGGGGAAGTAAGAAATGAAACACATTGGTGGAGGCTTTAATTCTCTACTTTGAAAAAGCAAATGAGTGTTTAACAATTTCCTTTTGGCAACCAATTTAAATATTTTTTAACTAAAAATACGATTAACTTCCTTTAACTGCTGTCACCCAGATTTTAAATCTTGCATTCATCTTTTTCCCCAAGTTTTAAAATCAAGTCAGCTGTGTCTTCCAAATGCAAGCTGAGAACATATTTGAACATGCCTTAGAAGGCAGCATATGCTAGTCCTATTCTTTCCCAGCACAGGGTGCCAAACTTATGATCAGAAAAAAATTAAAGAAAACACAATTTGTGTATGGAAAGGGTAATTTTTACTTTCTTTCATTAGCTTTAGACTTTCCACTGTTCATTTCTTTTTAAAGTCTTGCTAATCTGTGTTATGAGGTAGAATCAAGCCTTCTTATTCACCTGCTCTGCACTGCTTGTTTTCTTTTTTTTTCTTTTTATTGCATTCCTTTTTAACTATCTCTTTTTTTTTCAATATTCCCCCCCCCTCTTTTTTTTTTTAATGCAGCTGTGAATAGACTTACCTTAATGGGAAAAAATTAGAAATGGAAAGATATATTGTCTTACATACTATAGTTTTATAGTGACACAACATGACAAACTTGTGGAGATCCCAGGCAAACCACAATCTAGAATGACAAATGTGTGTTGAATCAGTTTCAACATTGCTTCAAAGTAGGATTTATTGCATGTTTTCAAGATACAGGACTCCAATATGACTTAATAATGTATGAGGAAACCGGTATCTGTAGCAAGGAGAGATTAACCATTATGTATAACAAAATGTTAAGCAGCAGCACATGAAACAGACTAAAAAATAAAGGAAAATCTACCAACCTAACCTTTTAAATTTCACCACTGTTAAACTCTAATAGGAGTATTAATGATGCACTTAGAAAGCACTGAAACACCATACTACATAGGACAACAGCATCAATAAAAAGGAAACTTATTTGATTATTTTTGTTCTTCTTTATTGATAAACTATTTGGCAAAGCATAGATCACTGAACATGAACATCAGAACATCTAGTAGTGCATAAGATTTTTTAGGCTTTGTGTTTAAAGAATTTGTTCAAGCCTATGTGTTTACTGAAGCATATTCAGTGCCTATAAATATGCACATTATTGGAACCACTTCAGCTCCACACCTTTCAAAAACAGGACTATCATGTGGCTCATAAGAGAAGCATGCAATCAGACACTTCTTTCTCTCCAGGTTAAATTATAAAATATTTGTATTTTAGGGGGATGATAATTGTAATATTCCAAATGGTCACACAAGAAATAATGGAAGGAATAGCATTTGAGCTGAATGTTTCAAATACAATTAAAAAATGACAGTTATCCATGAGTTTTAGCTGTGGGCTGGTAATTGAAACGTTCTCAGATAAAGAGGTAATCTAATGTTTTCCGAACTGTTACTTCATCACTGATAACGCCACCAATGTATAAAAAGCAACAAACAAATCCCTATGTTCTTCTATGGTGGACATTAAAAAAAACTATCCCAGTTGCAATGAACAAGCTATTGAATGACTGTGCTGGAGGTTTTATCAAAGCCAGCAATATTCTGAACAAAGGTCTTATCATATACTTGCTTCTGTATCATATTAATTGGTTTCTTATCACATTAGCCAACTCCCTTCTTCCTAATAGCATACAAAAGGGAATAATATGTTAAAACATTGATAATAGTTTAAAACTTATTAACAACTTTCATGAGATTAGCTGCTTCCTTTTTCACTAGCACAGAAAAGCTCTCAGACAATATACTGACAAGTACCTTTCATATCATATTAGTTTCAATGAAATCATTAAGACGAAAGACAGGCCAAAGATATGATATAAAAGTCTCACTGTTTAAGTAACTTCCTAAGCATACAGGCTTATATTTTATTACACTAGATCACAGAAAGCATTTCTACTGGCAATATTTCTCTCATAGCATTAATATGATGATAGATGATTACGTTTTGTATAACAGTCAAATGGAAGACAGTCTTAGCATCCTCTCTTCATAGTGCAGCCACTGTATTAACTCAGATTCCTGGAATTCATCCATTGATGTATGACTATTGCATCAAGGGGCGATGACGTCCTCAGTCCTTTTCCTTTATTACAAGTTGGCTGCTCTCTGATAATTGACTACCATGATGTCTTAATTGAGGAATATGTTGGAGCTGATATGATCACTGACAAATGATATAAACATGCCTTTTCAGCTGTAGTTTATTCATTTGCATAAGAAAAATATTCTGAGTTGAATTAGCACAAATTTAAAATGAAACAACGTTTTTGAAAAGATAGAAACTGCCAGATTTCCTCACACAAACACATCTCTATTCATTAAGAAAGTTGAGATGTAATAGCTAAAGAGGGAGTTCTCATAACTGAATATGCAGGACATATTCTGTCATTCTGTAACACACATGGTGCATAATGCAAATGGTCTCCCACTCTCCTTGAGGGAAAACTGTGCCGTTTCCTTCGGCATCAAGCAGAGCATTGGGAGGGTGACCATAACAACAGGAAAAACATTTTTATTCTCAAAAAAATATAAGAAAGTCTGTATGCAACAGTGCTTACTTTTATTACTGGGAATTAGCAGTATTTTAATGAAATTGCCCATAGGTGTTAGTAGCACTGTAATTTGACTACTAATAACTTTGGTTTTCTTTTGACTAGATAGTTCAAATATTGATTAAACAATCAGTAAATTCCCGGTGCTTCATAAAATTCCTTAGTCAACACAAATTTCACAGGGGATAGCATGTGTCCATGGAAAAATTATCTATAGAAAGCCTATTGCACTTAGTGTGTACAACAAATTTATTTAGCTAAGCATAAACTCAGCACAGGTACCCCTCTACCTATGACTGTATTCATGGAATGATCTGTATTCATCTTTTGAATCTACAGACAAGACTGCTATCTGCTATTATCTGCACTAGCATGTAGGCCAGAAAAGAGTAAAATTAACCCAAAGGCATTTATAAGAGCTATTTCTATAGGCTGCTACTTTTTCTGAAAATTTGGGAGAGGTGGGAATGAGTGGATGGAAACATGGTCAGGGCTTTTACTCAACTGTCACCCTGAAATGGTTAGCATAGCTGAGTTAGTGCAGAAAGCAGCAATGAGTCAGATATCCACAACTGGCATAGTTTACTTTCCTTTTGGAACAAAGATAGGAAAAATGACATCTATGATTTTCTAAAGCACAATCTGGTCTCAGGTCTCTACTCCTGAATAACAAAAATTGCGCTTCCTTTTTGTAGAGGCAAAATTTCCCTGTAGTGTTTCTTCATCGGAAGCTGTAACACAGGTACGGTGTTACAGATTGAACTACAGTCTTGAAAATTGTGGCAGTGACCCATTATCTAAAGTTTCAGTTCTAAATTTATATCTATTTTTAGTCAGCTGTGTTAATAGATCTTCTCTGTAACATTCCACCCTCTGGACTGTGGAATAATAGGACAGATAAATCTTAATAGACAATAAACCACTTATGATTCTCTCCCTTTCAAATTCATAATATTTGCATACGAATGAAAGCAGAACTGTGCCTCAACCCACATTTTAGGCACGACTTACAGTATAATGCCCCAGATTTCCTATTTAAATAAGTTTTTAGTGCCTTTGTTTTCTCCAGTTAGATTGGGTTTGCTAATTTGGGGTTTAACATTTATTTTCCTATGAAAAATGCCTTGAAGTAGGAGATGCAACAGATACTATATATTACTCCCTAGCAGTAACATGGAAATCCCAATCAATTAAAAAAAAGAATTAAGAAAACTCCAACATATCCCCCAACAAACCAAACAAAACCAACAACCCCCAAAAAACCAAACAGAAATGAAATAAGTAACTTCTCAATAAATATTGATACTCATTTAGAAAGAGATTGAGATTAAGAAAAAAGTTATATAATCATGAAAACTAAGCATGTAACCTGTAATCTTTCTACTATGATATGAGAAAATTTGGCTTGACTAGTACTATAGGACCTATTTTTAAAGCAATAACAGATATGCAAACTATACCTATGCCTACATAAGTATACATTTATCTATGTATTATGTAATTGAATGCATATATTCATAACACTTATATGCATGTATTCCACTAATATCAGTGGTTTATTTTGATACTGTCAAAGGACAATGTTGTATAAATCTATTATTACTCACATACCATTTCTGTAATGTAACTATCCTTAAAATTTAAAGCAATAGAGATATGGAAAGAACAAAAATTAACTGTGTCTTTAGTAGGACTTGTACATATATGAATTTGATAAATAAATAGAAGTAATCATTAAGAAGGCAAGCGATTAAATGACATAATTTTAGCTTTAGAAACTTTTTCAAGGATTACGTGTATTTCACCAAGAGAAAATTAAAGGTACCATGTTTTCCCAAATGTGTAGTTTAAACACTTGCCTTCAGTACCACGCCTTCCTCAAGTTAGTATACTTGGCTACCCCCGTCATTTTCTACTGCTAATCTAATCCCTCTGTAAAGTATCAGCATCAGTTTTTGGTCCCATTACAGTCTTTCTGAAGGGCCTTATTCTCCCCATCTGTTTCCAGATGAATAGTCAAAATATTGCACCATAGAGACAACATGGGTACAATTAATCTAATCTACTTTAAACAAAACTACAGTGTAGGCAACAGAGCTAATCAAACTAGTTTCGTTTATAATCAATGGAGAGAAACAGATGCCATTAGCATGAAATTTGTTTGATCTCTTTGATATCTGCTTTAGGATAAAATGAGTTATGCCTAGAACTGCCTTTTTCTTGTGTAGCCTGTAATCAGAATCTAAATAGGTAATTCACACCTACATGCTGCCTGTAAAATAAATATCCTCCCTTTTTGCTCTCTAAGTGTACCTGCTTTATTTTTTGGGCATATTGATTTATATAAAATGAAGGATTTAGAGTACTCACTCCTGATAAAGAATAACTATATTCAGAATAATGTTCCAGTGCCTATTTAATAAAAAATTCAAACAGGGATAATCACAATGAGACTGGAAGAAACCCAACCCAAAGAGTCAATAAATGGATTAGTTTTACTTACTCTAGTGAGCCAGCTCTGAGTGTCTGCTTGGCCTCATTCATGGCAATTTTGAAAAATGGGTATTACCCATCCTCTGAAAGTATAAAGCCCTCATAAAAATGGCTATTCTGAGATAAATAGGTCTCATAAATAAAATAGGATAAATAGGAGTTTCAAAAGTCTTAGTTTATTAAAAACAGACCATAAAACTTAAAAAATCTTGGAAGACTTCACAGAATAAAAAAATCATTTCCCATTCAAATAAGAAATAAAAAAAAGATTTTAAGAAAACAACAATGTGCCTCACAATGAAGTTCAATAACTCTTATGGGGTCATCTTTGCCATTTAAAAAGTAAATTTCTCTTCAATCTATGTAACTCCTTGAGCCAAACCTGTTGTACTAGAAACATGCCAAGGTCCCAGTTTTTCCCTTTGAGCAAGATGAAAGTCAAAGCATTGGAGCTAACTACATAAATGAGAAAAGATAAATATATCAACTGATATTTAAGGTGACTTTGACTGCCAAGAAACAACATTAGAAGATTCTCATTCTCACTCTGCCTTGGCTTAGTGTCAAACGTGAACACAGAGCCAAGCCAGCCACAGGTGTTGAACTGAAATTTAACTTTAACTTTCATTACATTCCTCACCACATTGTGGCCAAAAGAGCAGACTTGCCAAATATTCAGCTGGAACAAAAAAAAGACTCTTAATTGGCCACCAAGCGTGAAGACAATAAGGAAGTCCTGTCTTATTTCCCATTGGGAGACTGAGAGTCTGATATTATAAAGTGCAATGATGAGTTACAGAGTGCCTCCAAGTTCTTGGCTTCCAACATACCAGTACTTCCTCTCATCTTCCGAATCATTAAACTAGGCAAAATACTTCCTTCTTCATTTTTTACTTATACAAAATCTAGGAAAATAACTATGTTTATAAAGTCAATATTAATCCAGTCACACACACACTAAAAGCAAAAAACAAACGCAAAACCAACCCTCCTGTTAGCATGGCTTTAGTATGTTGCTATGCTAACAATGATCCATTACTTGTCATTCCCAACAGCTTTTCATCCCAGCCTGATATTAAGCTTCCAGTCTGTTCTACAGAGAAAACTATAAGCAGTTGCATACTTAAACCAGTGTGGCCTGTGCTCTTTTAAGTTACCAGGTCAATACCAAACAGAACAAGCGGTTAGCCACCAAGTCACTTGGTCATTTGTGAAGATCCTCAAGGGTAAGATGCATTCACCTAGGTTACTGTTCTAAAAGCAAGTTGAACATATCTTCCATGCTGCCTTTATATTTAAAGGAAATAAAAAGCCAGTTTGAAATTTAGGTTAATTACACCTTTTTAAGATGGCGTTAAACCATTCTCTGAAGGTACCTATTTCCATTGTCTGCAGAAACATCCTGGAAGAATAGCTTGACTGAGACAACTAATAGCTAAATATCATGTATTTCATTATAATTGAGTTCACCAGGAACTGAGTGCCTAATTGTCTTTCCTCCATTAATGAGAGAAGAAAGAGGTAAAATAATATTATATTTACTCATAAAAAAAGTAAAAATACCTTTTTGTTTTAAATAAAGCAGAACAAAATTAGTACAATTATTTTCCATACAGATTCCTCATACATTGTCCCCTCACTCCAGCTTTGTGATGTTTGCTGATTATTCAGATCCTTTCTTTTTAGCCTTTCCAGAATATGAACCATGAGGAAATTGGAATTCTACAATTTTAATGTACAAGTATCATGGTTTTGGTGGCATTGGTGTCTCATATAAACATCAATTTGCGAACTGAAAAAGTCTCAATATTAGAAACACCAAATGCTTCTCAGTTTGCCCCTGTTTCAAGAGATAGGGAATTCCTGGAAAATGGTGGCCTCTTTGCTGCCTTGACTTACTATAAACAAGAAATGCTGTTTGTTCAAATAATGGAAGTTTGATAGAGGTTTCTATGACCACTTCTCAAATCTTTGTAAAATATTTAGATTTCAATGTTTATTACAAACCATGGTTATTATCCCTGTATATCAAACATATTTCAAAATAAAAGAAAAACAAAAGCATTTTTCTCTCTGGGTGTATGTCAGCAAAATAACTATTTACCTGTCTAAAGGTTAACCTGTGTACAACATTCTTACTACTTTTTTCCTTCCAGCACAGTGTTTTAAACTAGCATTTGACTATCCTTGAAACAGACAGTTAATTTTCTCATGTCAGCTTTTCTTGTAGCTCCTTACCATCCAGAAAACTACCTTTATTTATGTCCAGTTCCTGGATGGTGCACAGCTGATTTTGCAATCTGCTAACATCTGTTTTTTGGACAGCCAGTTGTACTTCTCTCATAATAAAACACTCTTGCTCTCTAACACACTAAAAATTAATATTTACCCTTACTGAACCTTTCAGCCTGTACCAGAAACTTTAACATAAGCTGTCCAAATCTCCATCCACCCTTGACTGGGAAGATTAATAATTCCTTTTGATCAGAATTACTGTGTTGGCCAGCAATGGTTTCCATGGTAACCAGGTGGTAGACAGAGCTGAAGCAGATTTCATCAGTTGTAAAACAGCATTAGAATTACACTACGCTTCTAATTATATCTTAGCAGGACTGACTTTTACATACTGTAGTTCAGAGGCATACAAAAAAAAGTTTTAACTATTGGAAATCTTCCACAAGGAAAGAAATTGCAATGCCTTCTTCTAATAGCTGGGGCTTTTAGGGGTGTTTTGGGGTGGCTTTTTTTGTTTGTTTGATTGGTGGGTATTTTTCAGGTAAGAGTGTTGTGAATTAGAGAATTTTTATAAAAGGAATGAAATATGATGAACTACAGTTAAGATGCACCTGCTGTATAACACTGAGACTTTTAGTCAGTGTTTCATGTGCTAATGGGAGCAACTGAAGCTGCTGCAGGTCTTAGAAATTTCATGCCAGAATGAATCATACCTCTTCAAAAACAGTAGCTTTAAATTTGAAGATAGGTGATGCCAGCAGCAAGGACAAACACATTTTCTAATTCATGCTTGTAAACATTTGTATTTTTTTTTTCCTGGTTATTTCTGTTTGTTTCTTTAAAGAAAAGATCCTTGGGAAAATCCAGTATGAGATTTTTTTTTCCACAGTCCAGCTGGTTCCCCTGGCATTGCAGTAGCCAGCGTATGATAAGCATGCCAAATGCATATTTAATCCTTATTTTAGTGGCAAACTCAAGAGCTGGTTGATGCATGTTTGGAATATGAATTAAACTTGAAAAGAAGACAGCTGGAAATTACTATATATGCCAACATTTACCACGGCACAGCTTAATTTAAGGGATGATGACACATTTAAGGTAAGTATTCCTGGAAGCTCTGGATAGACTTAAGAGTGAGAGAAAGGAGAAGAAGGAGGGAATAACCAAGAGCTCATTACATGGAGTTTATTTTGCAGGTGAAAAAGACATGAAATAAAGCTGAATGGAGAGAAAGAATGCGTATTTGATTAGAGTTTAGGATGAGAAATTTGGCTGACTTTGGCTCAAACTTGAATTTTCAGTCTATAGGCCTTTTATACACATCCAATGTAAGCAGTTTTATTACATGAACAGCTATAGCTGTACATACCCAAAATAAGAGACTCATCTTTGAAAGTATGAACCTCTCAGTAAGGTACATAGTGAATAACAGGGAATGACAAAAGGGAATGATAATGAAAATTTTCCTTCTAGAAATGACTGTCGAATTTGCATGAAAGGACAGAAAAAAGGTGTCAAAATATTGCAAATCTATAATTTTTCAAGTATGATACATAAATTTTAGGACTATTAAAATTCACGCCAGAGTTAATGGAGCAGGCCAAAATATAGTCAGAAGACAGTTTCCTAAAAATACTACCCAAAATGTAAACATGATTCTAGTTTGTAGAGTATAAATGATCAGTGAGTGCACACCATGAACTTGCTCTGCAGCCAGGAGATACCAGTTGATGGGCAGAGGTTTGAGCTGCAGGGCTACAGGCAGATGCCAGGAGGTGGAAGTCCCTGCAGCAGTATTCCTCAAGTCCCAGACTCGTGGCTGCAAGGCTGCCATATCCTTGCTGCTCTCTGTTCTTGGAAGAAGCAGCCCAAAATCCTTGGCTTAAGTCATACTCTTCAGCATTGCAGTTACAGTAAGGATTCTTGGAGCATTGGGGAAATCCCACTGCAGAGACAAGAATCCGAATGTGGAATTCTTCCAAATGTGATCTGAGATCTGAATTTCCAGAATGATGCATCCAGGGGCTATGAGCAGTTAAAGAATCATTCTGACTATTGTGGAGAAACAAGCATTGCTACTTCCATTTTTCAGATCAAATTTTGCCTGGAGATGAAGTCGTTACTTAATATTAGTTTTATTAGTTTAATGCCCAAGAGTTCCAGTCAAATCTGAGGACCTAAATGTGCCTGATGATAAAATATAAATATGGAATAAAAAATACCATGTGAAAAATAAGACCTTAGGACAAGGCTTAGAATAGAGTTAAAAGGAATATTATAAAAAACAAAAAGTCAAGAGAAAAAATGGAAGGAATATTAAATAAACTATTTCAGAGTACTAAGGTGTATAAAGACTGGTAAGAGGACAATGACTTTTCAACTTCTGACAGACCATTTGTTTGTATGTGATCCAGTTCATTAACATGTCCAAATGAAACAACATTACTGACTGATGGCTATTCAAATCCTTAAGAAAATTGATCCTATCATCTCAGACATCCTGTTGGACTGATAGCTGCATTACAACTGACATTCTTGTTGACAGTATCAAGAAGAATGCCATGAATAGAGCAGATGTGGAGAAAACCTATAAAAAGATTTTGATTTCTTGCAGAAAAATGTTTGTTTGCTTGGCTTTTTCAATATATGGCTTTGAACAACCTTTCAGAAGATATTCTTTGTAGCTAATCTCAGATTGACGGTAGTCCCCTCAGTAGAAATGTGGTGCTCAGCAGTATTTCAAGAAATACATGTAAAGGATGGAATTCTGCTTTTAAATCACTTTCATTATTCAAAACTTACTCTTTTAGATCTGCCATTTTTGCATTAGGAAAATGGTTATTCAGTATTTACAGTATTTCATAAATGCTTTTATCCTTGTAATAGATTAATCTGAAAGGAGGCACTACTACCAAATCATACAGACAACCCTAACCTTTATCATGAGCAGTCTCGTTAAATCCAGTATTATTCCTAAACAACTGTGGATAATTGTAACCCTAAGTATCTTTCTGAATCATTGCAAAGGTAAAGTAATTTGTCTATGGTAAACTGACAAGACTATAAGGGGGACCACTGTACACCAGACTTTATTAAAGGACACAAAGTTTAGCAAGAAATAGTCCTATGCTTATCAATACATTTGTTTAAGAAGGAGGACACAGAACAAGGAGCACAGGAAATAAAATGAGTTCTGGATTTGCCTCGTAATTTGCAAATGTTGGGTAATTAACAAATTAAGTTTAAAGTTGCAAGGGAAAACACAGAAGAAGGACAAAGTGCAACATAATTAGAATCACATTAGAGTAAGAAGACTGAAGACCTGATTCTGCATTTATTGAAGGCAGCAAAACTCCATTATTTTTTACTCAGGCAAGATTGGATCCCTTAAAAAACTGACATGTTTCCAAAACACCTAAACAATGGCTAACAGCAGCAAAAGGAAACAGATTGTTCAGATGTGGCAAATAGAACACAGCTAATAGCACCAGAAGGAAACTCAATCATATATTTATTACTGAGACACAAACTACCATAAACTATGCAAAATCTTCAAGGAACTCTGGATTAGAATATTTTAGAAGTGAGGAAAATCTAGATTTATACTTTCTCCTATCCACTTAATAACAACTGAATTGTAATAGAAATATCCCAGGAAAATTCAAAAGAAATGTTTTATGTGAGATTTATCAGACTAAATCTACGTGTAAAACAGAATTCCTTATATTCAGTAAAAACAACTAGTATTGAATTATATCCTAGAAAACTTACTTCTTTTCAGTACCTAAAGTGGTAATGTTGGTAACACGGTAAATTTAGGTGAGATGAATCTGACAAGATGTGTAACTAGGGGGAAAAAAAAGACAAAGTACATCACCAGGTTTAGAGTATGAGCACCAACCTTTCATAGGGTTGGCTAATCTCTACTGAAGATGCTTGAGTGGGGACAGGAGACTCAAATTAATGTAAGCCTCTGTTATGACCTGTATCATACCTAACAGGGACTGAATCTTGACAAGCGAATCTTGACAAGTGATCCTTCTATGTCATGATGTTCACACAGAAAATATGTGGAACCGAAGGCCTCTTTCACTCCTCTGCTCTTTGCACAGAATATTCCTTTCCACAATATAGCCTATGCCTACAACAAAGCCAGCCTCAGACCAGCTGTTTGCATCATGCCAGGAAACATAATAATCACTGAGTTCCTCTTATGGGCAAATTGTGGCTGACCAACCTGACTGCCTTCTGGGATGAAAGAACTGGCTGTGTGCGTGAGAGGAGAATGGAGGACGTGGCATACTTTGACGTTAGTGAGGCATCTGCCACAGTCTCTGGTTGTATTCTCATAGACAAGTTCATGAGCTAGTGACTGGGTAAGTGGACAGTAAAGTGGGAGAAAATTGGCTGGACTGTTGGTCTTTAAGCATGGTGGTCAGCTGTGAAAAAGCCAACTGGAAATATTACTGGAGCAAATACTGTTCAATGACTTTATTAACACGCTGGAGGGTGGGAGACAGGACACTCTCAGCATATTTGAAGATGATACAAAATTGGGAGGAACAGATTATACGCTTGAGGGCAGGGCTGCTATTCAGAGCGACCTGGACAGGTATGAGGAATGGGCTGACAGCAACATCATGAAGTTCAACAAAGTGTAAAATCCTGCATCTGGGAGGGAATAACCCTATGCAATACTACAGGCTGGTGGCTGGCTGGATAGAAAGCAGCTTGCCAGAAAAATATCTGAAGGTTCTGGTGGACAAACTGAACATGAGTCAGCAGCACAGCCTTGCAGTAAAGACATCAAAAGCAGCCTGGGATGCATTATCGGAAGTGTAGTCAACAGATCCAGGAAAGCAATCCTTCTCTGGCTGGCCATTGTGAGACTACATCTCAAGTGCTGTGTTCAGTTTTGGGCTCCCCAGCACAAGACAGACACTGGTACACTGAGTGAGTGCAGCAAAGGTCATCAAGCTGGTGAGGGGGATGGAGCACGTGGTGTGCAAGGAGAGGCTGTAAGAGGCTGCAAATTCTTTCCAGTCTTAAGAGGAATGGGCTCAGGGAGGACCTCATTGTTGTCTTCACATACCTTGTGGGATGGCACATTGAAGATGGAGTCAGTCTTCTTGGAAGTACGTGGTGACTGGTCTGGAGGCAACGGACACAAGTTGGAGAATGGACGTGTCTGTTGTTTTCTTTACTACGAGAGTGGGCAAACACTGGAAGACATTATCCAGAGGGACTGTGACGTCTCCACAGGGACATCAAGATATGCAAAATGCAACTGGGCATGTCCCTGAGCATCTCTCTCTAATTGGACCTCCCTTGAACAGGGATCAAACAGAGGACCTCTAGCCAATAAGGTACTGCTTCCTGTGAGTATAGCTTGCTCTGATGAAGTATTCTTTTGCTTCTGAAGGCAAAGATATGAAGGTTTTGGCCATTAACTACATCTAGCAGAAGTACTACTGCAAGAAAAAATCCTAATCAGGTCTGTCCCTGTGTTAAGGGAAAAGAGTTATGCAAACAGTTTAAATAAAAACCAAAAATTTATATATGCTGGCTCTCAGCAGTGTAGACAAATTCATATTTAGTTCAGATAAGGGCACTTCAAAGAAATCAGTTAAAGAGGCAAAAACGGGAAGGAAGAAAAATAAACTTGACTAAGACTTAGGGAATCAATGGAGTATAGTAGCCAAAGGGAAATAAATGTTTGTAAATAGGTCTATGAAAAAAAAAAAAAGTGTTATTTAAGGAAGTGGCAGATAGATACATAGCAAGGGCTATATGTGGAGGTAGCAATTAGAAAGGATTAGTTCCTTTGTGATTTTTGTTTTAAAGTAGTTGTCCATTGCAAATAAGCTAACAGGGTTCGTCTAGAAGTACAGTAAAGTAACACTGTTTGAAGAAAAATACTTCAAAAATCTTGTCTTGCAGCCTGCCACTGAAGGTCACACCTTGTTGTTGTTGTTTATCATACAAACCTATTTTCAGTTTCTATCATCTAGCAGGCTTCCTGTCAGAGGACAGGAGCCTAATACAAAGAAATTAAACCGTGAAGACAGTCACTTTAATGCAGTTCAGAAAGAAATACATGTTTGTATATTAGGAATAAACCGCAAGAGCATCTGTTCCTCTCAGTGAAACCTCCTAAGTTTAGTTTATGTATAAAAAGGGACAGTAGGTATTTGAATAGTAGTATGATCTGCTTTTCTAAGAGCAACTACCCTGATAGCCACGGAGCTCAGTAATTTAAAAAATAACTGCTTTTTGGTGCTATTAAGTAGCCAAAAGAACCTGAAAATAGTAAAGACTGTAAAAACAGTTTCACAATTTAATCCTTTACACAATGGAACAGTTACAATTTCCAGATTAATATAGTTTTTTATAACTCAGTGTACAAAGCTATGCTTTCTCAAAAACGGACTTTTTTTCTTTGTTGAAATTGTAATCTTGAAGTACCTGCTAACAACCACTGTAATTCATTGCCTTTTTAATTTTTTTCATTCACAATTTAATTAATATGCTACAAGTGATAAATCTATATACCCTAGCACAATGAGCATCAGAAATTAATATGAATTTTTTCTTTCTCTTTCCCATTCCTTTCTGTTGTTGTTGGTAAACCCTGGTGGGCAGCTAAGCAGCACACAGATGCTCACACACTTCCTCCTCAACCTGCAATGGGATGGGAGAATAGGAAAAGAAGAATAAAAGCAAGAAAGCTTGGGTGTCTAGATTAAAAAAAAAAAAAAAAGTGTAATAAGTGAAGGATAAGTGGAAGAAAAAGATGAAAACAGAACAAAACAAGTGACGTAATGGCAATCATTTACCACCTCCCAATGGCAGACAGATGCCCAGCAACTTCCTGAGCAAAAGGTGGCTAACCTTCCTAAAACCTCCTCTTTTCCCTTTGATTGTTAAGCATGATGTTATATGGTATGGAGTATCTCTTGGGTTAGTTCAGGTTATCTGCACCTTTGTGCCAGCTCCCAAACTATTGTGCAACCTCCAGTCTTTAATCTAGGGGGTCACAGTGAGAAACAGAGAAGGCCTTGACATTAGCAAAACTAGAACATAAGTGTCTTGTCAGTATTGTTTTGGTCACAAATCTAAAGCACAGCACCATATGAGCCACTATAATGAACTCTATCCTAGCCAGGTATACCTTCTATCCTTGTCACTTCCCTTCTCTTTCTTTAACAAATGGCATCTCCAGCATGCTGTGGTTTGTACTCTTTTGTTCTTGGTAATATAATGTTATATATATCATTATATTTCACTTCTGCTTGCTAATACTGAACATGATTTCTCCTTTTCAGACCTCCTAAAGGCTGTCTCTTTATGTTCTAAATATAAGCTTATAGGAACACACATTCCTACCTATGCTCAGCAGACAAGATCAGTGAAAAAGTGCTTGTGTATAGTTTGTCACTCCAGTCTCTCCCAAAACCGCTAGCTTACAAATATGAACAAAACCATTGCTTTTGCAAAATCACAGCATAAATTACAAAGTAGTTCATGAAGAACTGGCCTTCACTCCTCCCAAAAAATCAGTAAATAACATTTTTATTATTGGAAAGATACTGAAGCAATGAAAATGTTGTATTTGTAATTTTCTCTGCAAAAACTCCAGCCTCATATAAGTATCCTTCAGTTATGACACTCAGAGAAAGTACCTGAGGGTCACATGCAAAGTTTTCTATTCCTTTCATGCAGCTAAGACAGATACATCAGAGTAAAATCTAAATGGTTTCTTTTAACCAGGTATTACAAGTTAATAAAAAGCTGATCTCTGTCACCATAGACCCAGATTGTTTTAGACTATTTAATAATTTTAGCCTTGTGATATATTTGTTAGTAATGAAGTACTAAAATTCATATTTCAAAGACAGAAAATGTAGGTAAAGATAGACTAAACAAATAGTACACAAACTCCAGTAGAAATAGAATGTACCTTAAACAGGGAGAGCACAGAAACCTGATTAGTATCCAGGTACTGACAGGTTTTGCCAAAGAAAGCTTACAGCTGCCTCAAGTTCTGCTATTGCTCAGACCCAGGGGCTACACCAGAGGCTACTTTACTTAATCTGAGCATTTCAGCATCTGTTTCACACCTGAAGCCCATTTGAAAGTCAGAAATGGACCCTTCACCTGAGATCCCTAAGGGACCTTATCTGATAGGCATGTCTGATACATGGACACTACTGAGCTCACTGCAGAGGCAGCTTCTGGCTGATGTTTTTTGTTTTCTTTTTAAGTAGGGAAAATATCAGGTGGGGTGAAAGGCATAGCAACCTTTTTTCAAGAAAAGAGGGAAGGGAAGGAAAGAGAAGGGAAAAAACAAGATGTAACTAAATAACTTTGGCTTAATGAGTTACTACTCATCAGCTGAGTGTATCAAACCTGATGTTTGTGAGCTATTATATCATAAAGAAGAGGCAAGTTTGTTTGGTTATATCCCAATTGCTGTGACTTTTTGTGTGAGAAAAACAAGTGAGATGCATCTCCCTTAGCTTTATCCACCTAAAAGCTGCATATCTGCTATTCACTACTGCCTCAGACTCACTCTACATCTAGTGGGGTATTTCCAGAGGACAATTTCATTTTAAGACAGCTGTCCAAAACAGATGATATGACTTTCTCTTAACGCTAATCTCAGAAGTGGAGAAGACATGTTTTTATGTGGTAAGACAAGCTTGATTCACTACTTACCTAAAGTGTTGCAAAATGAGAATGGTACAGTGTATCCTACGTTTACTTTACCAGAATAAAAACACACACGTGTAAAGCTATACACTCATTAGAAGGCCATTCTGAGGATCAGTGCTTTAAGCAGACTTCAAAATATTTTGCTTTCCCATCTAATCCTTTGCTCCTCAGAAGACAAAACTCGCTCTGTAAATACAGATGTAATGCCATACTTAACTGTGCTCTTCTAAGGCTTAGTTGATAGCATCTAGAAGATTCTGATATTCAGTGATTGACATAAGATAAAAAATGGTTATACTGAATTATAAAAAAATGGCCCAGAAGGGAAAAGATTTAAGGAGTAATTAGAAGGAGTGAATCTACCTGCCTCAGATGTGGCGTGCATGGTGATATGATGAACTTAGGATATTAATGTAACACTTAAACATATTTGCAGCAAGTAATAGTCAATCATTATATAAGATATGCTTGATAGGTTAGCAAGTTAGGAGCATATTTTCTGCAAAATTACTGAGCATAAATAATGTTAAAACTAACTGGTATTAAAAGTAAATTAAGCAGTTAATTATTTCTTTAAAAGAAATCAAGTACTTCACTGAAAGAATTAGTTTTCATTCTTTCAATGGTTTGTTGATTTGTTTGAAGTCTCAGAGAAAACCCTATTTCCACATTGATCACATGAAATCTCAATGCAAAGGATAGGAAAGCAAATCAAGGAAACAGCAGGGAGTTATTTTTCATTCCCCTGTCACTTTGTCAACTCTGATAGGCATGTGAACTCATTCTAAAACCAGTTCCAAGTCCATGAAGTATGAGTTTATTGACAGGAAATCAGTAAGTTCAAAAGATAATGCACGTGATTTCTTTGGTGTCTATCGTCCTTCCTACCACAACATGGTCTTTTTGCTCTATATGGTGTCAGAGTCTGAGCACTGACGCTGCAAGACCGGCTCGTGGTGTTCTCATTCCAAAAGACACAAAGCAGATGTTTCCAGCAACTACCAGAAATACAAGCAGTCACCCTTAGCCCTTGGTAGTATACTTAACATTTAGAAAGCAGAAGCTTTCTGTTTCACACATAAAAACTCCAAAATGCATGAACTACAAACTGTGATTCATCTTTCACGCTAAATTTGATCAACTCCAGTAACACTGTATATATATTTATGCAATCATATCAAAAAGAAAGTCTACATCTAACCTCTTCAAAATTGCAGTAATAGGGGGTATCTGCAACAGACAGCCATTTTTACGGTCCCATTGGTCTATGTTTACAATATATAACGCCATTACTTCAGTTATAATAGCTCTGTTTCTTTGTGACCTGGTTCCCTGAGGCTTAACAGTCACAGGAGGTTAATCTGGTTTCCTGATTTTTTATTTACTCCAAGTTCCAGTATCTTTACTTCTATGCAAATTTCCTAGGGGCTGTGCACTGGAGTGGATACATGCGCAAACTCTCATCCTCTTTGGTTCAAGCATAAACTCAGACCAGAATAAAAGCCTAGCTTCTACAATGCTCAGTTACTGCAGGAAAATGATGGTAGTCATTAAAAGGAAATGGGGAGGGAGGGGGGAAAAAAAAAAAAATTGTGACTTGGAAATAGACAAAATTTAGCTCCTGTGAACCTCTGGGATTCTGAGATACAACCTATAGCCTTTCTTCCATATATTTGCAGAAAGGAACCAAATTCAAAAACCTACTACTTGTTTGGGAGGATGGGAGATAGGGGATGTCTCACTCCCCATTAACATTACTATAATCTCAGTGAGGAATGAAACAGCTCCTGTACCTTGAGAAAAGACTTCTGGGTAAAAAAGCCTGGAGCTATTTTACTCGCACCTCATGAAAAAATAATACTATATGCCATTACACATACAAGTATTCCCAGCACCCGTCTTGTAACAAATGCATAATAGATTTTTTTCTAAAAAGACAGTGAAAGAATAAAAGATCCTAATAACAGCATGAGACTATACTCAAATACACAGTAGGTACATATATATTTAAAAAAGGATATTACTTTATGTGCCATTTCAAGTCCCAGAAGCCCACTTAAATGACCACATGGATATCACTGGCTGGAGACAAGTTTACTTTATACAAACTATAATCCAGATGGATTATCTGCAGGCATGATTTATCTGATGACAAAATCAGTAACAAATAAAATGTTCTGTCTAGTATCCTGTTAGGTGATCCCTTTAGCTGTATCCAGGGAAGATTATTTAATTCTTGACTATGATAAATGGAAAAGACAAATGTAAATATAACTAGCAAATCTGTAAATTAGTAAGCCCTTTCAAGACAGCAATTACAATGAGGAAAGCTACTTTTAAGTGAGTGTCACTCAAGCTGATTTTTTTTTCTCTTTTTTTTTTTCCTCATGCAGTGATCATCTGCTCGTCTTCCTACACTTCCACTTTTAAGCTTTTCTCATTACTCTTTTGGCTCTTCTTGTTTCTCTTCAATTCTATACAAAATGTAATTTTATGCACCATCTACTGAGGTATTTTAAAAATGTTCTGCAAAGCCAAGTAAATTATTAGCAGCTCAGACAAATGTATGCACTATGCATTGTATTTGTTTCTTCTGCAAGTCCTCTAAACAAATTTTAGACAATCGTCTTCCCTCAATAACAGTGAAGTAAGCTAGTCCAATTAGTGTCATTGGGTATCACTACAATATTAATTTCCATTACCCACTCTTGCATGAGATGATATGGTGATGATACAAAATAGTATCACAGAAAAATGTGTTGTCTAGCTGAAAACCCTGTTAAATGTAATAGTACTGCCGGTGAGGAAAGTTTTATTGAATAACGTTATGGTAATTGTTTGAATCAAGGGTAAGATAATTTTAATTAGAAAAAAATATTTTCTATAACCTCCTCTCTCACAGTTCACTTGTGTGGGCTTTCCTTAAAGAAAGATAAACATCTACTCCAAAATGAGACTCAGTAATATTAGAGACAGTCAGAGCAAGTTTAGTCTAATAGATGTAAAAATGAAGAAAATTCCTTACCACTTACATGTTATCTCAATTACTACTTACACAGAGATTCATTACAAAGTTAATACTAAGACTCTTTTCTTAAAAAAAAAAAAAAAAATTAAAACCTTTTAAAATTATACTTTTCTGAAAGAGTTCTAAATTTCATATGTAAACAGTGGGTTGACTTGAATAGTAATTAAAGATGCAAGTAATTAGTGCTAGGGAAAGAGATTCAAAATGCATCAATGCAAGGCTTTGTAAATAATAATTTGTAAGAAAAAACCCCAAACTGTTAAGGTATTCGGTCCCCTTTTTCCTTTCTCTCTGTTAATGAATTTTCTTATGTTGCTACAGCTAACTTAAAAATGAAGAGTTTTTACTAATGCAACTGGATTTATTCCTTTGGGATTCAGTGGCAGAGTGCTACAATTTCCCTAGTTGTTGAAATCATTTCCTCTTCCTTGGTTAACAACAGCCTGTGTATTCATTTCCTAGAAACAAAGTAGTCTGTCTCTGACTGTTGGCTATTATGAGTAATTCTAGTTGAAGGTCCTATTGTTTTGCAGTGTCGTCCTTAGCAAAACTAAGAATACTAATAAGGATTAAGTATGTTAATAAGCCTTTTTTACATAGACACTTTATATAATTGTTCTCAAGGTAGCAGGTACCTTGCTTCAAATATTCATCACAAGTATTGGTAATGAAATAGATAATAACAACATACATTTCTACCTTTATAATTCTTCTTCTGTTGTTTACACAGAGTCCCTTGTTTTTACAAAATCAATTTAGACCTAAGTACTTTAACAAGTTAAGGTCAAACTACAAACACAAGGTGTTCATTTTCCTCAAAATATACTCTGTCTTACTGTAAAGAGATTAAGAGGTCCTGTAATTTATGAACCTTCATACCATGAGATGGTATTCAGATCAGTACTGTTTAATATCTTCTTTAATGACATAGAGAGTGGGATCGAGTGCATCCTCAACAAGTTTGCAGATACACACCAAGCTGAGTGCTGCAGTTAACACACCTGAGGGTTGGGATGCCATCTAGAGGGACCTGGACAAGCTCGAGGAATGGGCCCATGTGTGGTGTGAACCTCATGAGATCCAACAAGGCCAAGTGCAGGGTCCTGCACCTGAGTGGAAGCAACCCCCAGTCTCAATACGGGCTGGGGGATGAAGGGATTGAGGGCAGCCCTGCTGAGAAGGACTTGGGGGTATTGGTTGATGAGAAGCTCAACATGACCTGGAAATGTGCACTCACATCCCAGAAGGCCAGCCGTATCCTGGGCTGCATGCAAAGCAGCGTGGCCAACAGGTTAAGGGAGGTGATTCTGCCCCTCTACTCCGCTCTGGTGAGACCCCACCTGGAGTCCTGCATCGAGCTCTGGAGCCCTCAGCACGAGAAAGACACGGACCTGCTGAAGACAGTCCAGAGGAGTGTCATAAAAATGATCAGAGGGATGGAACACCTCTCCTCTGAGGACAGGCTGAGAGTGTTGGGATTGTTCAGCCTGGAGAGGAGAAGGCTCCAGGAAGACCTTATTGCAGCCTTCCAGTACTTGAAAGGGGCTTATAAGGAAGATGGGGACAGACTTTTTAACAGGGCCTGTAGTAATACGACAAGAGGTAACATTTCTAAACTAAAAGAGGGTCTAAGGAAGAAATTTTTTACAATGAGGGTGGTAAAACACTGGCACAAGTTGCCCAGAGAGGTGGTAGATGCCCGATCCCTGGAAACATTCCAGGTCAACTTGGATGGGTCTCTGAGCAACCTGATCTAGATGAACATGTTCCTGCTCATTGCAGGGGGGGTTGGACTAGAAGACCTTTAGATGTCCCTTCAAACCCAAACTATTCTGATTCTATGATTCTATGACATTACTGGTGAAGTAGTGATTTATTCTGCTAAAAAATTGGGGAATGAAAGAATGAATACAGAATAGGTCATCTGACCTATGAATCCTATGATCTGTCTTTCAAGATCATACATTTACATAAAAGAATGTTATTTTTTCCCCTCTGATTAGAATCAGAAGTAAATATAATATGCATTAGTACATACCTCCATCAATAGTTGTTCTCCATAAAGAAAACAAATCATAAGTATTTGATGTTAGAGAGAAGTAGCTAGTATACACAAAATGCCGATAAAGAACATGGGCATACTTGTGAAAAGAGGAAAAAAAGTATCTTTGAGTTTGACCGAACCAGAGAACACTTACTCACTGAATGTCAGACTCCCATCCTCCCTCCCTAGTAATCTGCTGGCAGTGCCCTTGGAAGAACATGTAGGAGGATTATTTTTTGTTTAAATTCTCTGCTTAACCTTCACAGTATTTGCTTACTGTGTTATCAGTTAACACAGGTCTTAAAGGATATGTGCTGTTGGAAGGACAGTTAAGTGCAACGTTAAGCAACTTTTCCTCAGTCTCTGTGTAATTGCAGGTGGGAGTGAGCAGATAAAAAAATATATTTCTTAAACAGAAAAATAATTTTAAAAGATGGAGCAGAAATTAAAGGTAATTAACTGGCAGGCAAAAGTCTCTTGTTTCAATGCAGATTTCTCCAAGTGGACTGCATGTCTAATTTATCACCCATAAAGATAAATTTTTGTCATTTATCAAGCTTCCTGTAGATTTGATCTATTATTTCTTTGTATGATATTGTCTCTCCAGAAATCCTGACTGAAAACAGGTATCCAAGTTTTTTTTCAAACTTGTGAGGAGACAAGCCACAAAACAGTCGAAGAATGAAAAGATAGATGGAAATGTATGTTAAGTGAACTGTTCTAAGTCTTATAATAGTCAGTGGCATGCTTATTAAGAGAATTCAAGATCTCTTAGCCATTTAAATTGTGCAACAAGGTCTTTCCACTGGATAAAATTGCTAGGAAGGACAGAGGGCTCTGTAGCCCTTATTTTAGTGAGAATGAGAGTTTTGCTTCAGTAATGACTGCTGGATCAAGATGAAACAATGATTGTTAGGGAAAATGAAAGTGTTCACAAATTACATTCTCCTGTTGATAAAGAAGTTATAAACCCAATTTAAATAGCCAGGCATATGAAAATAAATTACTCATTCTGAAATTTCTGGTTATTGTATAGATTGGTGAAGCAATTGATTTACTGAAAGAAATCAAACTTGAGTCAGAAAATCAAATGCCTTTGCAACACCTCCTCACATATGAATTCATTCAAACATGGAGACCAATACTATCTTTTTCCTTCTACTTACAGAATATTGACAATTTTGATTTGCATTGGCTAATATTGTAAAAGAGTTCTGTTTAGTTGCACAGCTATGGAAGCATGAAAGTACTTTGATAGCAGTTATTTGCCCCTGATGAAATTCAGTGAAAGATTCAGAAGCTTGCATGTTCATAGCAAAAATTAATTTGTGCACATCTGTTAGAGATACAGGAAGTTGAAAATACATTTTTATGGTATTTAACTATTTTAAAATACAGTTTTGTTAGGAGACATCAGAGTACTCAGCATAAACTTGCAGCTTTTCCATTTTCTCTTAATTTAGTATAATTGTTAGGGTATACATTTTCTAACAAATTTCCTACCAGTCTGTGATGTTTGGCTTCTTAAGACTATTGTGCCATGTTTCTTTATGGCACAGAGGAAGACGCAGGAATTCCAGAATATCCACCATTCTCAATGGAAATATATTGTTTATGAAATACTGAGACTATGAGGAGTCTTTTTACCTCCAGTCCTGGCAATGAGCACACAATACAGAATGAGCACTTCAGCTCTGACATCTCCCTGCCAATCTGATGATTCTGATTTTACAGGCATGTAATCAGGTTTTAACTTGTTCTTTCAACATTACCAGCTCTCTTCCTACAGATTACCACACAGAAACCGAAACAGATTTAATAATGACTCATTCAAAATGTTATCCATGGCATTACTAAGCAGTAACAAGATAATTAAGCTATAATATCACAGAAAGAGAGCATCATTACTTATTACTGTTCTTTCATGCCTTTGAAGAAGAGATGTAAGCATAAAAATAGGTTTATTCATTTTAGATAGACTGATTTCTTTGTTTATAAATTGTAATAGAAAACATATTTAATTTCAGTGGTTTGGCTACCGTTTTTCTTTGTTTCTTTTCATCCTCCTGCTGAGCAGGAGGTAAGAGACAAGTGAATAAGTACTTATTTCATTTGAATTGAAAAGTCGGTTAAACACAATAAAACTGCATCAACAGAAAAATATAACAAAACTTTGATTCACTCTGGAACGTGATCTGAAGACCATTTTCACTCACTAAACTGTGACTTTCCAGAAGTATGACTCCAATTTGCACAGCAGATGAAGAGCCGATATGTCCTCCCCATAACAGTGACATGGCTTGTATGTGCTAGGGCTGCATTTCTTAGTTCAACTTAATGGAGAACTCACCTAGTATATACTGTCTTACTTAAATCCTGCTCGGCTCAGTGTATTAATTGCCAAAACAAATCTTCAAACTACCAACAATATCTGAATAGTCTGTGTTCCAGATGAAACTGAAACGGAAATGTTTCAGATGAAACAGACTATTTTATTTAGACTAATGCAGTAACAGAATGTGAAACTAAAGCAATATTCTTCAATTACTGTAGCTAATAATGAGTAAGGAGTAGCAGGAGAGCATCCTGATCCTCACACTTTTTTCCTGGACAGTTTTCTCTACTTTGTACATCCTGGGTAGAGGTGAATCAGTCTCCTTTAAGTGGCTGCCTATGTGGATGGGCTGACCTAGAGCAATAGATTCCATCCAGCTGAGCAACACAATAATGCACGTGCTCAAAGGGCTCTGCTCCAGGGAAGGTTGTGTGTCATGCCGCTAAGTACAGCTGTCAGCAAGTATGTAAGAGCAGAGCAGAATGGATGAAAAGCCAAATAAAATAATTAATGGTATTCTGTATGACTTGAAGACAAAATACATAGCTTTTCAGTGATACCTCCATAGCTGTTCATACTGATAGATTCTGACATGATCAAAAGCTCCGTATTTTTAAAAAGGCAAAAAAAAGTCTATGGTGTCTTTGTTCAGCCATTGTTGTAGTTCTTGCTGTTACTCTCCTCAGTATGAAAGTTAGGAATTACCTCAACGAAACTATAGAACAGGCTACCATTTCCAGTAATAGAATTAGTACATGTATGCATAGACATGTATCTAAACATTTTAAGTTAATTTACTATGTAATCTGGAGAAAGAGTCAGGGAAAGGTGAATTGCCACATAGTTATAAAAATTCATGGTAGGAGCTGCAATTTTTTAAAACTGCTAGGAATACCTGAAAGGCTCTACCTGCCTGAAATGGTTTGAATCCAAGGAAAACATACAGAAGGCTAATCTATAGTTTTCTAATACAGACTGATCGGTAAGAGTACCCTTCTAAAGTAGTGATTATAAGAGATGATGGCGGGCAGAGTTAGGAAAAAAGTTCAGGAAAGAATTTCAATGCTGATAGTTAAGCCGAGATTCAGAATGAGGAATTCTGAGTACATTTGTTAACTGCAGTGTTGCCGGCTTAGAAAGGAAAGCCAGCATCACCTGCTTCTTCAACCTGTTTTTCTTCTTTGCGCTCCAACAACATAACCGTCCTGGAAGCTCCTATTCTCATGTCATCATTCTCATCCCATTTAAAACTTGTTCTATATGCAGTGTTACCAACTTCAATATTCTATTTGCTTGAGCGGTAGCTCTCAAAGCATGCAGGAGCAACCTGTAAATGCACTGTTCTTGCATGAGGGTTTGCTTTACTAATCAAGTTCAACCCAGAATAACACAGTACCTAGAGAGGTACAGCCATCAGTTTCACTCAGTTACACTCACACTTAGAAGGTAATTATTATTACAATTATTTAATAATACGCAATTAATGCCGGTGCCCATATTTTTCCATGAGCCGTAGTGTGCTGAATATACTCTATGCTTACATGAACATTTATTGTGAAAACATGCAATGATCAAAACTAAAATGCATGCTTAATGTAAATCTTCAGCTGGTATAAATGAGAAAAGTTTCATCAGCTCTAAAAGAATAATAAGCTAGATCCAAAATAAGTCTTGGGAAGAGATGCTGATCTCTTACTTTGGTGCTGAGGACAGAATTTTGAAAATGCCTTCTGTTGTCAAATCCTGGAAGCACCTACCTTACATCAATATCTCCACTTCAGACCTGTAACTGCCTGTATTTCTAAATTACTTCATGTGCAGAAGTAGGAGGCCCAGCCAGGGAACACCTCCTGTTGATTCAGGCCTTCCTTCTACTTTGAAATCATAGAAAACCATGTGTAGGGTGTCCCACTGCACTGGTGAGGCCAAATCCATCAGAACACTAAATTGCAAGTATAACTCTAGGCATTGCCAGCAGGTGTCCCACAAGACCTGCAGATTATGCACATTAGTTCACCACCACAGGAAAGATTGCTTCTTCAAATCTGAAAGCAGATTCAAGATCATATTCAACTCATGGCCTCTTGCATGGCTTCTCTTTCAGTAGCTTTAGAGATATCTACCACATTCAGCACAAACAAAAATTAAAGCCATTTCCGCAAAGAATGTTAATTTTTTTTTTTTTTGTGAATTGCAAAGGAAAGACATAAAAAAAGGGGTGAGACCTCTTATATACACTGCTGTTGTGTGACTAGGCCTGAAGGAATTATGAAAGGCCCAAAAGGGAAAGAAGAAGGTTACCATGGTCCTGCAGGTGAAGATGAATTTCTGTTTTCAAATGGCTGTCTGTCATCACAGACAGGTTACATGGCTTGACTGACTAGGATAGTTATTTTAACATTCTTGTCACAGCCTCCAGGAGTATTTATGTGTTTTATACAAAAATCATTGACTTCAGAAACCAAGTCCTGGGAAACCAAGAAGCTGGGACTGCAATCACATGTTTTTCAGTTTTGTCGTCTTTCTAGTTCTGTGCTTCTACCTGTGCAATGATCAATTACCAGGGGAAAAAGAGGAAAAGATTGTAAAACATATATCCCATCTTTGTGGAGAAGTCTTCAGCCTTTTCAGTTTATGAAATAAGATCCTGCCTCATCTTCTTTTCCATTCCAACCAATATTTAAATAGAGCATACAAGTACGGCAGAGAAAGAAGAAAAGAGATTGAGAAAGTCTTTATTCAGAATATATCTATAGCCTAGTACTTGATGCAATCTTGTAGGAAACACGCATTCAAGATTCATCAAGCACTAAAAAGATCTAAAGAAAAAATTCTGATACAATAAATATGTAATCAGTAAACTGTTAGAAAACATGTGCAGAACCTTATTATTCTGTATTTTGTGTGAAGAGATTGGCTTGAATCCCTGTTTTCAGGATATGTTCACTTATGAAACCAGTGAGAGGGACAATCCTCTTGAAAAGATGAGGCTTAAAGCACAGTCCTCTCAATGCTCAATGCAACCCCAAACCAAATGAGAGTCTAAATTCACTGGGTTTGCTCCTCCTCTATCTTCTTTCCCCAAGTAAATCTGTGCACTCAAATTACACAACAGAAAAAGCCAAGTGCACAATAAGCTACTAAATAAATAAAAAAAAAATTATATAAAGTTCTTGGGAGTCACATTCTTTAAAAACTACTCCTTCCTTCTGGAGCATAAGTAATGCACCAAACTTAGAAAAAATACCTAAATACCTGGGGAATAAGGATGCTTTAAGTGAACCATTGTCTCTTTATAGACCTAGCCTTATAACTATTAATATTTCCCTGAGTGTATTTCCATGTTTCAGTGTGGTGCTGAAATGTACATGTATCTCTCTATACTTATGATGTGTACTAAAATTGGTATAAGTAAAACATTAATAAAAAAGTACTAGCTGCACATTCACAATGTAATGAAGGCACTCACCTTTCTCTGATTAACTAGAAAGGCTAACAAACTTAGAAAATGGAAAATGTAGTTAAGAAGAAAAAGAAGGATTTTTTCCCCCTTCCCTTGGTAATAATTATTCATTCTGAGCAGAACCAAGAAATAAGCAAAATTAAACAAAAAAGTCACATTCACTTTATCTTCCTGCCATCTTACTATATGTAGATTAAAAGCATTCTGTAAACAAAAACCACTAATATAAAGTTGGGATACAGAATTCTCTGCAGTCATTTTACAGCTGCACAGTGATAAGTTGTACTTTAAGTTTGCCAATTATAGAGCTTACACTTGGAAAAAAAATCAGAAGTTATTTTTACTTACAAAACACGTAACTGTCCACAACAATGGTTTTGTTGTTTACTGCATTGAATAAAATCCATGTGATTTCATTGAGGAGTGAAGTCCCTAAAAAAGTCATATGCAAAAGACGACAGATTTGAAAGACTGACATTAACCTTCCAGGCTTTATAAGGAGGAACAGCCTTATGCCATGTTTAGATGAAAAAGAAAAAATTCATTGATTTTTTTGGTACCTATTTTTGTTAGTAAAATAGGTTATTACTTCAACACATTTTCCTACTATATATCCCTAGAAAAAAAAGAATATAAAAGAAATCTTACATGATAAGGTGAATTTTCCATATTTTCTGTGTTACCTAATGTGAATTAGCCACCAATATAGGTAAATGGGACCAAAAAAAAGCCTTGTGTAAAACATATTAAGGAAAAAAGAAATGAATGCTACAACTGTTTATTCAAATGGACCCCTAGAAGAGCTCCAAAAATTCTTGCTCCTGTGGAATTATACTACTGGAATAATTAGGCAGGTTGTAATCTACTCAGTAAACTGTGGTGGCCCAAGGTAAGATTTTAACACAGTTGCTTCAGTCACTTGATAAGTATCAGTACAGAATGGGAAAATTTCGAAGCAGGTGCCCAGTTTTACATAACTTCGTAGGAAAATTTGGAGGCAGTAGACGTATTTGGTGATCACAAATATGAATAGGCATTCTGCAGTTTTGATACATATTAGCTTATTAATAGAAAGGCTAGCATAAATCAGAATGCTGTGCTTCTGAGAATTTGCAAGGGGATTGTTTTGGGAAGGGTTCTGTTCAACAGCAATGGCAGAATGAATTCCCTAAGATAGTTAAGAGGGGACTGACTACCTGGAAGCTTTCCTGGGTGGTATTTCTAATGTTTGTAAAATTGAGAGATTTGAAATAAAATCTAAATATATACAAAGACATGGAAGATTCATTATGAGGTTAACACAGCCCTTCTCCAAGGTTCATTTTGCTAATACCTAAATTTCATGAAATTGGAAGAGGGGCAATGTTCCAGCTTTGCTTCATTAATGAGATGTAAATAAACACCTTGATATCTATACTTTTTAATCTGATACAAAGTACAAATTTATTGACACTCTGTATTCATGTTGATTGTGCTCCAGGCTCTCTGTTTCAAGTTCCTATTCCATTCCGAAGGATTTGATTTTTTTTTTCTTTTTTTTTCTTTTTAGCCTTTATTATCAAAACACATTATTTGTTCTTTGCTCTTGGGCAGAAGGACTCCTTAAAGTTAAAACCAACAAAAAAACCCAAATCAGAAATAGAAATAAGGCATGACATTTTAATTACAACTTTTCAAGCAGGGAGGGTATTAACTAAAAACAGACTTTTGTTGATAAGTGTACTTCATTATTGAACTTTTTAAACAAAATTAATATTCAATATTTTTCTTAAAAGATGGACAAGCCTTGGCTATTCTATTTAAAGATGAAACCAGTTCAAGGAACACCCACAAGTTTTGTTATGAATAAATACAGATGAAATAACAACTGTTTTGTTTTTTTTTTTTTTTCCTGGACTTAAAATCTCAGTGCTGATTCCCAAATCACTTCCTACACTCATTCTTCACCAACACATTTTCATAAAATTTTCTCAGGTGTTTGATAAAACAGAGAATAACACTAAACTAATTGAATGAACACATCCATATTAAACAGTTGCAGTGCCGAAGTTGGCGTTTGTATTGGCTTAACAATAGTCCACTATTCATCGAACTGAAGTTAATTCTCTGATGCTTCCTTTTTCTCTGATCTTGAAATGGAGTTGTCTTAGTTAACTTCCTTGTGGCTAAGCCTGTCCTTCTTATAAAACATCCAGAAGAACTGTGACATTTCTTGGCAGCCTGAGCAGTAGTGTCAAGCACCGAATGAGCAAGCATTCAGTGCTTAGCCATGCATAGCCATAGCCTCATGCACAGCCGTGGCCTCAGGATTGTTGCACGCTGGCTAGGCACTGCGGAGAAACTTGCATTACTACCTCCCTTTTCAGACTAAAACTCCAAATCTGCCCATCCACAGTCACTTTGCATAGGGATGAAGGCTCAGTTTAGACAGTTTAATTTATGGTAATTACTGAAAACACAGTAGGTTCCTACAGACCTCTGTGAAAACACACAGACTCCTTCCAGAGGATAAATGAATCATCCTCTGGAAAAGCCTGTTTCTTCATGGAGAAAAACTAAGTAATTGTGGCCTTAATTTCAGTGTTTTGTGTAGCTGCCTCAAATCAGATGGATAAATCGAGGCATAAATTACACTGGAAATATGCTGGGGCTCTTGTTAGAGGTCATAGGAGTAAAGCAAGAGGCAAAACAGATGTTCATACTGCATTATTAGGACCAAAGAAGATCTAAACTACAGAGGAGAGGGAGACATAGGACTGAATAATAAGGGACAGTATTTTAAATATTTTAAAAGTAACAGTTTTCCATGAACAAATGAATTTTTAACTAAAAGACATTTTTCTGTTTGCAAGTTTTCACTGCTTTTTTACTGTGAAAACAAAATAGGATCCCTATCTTTTTAAAATGCCAAGGAAACACTGACTGTCCCTATGTTACAGTGGAAGTAAGTCACAGAAGAAAGACACAGAAAATCTCAAATGATGACATAAGTTCTGACACTCAGCAGCATACTTGGTGTTAACTGAGATCATTGTAATAGGTCAAACTCAATGCCCTTTGCATGAAAGTGGAGATAATTTGTTTTATAAGTAAGAAGTCCTCAAAAAAACCCTAAATATTTAGGAATAGATATTTATTCTTCCTGGTTTGAATTTAAACAAACCCAGACATAATATGAGAAGAAAGTAACTGAACACTCTCACATCCTCTATATTTATTCAGATTTGATGCTAAGGGTCAAAATCTGTCCTCTGATGTGCATCTCAGGAAAGATTTAGTGTCCAGAGACTTGCAAGAGCATAGTCTTTGACTCATTAATTTTGCTCTAACCCTAACTTGCTTCCCAAAGGAATTGCTGCCTTCTGATAGATTTGTCGAGAGATTTCTGTCTCCAGATGGCACATAAATGCAGTTAACCTTAAATCAGTGACAATATCAAAGCAACAGATACCATGAAACACTTCAGTGTCTTTTCCTACATAGAGCAAACGGTATGTTTCTCATCTTACTTTCTATCAACAACAAGGAAAAAAAATTAATCACAGAAGTCAAGAAGAGTATACAGATGTTATATTTTACATATTTATATTCAACACTGGTTTATACACATGGTTTTCCAATCATTCCTCTCAGGGAACATGCAGGAGAACACCACAGTTTCTTTTAACCTAGAAACCTAGGCTGACTTATCAAGGAATAGGAACAAATATCTCAGAATTCATCCAGAATAAAGTCAGGACACAAGTGGAGCATGTTGCCTAACCCATGAAATGGGATTCATTCTTGCATCTCAACTTTGAAATAACCAAAGAGAGACAGATCTCTCCTTAGTGAGAGAGTTTAAATACCTGCTTCCATGTTTCTGGTAAGTCCAGAAGTTTCCTTGGGCAAATTTCATAGGCTTTCTTGCAATTTGCTGCACAGAAAAATCTGGACTGAAATCTTTCCATGCCACAGGTGGTATCTGCTGAAAAATCAGTAACACTGGCTCATGAAGATTTCATAAGTAAATTCATTAATACTGAGATACTCAAGCAGAAGGACAGATTTCCACAAAACTCGGTATTTCAGACCAAAATAACTCCAAATTAATTCTCCATTTTTTTGTGATGGATAGAAAATACATAACTGCAGGGTAAAAGAACGTGAGCCACTATTAAACTGCACAGCTTCTTGCCACCACACATATGTTTATATATTGCAAATCTTTAATATACTAAAGTTAACAGGAATGTAAATAAATTTCCTGAATTCCTCCCAGACACACTGAATTTCTGATAAACAGACTGTCAAAATATTCCACAGCACTTCCTCTATTTGCTTTTTAGGTAGCTGTGAAAGCACTTATTTTTCAAGATTTGTTCTGCTACAACTTGAAGGGACTGGACTCTCCATCTCTCAGTTTTCTATATTTTATAGCATTGTTACCATCATTCCAATTATGTTTGCTTTGATCTTGATGCAAGAGCCAGAATTCTGAAAAGTAGTAAAGATGTCTTACTTCATGTATATCAATGAATAATTCAATATGAAATCACTCACAGTTCATTTATCAGTATACCTCACTTTTATTTGGGTTGAAGCTAACCTTTAAAATCATCAAGTGGCAACTTTGGAAAAACAACAACAGTGTTTTATTTTTTTAAATCAGAAAATAAATAATATATTTTAAGTTTGAATTAATATATGTATTCTTTACAACATGCAAAAGTGAAGAGAAAGATAATGAGAATAGATTAGCATCAATCCCAAAGCTATAGTCTCCTACCTTAGCAGACCCACGGGCAATGACACTGTAAGAAGAATCTGCAACATCATATCATGTTCTTTCTCTTGCTTCCCACTTTATTTTATAAATATTCAGTGAGTGTGAGCTATATTAAAGACAAGATTTTCCCTGGGTACTACAGATTGAGAACACTGCCTAACAGATCAGAGAATGTAAGAAGTACAGCCTGCAAAATGGAATCTGATAGACTTTCCCTGAGTCTAGTATTCTATCAAACCCATTTCTAGATGGTTTTTTACATCTAGAAATCTGTAGACATCTACTGATGCTACAACCCAGAGTTACAGAAATTTCAAATATATTTTCTATTTTCTCAAGCTTCCTCACAAAAATCCCATTTGGCTGTGATCAAGACAGTCCAGAAAAGAACGAGGGTAAGAAAAAAGTTTGTGGGTTTTTTTAAATATTTTTTTCAGTCATCTTCTTGATTAAACTTAAAAAAACCCAAACAACCAAACAAAACAAACCTGCCCACAGGTTTCCTGTGGATGCATTAAGAGCTTACTTATGCTTTACTGTAAGAGTCTAGAAGTCCAGTTGTCTCACTGAAGAATTGGACAGGCAGCAAAAATATCAGTTCTCATTTGTTTGGTAGATTTGTTTGGTAGATTTGTTTGGTTAGATTTAATCCTCAGATTATTTTAGAAGCCTGTGCTGAGAGAGGAATGACTTGAACTCTTCATTACTCTTGGCTTTCAAATTGTTGAGCTAGAGTTAAGCTATTTTAACAGCTTTTTCAATCTTTTCAAACGTGCACTTGAATTAAGAAGTACAGTCAAGTTGGTAAATTTAAATTGCCTTGACTCTGAAAATGTCAGTTCAAGCTGAAAGAAAATTGTTTTGAAAACTAGTAATTTAATACAAATTGACTATATTACAAAGTAAGCATATATTTGAGTATGCAAGCCCCATCTAATGCTATTCATTACTCTCTCTCTGAGAACCTGTGTAAAATTGATATTCTATACCACTTTTCCCTAGGAAACAATATCAAGTATATTATCACACAAAAGGAGAGAAAATGTGTGTTGTAAACCCACGCAATCTGATGACCAATTTTCTTTCTTGTGTTATTCCCACATAGAAACAGAAGCATAGTACATATGCCTCCATAGGTAGTGTCCCTTCCGTCCTTTGTCAAATAACGAAGATTTATAAGGGCCCAAAACCACTTCCAAATTTCAAATTATGCTGGATACATAAAGTACATGCATAATTTTAAAGAAAGGCATTTATCTTGCTCTGCCTTCTCTGTACAGTCATTGGAGCAAAAGAAACACCCTAAGGGCATTTCAGAATTGAAATGGGTACTGTCGCTGGGAAAGCTTGTCTTTCTTCACTGTCCGGTCACTAATACTGATAAAATAAAATTTAAAAAATCTTCTGGATCTCAGTTTCTTTAGGACTCATCGAGGATATTCTCAAAAGATCAGTTTAATGATGTGATATTATGCACTCAGCACCTGGCTCACACTGCCATTCTCATCTGCTAAATTCACTCTCCACTTATGTCTGATTTTGCAAGAACAGTGTAGCGTTCAGTCTGGCACAGAAACCTGCAGCACAGGCTGTTTCTTTAAAGTGCTGCATTCTCCCATTTTAAATAACTCAAGCAATGGGACTTCTACCTCCTCCCCTGCAAAACTATTAGCATTAAGTTTTCCTCATATGCTATTCTCCCTTGAATTACTAATTCAGATATTTTATTATGTTCATTAATAATAAGCATTGCTATAATAATAGGTATTTAGTACTTCTTTCCTTCAACTATCAGATTTTCTTGTTGTGAGCGTGTTGTTATTAATGCTTTAGAAACTTTGTCATAAGCACAGTATCCTAAGTGGGTATTTTTTCACTGTAGCGTGACTATACTTTTCTGGTATTAATTTAGCCCTTCCTATATACTTCCTCACAATGATTATTGGCTTTGCTTTGCTGGATTATTATTCTTACTGACACTGTAATTGCTATCATATATAGCAATCTGTTTATAAACAAACATGTGGATGAACAACAGAAAACAAGTCACCAAAATAATGTAATGAGGAGCAATTTGCATTTAGCAGAACATCACAAAATTACACAAAGTAACAAGAGAGAAATAAATATTTTTCATACTATATCCAAAGCTCTAAACTTCTTTTCTAAGGAATCTGAGGCTTATCAATCACTTACTGGGAGCAAGCTCCAGTCTGAGATACTGACATACCATTAACTGGGGCAGTAAACCAGACTTCACCACAAGTAAAGCTGCCCAGGAAATCATTTTCCCATCAAGACTTACTTTATAAGTTTTCATAAACTTTCTCATACCACAACTGAACACACAAAGGCCTTTCAAAATTTCTCAAGAGTAGAGAGCGAGCTATGTCCACTCCAGTATGACAAAATGGTGAGAAGGGACCAGCGGGTACTGGAGCCCTGCATCCCCCAGGAGGCCTGTGTACAAGTCCCTTGCACTAATGAGGCAAAGCAGGGGCGTGAAATTTTCTCAATATCCCCGTGAATGACAGCTACTGAATGTTACAGAGCAGGTATTTCCTCTCTCTTTTCTGAAGATGATTGATGGATGTGGGAAATATTTCTTGGGACAAGCTTCAGTGGAACTGGCATGTCTCTGACCAAACTATGATTTTGATTTCGAACTTGTGTTTTCTAAAAAAAACCCTCTTTCTTGAAAAATCAGTTCTTACAGTTCCGGCTGTATACTAGAAAACAAAACATAAGGCTTCTCAGTGAGCACACTGTGCCAGATCTCATCTGATGAACTCTTGCCCCAGTGTAGCTCATCATTACAGAAAAAGTAGATCTTTATTTCCTCTTTGCTCACAAGATACTAAGTCCTTGCATTTCAGAATATTTTCCTCCATTAAACACTTTCCCCCTAACGTTCATTTTTTCTTGTTTCTTGTCTCCCACCCCCTTCTTAACTTTGCTTTCTTATTACTGGTTGTTCAGCATTTTCAGCTACATAGGGAAGGGAAGGGGTTTGATCTTTCAATGGAAAAAGTTAGGCTACTTTTACTCTGTTGAGAAAATATTAAAATATTTTTTGAAGTATTTTATAAACTAATTTTAACCAGCAGTATTTATTAGAGAAACGCCTAATGGAATTACGTTGGTGCCTGAGAGCAAGCTGAGCTCTGTTGATTTATGCAGGCAAAGGGTTTGAACACAAGAGTCTTTGCTATAACAGTAAGAACAATAAAACTAAGAAAATACTGTCTTTACATGGACAGTATATATTGAATATTGAAAGTCTGGAAAGCAGCATTTCAGTCAGACATACATAATTTCCATTCACGACATCTCCTTAGAAAAAGCCAGCAAATTAAATAATTAGATATATAATCATGGTTGACAATTTAATTTGTTTTAATGAGGACAGCAATATACCTATTTTCAGCACAAAGAAACACTGTGCTTTGACAAAAGCACATTATGTTGTCTCACAATGAAAGTGTTGCAGAAACAACTATTGAGAGCATAATAATATAAAGTGAAAATATGGCAAAGATCTTTTTTCTAGTGTCATTTTATTCATGAATATTACACATCAGAGGTTGCTGGGGCATGATACTCTTTCACTTACAGGTTCACTAGAGAAAAGAAGGATCATAACTTAAAAAATACAAAGCTTCAAATACATTCAGCCCTTCTTCCCCCTCATGCATGAATGAATAACTATTAATCTACTTTCAGCTATCACTTCAACTGCTAAAGTGACAATATTCTTTAATTCATTTTTGTCACAATTTTATTAGTGGCAAAATGCTAGAGAATAAAAAAAGAATCGCTATCTGCTGTTAGCTTCCGCTAGAGCTGACTCTACCAGGACAAGGCCAGGCAAAAGTCAAGGCCTGATTCTGCATTTATTAACGTCTTACAGAAGCCCAGGAATTGATCATGACTGCAATAAATATGTGTTGGAGCAGTATTTGCCCGAGAAACGTGAATGGTATATAGGATAAACTCACCTGAAACCAGATGTACTATATACTAAACCGTACTAGTATTTACCTTAGTTTACAGGTATCTCCATTTCCATTTCTATGGAAAAAACACCAGTTAAGCAAGGTTCTGATGGATGCAGAACCTCAGAAATTTTATTACTCAGTTTAAAAAACAGTTTTATCATGTAATTTATTTCCTGTGTTATGATCTAAACCCCTGTGTTCAATATTATAATTTTTCACAATATTTCCCAGACATTTCTGATACTGCACATTGGATGTGAAGCTGAAATACAGGAAAATTTGCACCATTCCCTTCCTCTTAGCCAACTTACACAGCTGAAACAAGGAGAAGTGGTGCTGGGAAGGCAGCAAGCCACCGGCTCCTGCACCAGCCTCTGCAGCTGGAAGAGGAAACTTAGGGGCAAAGATCATCATCTGCTTAATCCTTCACCTGACCAGCAGCAATCACTTTTGGAGGGTGAAAACATCAGTAAGGCATCTCCACCCACTAAAATAAGGGACCCTTGCTGACCTCCAAGACAGTCCAGCCAGAGAGAGGGGAACTCATAAGGAGCTGAGTCAGCTATTTCAGAGCGCCACTTTTGGTGTGTTCTAAAGCAGATTAAACACAGCATGAAGCGTGATCACTGCAGTGTACTTGCACTGCTGGACACTGTCTTGAGAAATCAATCTTAAACAGCAAAGCTTTGAAAAGATTTATGTAGTTTAAACAATGAGAAATCAAAAGGCATAGTAAGTTGACAGAATATAAACAATTTGATTTTGGATTATTCCCAGTTCTCAGTTTCCCAGTCCACACAGATAGAAATAGTATTTGTAAGCAAAATTAGGAGGAAATATGCTGACTGTGTCTTGTTGAGAATTAAATTCCTAGCAGTACTTTTTGTAGGACAGAACAGAGTTATGCAGTCTAAAAGTAGAAACGACATCTTTCATGGACTCCTTAAAAAATTATGATTTCAAATTCCTATAAAAAAAAAAGACTTACAGTTCCAGAAGGGTAAAAAGGCATAGGAGTTTCAAAATTGTCAACAATGAAGTATGAAACAAGATTTAGTTAACAGCAAAGAGGACTTTGGTTCTTTACTTTGTAACTTGCAGTGGGGCCCAAGTGCAGCACAATGTCCTGCGCTGTTAAGTAAAGCGATTAGATGTAAAGATGGGAACTATAATTTAGTGCATCCCATTAACACTCAGAAAGATATCACACTTCTTGAGGATTTCCCACCAAAGAAGATAATCATGGAATTATGGTTCAGGGATCTGACCACTGCTCACCACCTTACAGCCCTGTATCACTGCAAACCCTCTTACTTCTTTTCCCTCACACTAAATTCTAGAACCAGATGTTTGTTTGCATAACACCCAACACTTCTTAACCTAACCTTTCCATAATATTCGTAAGACTGTTACTCTCATTTAATATTAAACATTTATTACAAGACTAAATTACACAGCTGCCTACTTACACCAATAAAATTGTTTTGCTGGGTGTTTATTTTCTTCAGGTTTGGTGCTGTGTTTTTTTGGTTTTTGTTTGTTTGTTTATTTGTGGCTTTTTTTCTATTTCTCTCTTATATAACGGTGACAAACCTTAATGAGCATGTGTTGCCTCTTAGTGTGTGAACTTGAATTTCTTTAACAGAATTCCACCAATAACTCCTGGATAATGCATTTATTAGACTCCCTATAATATATCCTACAATTTATTGTACAAGATATGATAAATGACAAAAGATGAACTCTTCAGAATATTTTGTGATGTTGTTTGGTATTCACTTCACATGCCGTCTTATACAAAGTACCTTACAGCGCTTAACTGTCCTTGCAAAATAAAACCTAGCTCTAGTTATTAATATCTTTATTTAAATGCAGATCTTGATTTCCCCTGGAGACTGGTAAAGCTCCAGCATTAAGCTATCAGGGCGAAGGCAAACTTTGAGTCATATATTATACACAAAGGAAGGACTGTTCTAAGGTTTGGTGGGTTGGGGTTTTTTTTCCTTTTTTTTTCTTTTTTTTTTTGGTATGCTGGCAACTTATAATTGTACATGTTTGCCTTTAATACCATACTGTACTTTCATTCATAGGACACTATGTAAAGTAATTGTTTTCATATCATGAGTCAGTATGCAGATTGCAATCTATAAATGTAACAGTAATAGAGATGGTAATAATGCTTGTCTCTCCTATAGCATTCTTTTATCAACATAATTCAATAAGATTTATATGGAGATATAATTATCTTCAGTTTATGGATGGGGAAACTGAGGCACTGAATGAACTTAAACATTGAATTTTAATCTTTGCAAAACAGGTTATTACGTTCTCTTTCTTCATAAATTCTTTATTCCAGGAGACTCCAACTGTTTAATTGAAACAGAGGAGTTACAAAGGCCTGTAGTGGGTGCTGACTCAATGCAATTTTTTCTAAGTATATTGTCAGTTTACTTAGAACTGGTGTAGAACAGGAGAATCTATTTCAAAGATCTTGTTCCAGGGCATTTAAAGACTAGCATTTTTTCCACAAACAATTTTTAACATGGACACAATGAAGTCAACCAATACAGCCACTGAAATGGAGTCCCAGGCATTTTTCCTTAGTATGACACGAGACTGTAATAACCACTTCTTTAATCACATCATAAGCTTTAGTTTAATCACAGTACACGTACCCCTCTCCCCACTCCCAAAGCCTGGAAGAAATGTTACAAAGCAGTAGATAGAAGAAAAAAAAAATTGTGATTTAAATGTAAAATCAGAATAACCCTGGTGCACAATATTATTCAACATTTGAATTTGGTAAGTGGTTACAGAAATGACACAAAAGAAATTTGAGATGCAGCACACTTTCTATTAAGAACAAGCAAACAAAATGCGTAAAAGAGGAAGACACATTTTTTAGGTATGGTCATCTGCTTCGTACTGCACTGGTCAGCACTGAAACAGAGGATGTAACCTGCAAGAGGTTTTAATACTTTTAAAAATTATTTCCTGAAGTCAAAAGGACCTTTTGTTGTACAAACTGGTGGCCATGTTGCAAAATAAAGATGAGTGGTTTGCAGAAATTAGGTTTACTATGTATCTTATAATAAAAAAGAGTACCACGAAGGAGAGTTTGATAATCTGATTTAAGAATTATACCCACTTTACACTGAACAAAGAGTGGAAACAAAAGGAAGGTGGTGTCAACTTAACCCTACAGGTTAGAAGATGTAGAAACATTCTAGATGACAGGAGGGAGATGAGAATGAACAAGGCAAAAGAAACACAGATTTAGCAGTCCAGGGAAAATTCCACATGTGAAGAAGGTCCTCCTATAGGAAATAATCTTATTTCATGGGAAAGAACAGAAAATAGCTGAAAACAGCTTCCTGGCTATTCTTGCAGGGTAACCATGGCTGCTCACAAACAGAAAGAACGTAATGAGTTGGGAAAAAAGAAAAATATTTTTTTCAAGGACTCATAACTGTGGATAGAAAGAGTGTCCTGCATTAATAGACAGATAATAGGATGGATCTTTTTTTCTTTGGGTGGGATTCAATTGTCTTCACTTAAGAATGTCAGCAATGTGCTAGAATGTCTAGTGAATGAAAAGAAATAACCATTTCCAGAAGATGACCCAGCTAATCATTAAATGAGTTCTACCCCTGAACATGAGAGATGGTATTCCAGTTAATGAGACTTTATCCAGGCTGCTTCTTCCACCAGCAGAGAAATTCCAGATGATTACTCATTCCATCTTAAGAGCGCCTCTAAACCAGGAGAATGGAGAGACTTTTCTCCACTGACTAAAGAAAGCCTATAGAGCAGCTTAGACCAGATGTCTGACTTATATTACCAAAATAAATATTATCCACAGCATAAAACCAAGATTATTTATGCATATTTAGTCATTGTGCAAGAATTTATTGATGATGGTCCATCTTAGTACAAGTGCCATCTGAATTCATAGAACTTGTGGAGAATCAGCTGACTCAGCCAGGACATTAAACTAACAACTACCAAGAAGGATGTAAAGAAGAAACAAATGAACACTCATTTAGCACAAAATCAAGATGTCAAGAATAAAATTAATCAAGGCACCGAGAAGCTTGAACAAAAATGCTTTAGCTGCCTATATATGAATGCTAGAAGCCTGGGTAATAAAAAAGAGAAATTGGAATTGGAATTGCTCTTTTATGGTCTAGCCAGTATTACTGAGACCTGGTTGGGAAGATTTGCATGAGTAGAATGTTAAAATCACTGATATACTCTATTTAGACAGGATCTAGTGAGCAAAAAAGAACACAAGTTCTTTATATCAAAAAAGGAGTATTACCTGTTCCTGAGTTTTCTGGTAACTCAGAAGAAAACCATTTTGCATGTTCATAGATTCATGCTCTAACAAACAAACAAACAAAAAAAAGTTTAGATAAGGTAGTAGACCAACAATTTTGTCTAGGGAAAAGGACAGCTGACCTGTAAAGCACTGATTTCTGTTACATAGGTGGAAAAATTGCATTACAATATGTTACTTCAACTTAAATGGCATATTTTGGAAGTCTCATGATCCTTATGATATCTAAACATTATCGAGAAAAAAAGCATGATAAAATAAATGTGGCATCCTAAATATTCTGTTTGTTACAGTTACCTCAAGCAAGTAAGCAATTCTAAAAATACATACAAACTTACACACAACCCCTCACCCCAAAGGTTGCTTTTTTGCACGAATGATTATGACTTAATTACATCCGTCACAGGTAAACAACAGTAAGTCCAAACAAGTAAGATATGCATTCTCATCAAGTTTGTGGGTGAAACCAAACTGAGGAGAGCAATCAATATGTTGGAAGACATAACTGTTACTCAGAAGGATTTCAACAGGCTGGAAGAATGGGCTTCCAGGAATATCAGAGAATTAAAAAATTACAAGGTCATAGACCTGCATCTGCAAAGGCAGAATGCCCTGTGATGGTACAGGTAGACTGGCTTGGTAGCAGGTCTGCTGAAAAGGACCTGTAAATCCTCAGGGACTGGAGGCTAAGCTTCCTTTAGCAGATATTTATTACTCTTCCTGACTCTTTTACTGTACCATTCTCAAAGACTCCAGTCAAGAATGGAACTCTAGGTTAATGTTAGAATATGGCAACTTCACCACCAAAATTAAAGCTCAAACTGAACATTAAAAGGCATAAAGAAAGGAGATATAGAAATATTTTTCACTTAGAAATTAAGTAAAAGTTATGAGTTCACAAGAAAAAAACCCATGGAACTTGGCATAGCATTTTTAAAGCCAGTTCTTAGAACATGAACATGCTTTATTACTATTTTCTGTTCTGAAGTACATTCTCAAAATGCCATACTGCTAAGGACCCACTGCCTTGAAGGAAGAAAAAATGCTTTCCTTCTTAACTGGCAAACTAGTAGGAAAACAATTCAGTAAAAGGACTGTGAAACACTCCAGGTAAATAAGGTTTTGAAGATTCAAATAAAACTAAGCAAAGGCAATAGCAAAGTTCAGTGTTCTGGTGCATAAGACTAGTCCATAGGTCGTTCTCACAGCAGAATTAATCCGTTTTGGTTTTTTTTAACTCCTACATGAGCAATTCAACAAAGCATTACTAAGCTGTACAATGAAAATACCAATTATTATAATACACCATTTCTCTTTTTTATCAATGTCTACCTACGTAGGGCATTTTTGTATTTGTTTTTGTTTACTTTCATTTTTTTCTTAGGAAGTGATGCTATACTAATATGATTGCATGCTTTATAGCAGTGGGATATTGTAAGAAATCAAGTGTCAAAAACTGAACTTCTTAAAAATTAGAGGCAGAAGGGAAAAAGAGGAAAACTGGGAGATTTTGAAACAGCTTCTTGCACAGCTGGTGTAATGCATATGATGTGAATTACTGGTTTGAATTAGAATGTTTTCCTTTTCCTGAGATGGAAATTTTTTATTATTATTATTATTATTTGGAATGTAATGTTTCTGTCACTGGGTCTTTGAAACTTGATTTGAAAATTCATTGATTCTTATGAAAACTATTTTAATTTGTAGTAGAAAAATGGGGGTTTTTTAATTAGTATATGTTCTTTCTGTAGTTTCAATCAATTTGAAGATGGTTTATATACTCTACAACATGCGATTTACTGAATTAGATTCACTTCTAATTATACTGACTCCTCCAATATTAAAACTTTATTCTCTTGCATATTTATAAATTTGATGTTTCTGTAATATTATTTCATTGTGTTACAAAAAAGCAAAATATCACCTTGTTCTAGATGATCCTCACAGAAAAGGTGTGTACTTAAAAAAAATATTAATACCTTTACAGCTGCAAAAAGTTACTGAAATGCTTGGCTCCATAGCCGCATGTGTTCTGCCATCTGAGTTAAACAGTACCAGAGATTAACAGTAATTGTCAGTTGACCTTTTCATTAGACTTAGTCCTATTAAATGTTATGAGAGTAATCAATCGGCACTAAACAATGAGCAAAACAAGCAAACAAAATTATTTCATGAAGTCACCTTTTTTAACAGTATTAGCTTCAGAAGAGTAGTTTAGTTTTCAGCTTGGCTGTGACAAAAGTAAAACAAAATAATTCCCTGTAAAGATGTCCAACTGCAGTAAGGACAAAATCACAATGGTTATCTAAATCTAGGAACACTCTTAAAACAGCTTCTACATTTTCCTGTGTGTCCCCTCCTCTTCCATCATCCTTATCCCTTCCACCCCAACAGGGCCCAAGACTGAGTGAAGAACAGGAGCCCAAAGAACTGCACGTGGGTCAGTGCATAAGGATGCTTTCAGTAAGGATGTTTTGCCTGATGGAACTAGCTGTTGGATGAACCATGTACAGTGATGCAGATAGCGACATCCTTTATGGTCAAGTTAGGGGTTTCCAGTCCATAGCTTTAACTCTTGGAAAAGTCTCTTTTATTAGGGAAAAAATCCTTAGTTAACATTCACATATATGAGTATGCAGTTCCTTTGGTTATTTCATTACATACTTTCTTACAGGATATTCAATTGCTGTGGTGATGAATTTTTATGCTGACCTGAGACTATCTATTTTTATTGCAGGGTGTTCCATTCACTGCTCTTCTGAGATAGATCCGACCATTCTGTTTTGCTTCACAGTCACCTAACTCTGAAGCAGAACTGCTCACCTTTTAAAACAAAAGTAGTTCCCCTCAGGGTACAATAAAAAAATAAAATGATGGTACAGCATATACAAACTTACTTCAGCCTCTGGAGACTTGCTTACTCCCTTTCATACTCAGAGACACATAAACATGGCAATTCACTCAGATTTTATGAATTGTCTCCTGACTATCATTGGGGAGTGATGGTTAGGCAGTGCTAAATGAAAGCATCTAAGGCAGGTTGAGAATGACTACAGTGTGTCTCTAAAGATAGATGAGTTGGCAGGTAATGTTATAAATTACCATCGGGTGTCATTCACAGGTGATAGGAGCTTCATCCTGCGTGACAGTCATCGATCTGATGCAGAACTAAGATGCAACCTTTGATGACACTCCTTGAGGATAAAAGGTTATGCTTCACATTTAGTTATGAATAATAAGGTCATGTTTTAATTAAAGTAGTACCTCAGTGGAATATTAGGCCAGTGAAAAAGTTCAAATTAGTATGACTTGTATAACAATTGTTGCTGGAAAACAGCCTAGTGCTGAAGATAATAATGCAGAATAACAATGCAATTACATTAATGAGGCAAATAGCCTACCTCATTAAAAGGAGCTGAACTATTCAGACCCAAAATTAAAAGAAACAATATATTTTGAGTTTGCATTTGACACTAACACTGGAAAAACAAGAAAATTTATGTTTAGGTAGGAAATACATAAGGCGTATACCTATATTTTGGGTTATATAGTAATTTCAAAATATTTTATTTGAGAAATATTTTCTGCAAGCCCTAATATTCCAGCCAAAAATAAGCTTGGGATTGACTGTTTATAGAGGTTTCTGACTGTTTATAGAGGTTTCTGAGTCTTCTTTTCTGGGCAACTCAAGTGACTGTTTAAAATTTTCTTTCCTTTGTAAAGTCCCAACAATATTCTTAACCAAGATTTCTGAAAATAAAACTGGTCATACAACAAATTTATGTATTCACAAACTGCTATTAAATGAAGGTTTGCAGCAAATATTAGTCATAAATATTTGTGAAATTTCTATCATATGATATAATTAAACATAACTGATAAATATTTGTGATGGTGATCTAGCAAAATACTTAAGCTTATGCTTTAAATTAAGCATAAGTGAGTCAATCAACACCAGTTTTTAAAACTTGATTAAAGGATGTAGAGTGGGATAGATCTGCTACCCAGTCTACACAATAGTCAATGAATAGCACATATTCCACTTGATACTCCAACCGGTGATTTCACTCACCAAAGTCTCAGGAATTAACCTGTCATATGGCAAGTGTTATAAAAGGTCAGGCATGAAGATTTAACAAGAAAGTACCATTGCTACCTTGTGCATTCTGTCAGCATAGAAAAGTTTATTTATTAATTATTTTGACATGCTGCAAAGCATCTACCACCAGACCTGTCTTTCTTCCCACCCACAGCTGTTCTAGCTTATGGTGTCCTCAATCCGATCTAAATGTTCATTTTGCAATTACTCTGCTGTCAAATGATAAGTGAAATATAGGATAAATGCACAGTAAGTATTAAATAGCTTTAAGTATATACTTTCTAACATAATGTCACCAGTTGCTTGTCAGAATTAGTAAATTTGAAAATGTTTAGTGCTCAAACTAGCAGAACATGACAAGATCAGAAAGCAGGGATAGTGGCTCTGCAGGAGGCTGGCTATGCAAATGCCTTGAAAACATAAATTGTTCTGAAAAGGCTGAAAACACAAGATCAGATTCAGAGGTCAAGAGATTATGGAAACAAGCTGTCCACCTCCCATGGTGCACAACAGATTTTCATTTCCTTTGCTTTTCCCAACATGACTGGCCAGCCATAAAGTAAAACACAGTTACTACAGACACAGCAATGCTTGCTGCGGGGCTTTTAGTAAGTCTGGGCACTTATGGAAATGCAAAACCTCAAGGCAGCTACAGGACCAGACCAGTTACTTTGCACTTCAGGACTGCTTTTTAAATCAACCAAAACTGGGGTAGAGGTTGTTATAGATTTGTTTATAGCTGTCTTGCAGACATAATCCACATTTTTGAAGAGCAGATACACAATTTTCTCATTTTGACAGGAAATAAGATGACATGTCATATGAAAAATGTAAATCTACTGAATATTTATTTTGCATATGCTCTATATTTTTGCTGCTACCAGACGATAGATAAAATTGTTAAATTAACACATAAAATGGACTGAGAACCTTCTTCTGAAGGGCACACAAAATTCCCCAGAATCATTACCTAAGCCTTTAAATCATTATTTGTTTCCTATAATTTTAATTCAACTCAGTTTCATGATAACAGATGCATGAAAAATTAAGAACATTAACTTTTTAGCATAATGTGGTACTGATTATTCTTGCTTCCAGTTTTAGTGAGGAAATGCACATTCCTTGCTTAAAGGAAAATAAAAGGAAATTTAGTATGTTTTAAGACATATCCTGGGTACTGATAGTCATATTCCATGCTATAGACTTCTGCACTATGAGGAACACAAAGTAACATCATTTTTACATCAAGGTCTTTTTTCAAAATGCTACTTGATAACAGTACCTTCCAGATTAGAGGAAAATATTCAGGGTAATCGGGTGTACTTCAGGATTTGGTGGAAGCACAAAGCAACTAGTTACAGTTGAGGTAGGTACTTTTATGTATACATATTTATTTATTTTTATATATACACATATATAAGAGCAATGAGGCTGGTGAAAAGTAAGAGCAGAAATCTTATAAGGAGTAGCTGGGACAACTGGGGTTCTTTAGCCTGGAGAAAAGGATGCTCAGGGGAGACCTTATCGCTCTCTACAACTACCTTAAAGGAGTTTGTAGCAATGTGGGTGGTGGTCTCTTTTCCCAAGTAGCAAGTGATAAATAAAGAGGAAATGGCCTCAAGTTGTGCCAGAGGAGGTTTATATTGGACCTTAGGAAAAAAATCTTCACTGAAAGGGTTGTCAAGCATTGGAACAGGCTGCCCAGGGAAGTGGTTGGGTCGCCATCCCTGGAGGTATTTAAAAGATATGTAGATGTGGTGTTTAGGGATGTGGTTTAGCGGTGGACTTGGCAGTGCTAGGTTAACAGTTGGATTTGATGATCTTAAAGGTCTTTTCCAGCCTAAATGATTCTATGATTCTAATATTCTATGTTGATATAATGCAAACATGTAATATGTAGCTACCCCATTTAGTTCTCTTGGGTAGAAAAATAAAATTCAATTAAAGAGACTAGCTATGAGGAAAATACTGTTTTCTGGCAACATTCCCGTTTGCATAAGCTTATTCTTTCTGGGTGTGTTTTTTTAATGTAAAAGATTTGCCTGTTTCTTACTGATCCATCCTTTTTTGTGCAAAACTATGGATCAAAACAAGAATCGTGGTCAGTATTCTTCAACCCAAATCAGTAAGAAGTCTCGCAACAGTTTTAATTGGATGAGATAAGGATCAATATCTGGATATTTTCACTATTAATTTCGTTTTGAAATATGCTCAGATATTGCAGTTCCTAACCCAGCATAAATGGACTGTATTCATTGGGGCACAAAAATATTCTATCAGTAAAAGCTAAAAACCTTAAGTGGAAAGATTATCATAAACATTAAGGTAAAAAAACCACATGCAGCAGTTCACCTGTCACCTACAAACCAACAGACTCTGAAATGGTGGAAGTTTATCTGACACGCACACAACTTGGATTTGATTCCCAAATCCTTCATGACAGAAGCTCAAAAAGCCATTTTCAAGCAATCCAGCAAAACATATAATGAGAAAATGGCAACAGATTTCTATGTCATTGAGGACACTTACATAGCATGTGGAAAAGTTACAGACACCTGACTAGAAAATAAAACGAAATAAGGTGACAAAGTAAAACAAAAGAAATGAATGAAAAAGAAAAAGTCTAAAAGCATATATTTTTTAATTTGAAGGAAAAGGAGATTTGAATGTTGAATTTCCAGTTGCAACAGCATGGTCCCAGTAAATGTCAGTCTTAATGCACATTTTCTGATAGCAAAAAGGTTTTTCAAGGTACAGAATATTGTTTGAACCTTGTCTTAGTTATATCTCAGTAGAAGAAAATGTGTAGAAACATACTGAAGATCAAAAGTCTAAATAATTATCTGCTTTATTAATTCATTCTAAAATTATATTTTACCAATGTCCCTGCAGTATGTACTTCAAGGATATATTACCAATATTTTAATATGTTCACCTCAGTGCAAGTAGTATTGACCCTTTGGTGACTGTTTAATTATTACCACATCAAGAAGCCTCTGCCTTCCTTCACCCCTTCGGCAAAAGTAATAATTTCACTTTGTTTTCTTTATTTAGGCACTTACCCTTCAAAGAGGTAATACAGAGCATGATCTCAATACATTTATTAAGAGGAAACTTGACTTTCTGAAATACAAAATTGACCAACGGGATTTGGTAAGAAATATCAAAAGGAATTATAAATCACATATTTAAAAGCCTCCCTAGACTTACTTATTCATTCACCTTTATGCTAGATTCAAAACTAATGCTATGTTGAAGCTTCTTTTAAAATCTAAAAAGGATGTTGTATACTGAAGACTTCTGTCCCCTAAGTTTGTTAAAATGTATTAAAATTTACACTAGCATTTCACTTCTGTTCCATTTCCCTTTTGGCTTACGTGCATTTTCCCTTATTGTGAAGCATGCAAGATATATTGTATTGAAAGTCACCTACATTTGGTATGTTTTCTAGGAAGCAACCTTATCATTGGGTGAGCTAGCAAGCACTCTTTCACTCCACACATTAGAATTCTTCTCTGAGTATTTCACAGATCTGTATTAAAACCAAAAATGATTTAAAATTTGTTTTAAAATCACAAGAATAATTATTTGGGGAAGGCTTTTTTAGTTTTGTTTTTTTAACTCAGACCCGACTGCTGTTTTCAGTCAAAATTCCATTTTTATGACTACAGAGAGACTGCTAAGTGATTAGGCCCATATATAGCAAAGCACTTAAATATTTGATTTTCAAATATATGAGATCCACTGATCTCAGTGAGCTACAGGAATCAATCTACTAGACTTAATTAGAAAAAACCTAGCGCATTTTACTACTCTGCAAAGTAGTGAGAGAGGGATGATGCTCCCTTTCCCATGTATATAAGTCTGATTTTTACTTTTTTTCCCCTCTCTATCACATATGAATAGGAAGCAAACTAATATGAACAAATTAATTAGTATGAGACTTGCCATTTTAAATACCAGTTTGTCCTTTTTTACTTTCTGGTCTTCACACCTCTATTTCATTCCTCCTCCTAATTTCTGAAATCCAGATGGTAAAGCTGTTCATCTTGTTAGAAATCTTACAGGAAAAGTGGGCAAACTATGCCCTGGAAAATAAAAATTGCACACAAGCTTACACCTCAACACATTCCCCCCCCATATATGCAATTATCTTTATACAGACAAGATACCATTAATGAAACCAAATTAAGCTAAGCAGGCAATAAGTTAGATTCTAATCTGAAACTATTCAAAGATGCATTTCTAAATACATTTTAAAAATATAATTTATTAATTTTTCACTGTTTTAGATAGAAATATTATTTTTAACAACTCACAGCTCATTGTTATTTTGTTAAACACAAATAATATTTTTTTAATGCACTTTTGTGATTGTTCAGGACACACTGCAACATTGCAGCTGAATAACTATGACTTAATAACTGATTAATTTTCCATAACATCTTGTCAGTGCCAGATTTATGCCATGATATTTCCCCATCAGGACTCAGTTTTGGCTCTTATTTTTGTTACATCACAATGAAACATTGCAAACCCCTGCAAGGTTTTAAAATTTATGTTCAAACAAAAAAAGTTACATTCTCACTCTGCTTCAACTCCATTGAAGTCACTTCTCTTTTTTGCCCAGAGTGACAGGTCCCTTTCTTTTGTACCAAACCCTTTTCTGGACCTTGGACACAGACATGGTTAATGAGGGTTCAGCCTGTGAAGACAGCAGTGAAGACCAGTGCTTGGCTAGCAGATTCCATTATACTAATTGCAACAATATTGTAATCAAACATGTTCTGATCTGACCCTAACCCTGTAAAGAGATACCCCAGAGGAAACTAATTTGGGATTGAGATAAATGTGAGTAATCCTGACCACAAGTGTGAAAGTCCCAAGAGTGGATCACAAGGCCTTCAGTGCTCGTATCTGGGCTGCAGGTTGAAATAGTACTGTTCTGAATCATTTATAAAGAAAAAGCCATAAACTGCAAGCCCAGGAAAATGTGAGGAATGCATTTCTCCATTATCCTCAGGCACTGGCGGTTTGCAGGATTTTACATATGCTGCTTGTTATGATGATATTGATTAGTAAGTCAACAGAAGCTTTCACAAGGGACTGCAGATCTCTTTACCACTGCTCTGTAATATTAAAATGTCATTACTGAGTAACCAACTTTTTGCCCTGCTGTAATGTTATTCTCTGATGATTGTCTGCCTGAGCTGAAATTTGAAACTGTCACCCACAGACTTATAGAAGTGATTCAACTTCACTTATACAGAAAGTGAAATTAAATATTCATCCCTGGACTGCATTTCAGGTTCAAACTGACTGAAGTTCCTCAAGGCAAAATGTACTTAAGTTGTAGAAGATTTTTTCCAGTTTTAAAAATTTAGGATGTCTATTTATCAGGGCTGGACAGTCAAACAATCATTTATCTGGAACTTTTGTATACAGATATTCTTTTCTCTGTTTTGCAGCACGCTTTTTATTGTTTTGGTTAGGTAAACAACTTCTCCAACATGAATTACTTTTAGCAAACCAAACATCCAGACTGATTCCCAATCTCCTGTTCAGATAAAATGACAATAAATTGTGGAATAGATTAAGTCTGGACCATCTGAACTTCCTTACATTGGCAAGCATTTCCTCAGGTAGCAGCCTTTGAAATTAAGGTGAGTGACTTTTGAGAATAAATGATTACAGTAATGACTAAAGTTGTTAAAACGTCAGATGGATGTAATGTCTTGAGACTTAACTTCCAATTTACAGATTCACTTCAAGGTTTACCTACTCTGGAACACAAAACATCTGAGTAAAGAAAGATGTAATGTTAAAATCCCCCTTAGACAAGATTTCCTCTGAATACAAGAACTGAGAAAATTCACTGATCCAGGGCAAAGAAGCAAAGGATTCTTCCTCAGAAGAGAAACTCTTTTTTGGGCAGTTGCAGCCAAATTATTGGAAAATGGCCCACAGACTTGGAATTTGGTTAATTCACAGAGCTCAATGGGAGAAACACTATTTTATTTAGAGTTTTCTTGTTTTATTCTCAATATTCTTGCTCTAGCACTGGGAATCTGGCATACTATTTGGTAATTTTTAACATTGTATTACTAAATTCTGCTTAGAGTAAATTTTACTAGACATAAATATATTTTGGGAGTGTCTCAAAGCCTTACGTATTCACACAGAGAAAGAGTGAGACAGATGCTGCAGGTACTAACATGGGTAAAGTCATCAAAAGACTTAGTAAGGTTCTAAGTTCCAGGCAACCTCACATGAACCCTATCCAGGGAGCAGAACACAGGAGAGGTAGAGGGATTTGGGAGAATGCTCAGTTCATGGCTGTCCCCCCAGGACCACTCTCAAAGAACATAAAGACAAAAGTAAAAATGGTGATATTTAATATCTTCCCTCCTTTCATTACTGTCATCATGAAGTAGTGAAAATACTAATAAGTAAATACGTTTCATAAAATTATGAAATCAGAAAAATAAGAAAGTATCACAAAAAAAAAATAGAAGTGCACATGTTCATACAATCAGATATTTTTTCTAAAAATTACAACCACCTCAGATATACAACTTTCCATGTGTAGAAAGACTTTTCCCTTTAATACTCATTAGCACAACATTTCTTTCTCTCTGTGTAAAATAATTTTGTGTTCTATGTTAAAGTTACTTCTGGACATATTTTATGGCGTTTCTTCTTGCTTTACAACAGGTAAGTGTAAAGGTTGAGGCAGGATATGAAATAATTGGCAGTAGAAAGACAACAAAAGTGGAAACATGTTTTTGGAAAATCAGCAAAATATATGACACATATTCAAGGCTCAGGCTGGTACTGGATTTAAATGAAAACCACTGGCTGTAATGAATAGTTGTTGCCTTTAGTGAGTACCGGCCCCTTTATGTCAAGAACGCTTCGGCCAATAGCCTGATTCAAGCACGAATTCCCCTTGGTTTAGGACTTCTGACTTCAGCAATGAGACATTTCTTCTCATATTAAGTGTGAATTTTCAGTTTCTTGTTTGGTCAGGAAGACAAGCACTGAAAACCAGTTTAAGAGTCTATAGCATAATCTGCAACTTTTCTTCTAGTTTACACTCCCATTTTTACAGGAATTTCCAACTTCTATTTAATTAATGATCTGCTTGGTCTTTGATCCATTTTGTACATACAACTTCTGCTTTTCTAAGATTTTAAAATGCCAGACAAGCTTGTCTTTAAAGCTATGACATTCATGTTTATCTTCCTTGTATGACGTAACAGTATTTCTCTCCCTGGGCTTCTCGTCTATATGAAAGAAGGTCTTGGCCTCATACTTTTCCTCCCAATGCAAAGTACTGTGAAGGAAAATTATGCCTAGATTAAACTTGGCTTCTGCCTAAGCAGGTGTCAGCAACAAATTATGAAAGGACAAACTCAAACTACTAATTGCAGAAAACACATGTTTTATCTCTGTTTCTTTTTGATGAGCCGCACAGCTAGAAATATTTAATTATTGTTTAATTATATTTACCAGAAATATATCAAAAAACTATAACCTTCCAGGGATGAATTCTGAGAAAGAAATATTAATCAATGCTGTCAATACAGAGAATGCAATATTGAAACTTATCTGTCATTAGAGATACTTTTTTTTTTCTATTAATTTATATTCATAACAAGAACAAAGAAATTGTTCATAGTTCCTCATGGATCAAAATTTCTCTTGAAGAGAAAGGCAAACTAGTTGAAGAGGATACAAATATCAGTAATATGGTTGAATTTTTTATCCCCTGGCATCATGAATTCTCCCTAAGTAATAGCTAAGGCTTTATCCCTAAATCATTAGTACATTCTCTTAAACTGTGTGTGTACCTGAAATCCCAACAGATTTTCATCTCCAAGGTGAGATAATAAAAGCAACATCATCTAGCTATTAAATGCCCATTTGACATGCCAGACAAATTAATTCTCTCATTCTGGGGCTAAGCTTAAAGTATCTAAAGCTATGTACTTGGAAGAAAGATTACTTGTTTATCATGCCACTACTTATAATTTCCCTCCAATTGACTCAGAGAGGTTCAGCACAGGACCGTATTTTACCTTGCAACAATGGGGAAAAAAAAAATTATGAAAGGTTTAGAATAATAAAAACATAAGGTGATTCAGGGTTTCTGAATTTCATAAATAGTCTTTCATAATGGACACACTTTCTTGGATTTATAGAATCATCTTCTATTCCCAATCTTTTGTAAGCCCCAGAGAAGATACTATGTTCAAACCCAGTGGTGAAGAAAGCCGAGTACCTAGATATTATAAAGACACAATTTACCAATATGTTACATAATTAGCATATCTTTCTCATTTCTACAACAACCCTAAAATAAATTTTGAAGGTCCCATCAAGTGCATTTACAAAAAATATGAAAAAGAAAATTTTATTTTTTCTTTGAGGTTTATATCATAAAGCTTTTTTTTGGGCAATTAAGTTAAACTAGATCATGTGAAAAAAACCAGAAAACTAATTACCCTTTATAAAAACATTATTATCTGCTTTTGGATGGTTCTGTTTTATCTCTTGGTATACTTCATGCTCAGAGTAAATTGAGAAATATTTTTTTTCTATGATTTTTCTATTATTTTTCTAAATTTTTCTATGAATACATGTGCTGCCATTTTACAAATCTGTCTGTAAATTGAAAATTTAATTCATGAACATATGGATTCTCTGCTTTCTCAGATATGTTGCAGCAGTTTTATTAGCTTAAAGTGATAATTTAGGACATAAAGAAAGAATCACCTCACTTAACTTTAAAACTTAATAGTTACATGTTTAAGTGTGCAATAGTGATAAAGTGTAAAGACATCCTTTACAACCAATGTGGACAATAAGAGAAAAGTATAGGGGTGTCTTAAATAGTCACCTAACAGATAAGAGGGATCATGGTCTCATGGTGCCTATGTCCTTTCACTTAGTGCAAATATTGTTGAGTATGTCTTGTTCCATGGATGACAGATGAATTTAAGAAGTCTAAATTAATGTAGCTCCAACTATCTCAGAACGTATAAAACATTTATTCTAATACAACTTTTTTTTCTCCAATGTTAGAAATGTGACCAAAAAGTAAGTATTTCCAGCTGATTCAGATTTGTAATGTAATTTTCTGAAATACCAAATAGAAAACTAATAAAAAAGTAGTGTACTCTCCTTTGCTTGTACAAAAATGACACTGTTTTACATTTAAAAAAAACCACCAGTGAAATCAGTTAAGCTACTGAAATTAGTATTATGAATTTTAAAAAGGAGTAAAATAAAGTATGTATGAAGTGTCATGGACTAATCCACACAGACAAGAGTTACATGAGAAGCCATGCACCAATTCTCTAGTTTAGAATCATATTGACTGTCCTAAACAAGGTCTGTTTGGTTTTATGTATTATTTTTTATAATGCTTTTAGTATTACAATAAATAATGTATGAATTCATATAAGAACTTGGGAAAAAAGGTACCTGACATATCTCTAAAAACTAATTTTTCTACTAGGACTGGATAGAGCTGTAATTTGAATCAGAAAGACAAGGTTTGCCCTTGGAAAGTGGTGGAATGATCATGCCTAATGAAAACACAAGCAAGAGTCAGCTTCATGCGAAAAAACAATAGATGGGGATTAATGAATTGGCCAAATGCGCTAAATGCTGCTAATAAAACATATTCTGCCTAAACAAATTGTACTGTAACAGAAAAAAGATATATATCATACATGGATCTGTCTGAATTCCTGCATACAAACTGTTACGAGATTACAAATCTATGTGTTGTGACTTTGGCATTAGAAGAAACATTGTTTGAGAGATTTTGTTTAAAAATTAACAAAACTGTTTACTCAATTACATTAAAAGCAATGGAATAGATATTCCAGTCCTGGGACAGTCCTGAGACAGTTTTCTATTAGTAGCCAACCATCAAGCAAGCTACCTTGTTATGGTCCCCAAACATTTTATTCATCTACCAGACTGTGGATTACAATAAAATTGAAACTTGTACTACCCAATATTGAATACAGTTCAGTATAGCTTGCTTCGATAAAAAACACACATGAAAAAAATCCAAAAACTTATTGAAATAAGTTTCCTGGACTGTGTACTTAGTCTGCCAAATGAAAATTCATGCATACAAACAAAACAGAACAAAATTACAAAGCTGAATAGATGTCAGTTTATTTTTAAGAAATTGTCACAAACAGCTGAACCAAAAACCACACAGGCACTAGAAGAATGATGCATTTTGTTCTAATTGTCTAAAAGATTCATGCCGTTTAATTGACATGTCAAGAACATATCTTTAGTTTCTTGAAGTTCACCAGTTCCTCACTCATATCGCTACTGTATAATGACTATTTTCTACTATGCTTAGCACCGTAATTATGAGTAATATTTAGAATCCATGCTAAAAAGAGACGGTTGTACAAATCAATATATGCAATAGGTTAATTATTATCAGTGGCATTTCAGAGCAGCAATTTCCCCATACCAATTTGAAAAAACTTGAACCTTTCAAAAGTATAAAATTTTACACATACTAAAAATACACTAGGATTCTTGTATTCATACTGGAATTTAGTATAATACAAGTGACACTGCATGCACGCGTGCAGTGTAGAATACAACTAATGTCTACAGTATTTTCCCCAAAATCAGATTATGGTTTACTAGGTTTCAATTTACAGCATGAAGCTATATCCTGGTTTTGCAGGTTTAGAATCATAAAATCAGTTTTCTGTTCAGGAAAGCTGCATTTCTAAGAAGACTGCAGCACAGTTACTATGAGAAACAAAATGCTTTAGTTCATGGCCAGCCACGGTGTGCGGGTTTCCATAGTGATTGAGGCCTCTAGCATTCTTAAGATAGCCAGGTGGTAAAGCTGGGAGGAACGGGGGCCAAGACAGTTGACCTGGGCTGGCCAACAGAAGTATTCCAGATCATAAACGTCACACTCACCATAAACCGGGGAGTCTGCTGGGAATCCCTCTCTCCCTCAATGGCTGCCTCCCCTGCAGGGTCTCGCCCGTCGCTCTGCTCCCAAGGCCGGCTCTCCCTCCACTGGGGCTGTGCTGCTCACAGCGTTAACCGACCAGCATTCGCTGCTGGGAACGTGCAGCTTGTAACCACTATCTGGGCTGAGTATAACTCTGTATACTTTATATTGCTTTAGTATTAATATTAGTTTTATTGTTTTATTAAATCTGTTTCCATTTCAACCCATTTGAACGCACGAGTTTCCCTTTTTCCCAATTTCCCTTTCTCGGCTCAGAGGGGGGTTTTGGGCGATAGAGCAAGTGCTTGCATTTGGTGCGGAGGTGGGCTGAACCAAGACAAGCTATTATTGCACAGCACATGTTAATAACAGAATTATTACTGGTTTGGTGTCTAAAAGCCACTATGCACATGATATTCAGACATATGCACAAATGGGTATAAGTAAAGAAGAGGTTTAGAATGCTTTCATTAGAATAACCTCTTTCCTATTCTTCATCTTTCCACATCCCCCTTATCACCTTCTTTTCTTTTTCAGGTAGGTATAAGCACCTTAACTCCTACGGGTGCAATAGGGCTTACTTAGGCCAAAGGCCAAGGAAATGGGGTTTTACAAACATGGGTAAGTCAACCCGTCTGTGTGGTAAGTAACCACCTGCATGATCTTAGCCCACAGCAAATGCAGGTAAATCCATAAGTTTAAAGTCTGTTGTCAGTTAGAGCAGTGCAACTGGTGCATGATAACGTGTTCTGGATGTAGTAGTAGTTTCATTCTGCATCTAGCTTAATTGTCCTCATGGTTCATTTCCAATGGGCTCTGCAGTAAACTGGATTTTTTACAGCAAGTAGATGAGGATGAAAATTCCTGAAGTTCTTTGCCTCAGCTGTTATGATGTTTAGCAAGAGGTGCCATATATATCAGTACTTGTGAATCTAAGTATCGCAAGACAACAAAATATTAATAATGTATTTTGGACCCTGATAGGTGAGTCAGAGTATCATCTTTCTTTTAGAGTGTTATGTTCCTCCATAATTTAATCCTCTCCTTGCACAAGAACTATCAGCAAACAGGACTATAATATCAGCTATAGTAAATATTACTATAGTACATGTTCCTATCATGTTTTCACTAAATATATTTTACTCTCAATCATTACTTTAATTTCATAAAAATACAGTAATCATTCTGTTCTTTTAACTCTCCAAAGAAAGTAAGCTTCTCCTTAGTTTGCATTTGGCACAAGTCAGAACTACAGGATTTTTTTTTTTTTCACAAAGAAATATTACTCTGACAATTTAGACTTTTAAAAATGAGAGACAAATTATGCTGCCATTTGCCTGGACATTGATAACAGGATGGGTGAACTGTGTATGAAATTTAAACTACAGCTTAATGTAGGACATATTTTGCTGTCAACTCAGTTTAGACATCTTCAGTATCTTAAACAGCAGTCATATCATTTTGTAACCCCAATAGAATAGATATGGACAATATTGTCAGTTTAGGCAGCACACATATACCAATATGAGTAAATATGACTACGATACTATTTTGTCTTGCAGTTTCTTCATTTAGGATTTTTTCTTCCGGGATTTAAGGGAATTTTTTATTATCTTCTTGTTTGTAGTGACAGATATGCAGATGGGAATCAAATTATCTGGAATATCCTACATTCAGTGACTTTGTATGAAATGTAAATCTTTATTTTTTTCAATATTGTTATCCTTAATGTTTATTTAAAATTTGAAATTTACATACATTATATAGTAATTTAAAAAGCATGAATATTTTTTCTCTGTAGACCTTTTATCAGGTTGCCTTTTACATAACTTTATTCTCCAGTAAAATTCCAATGCCCTTGCTCTTCTTTTTAGACAAAAAGAAAAAAAAAAAAAAAGAAGCCTATAAGCTCCAGGCATATCAATCAAAAACAACAGAGTCAGCAATACATCTAATAATGAAAACCATGATTTCATAAATCATCCTCCACAGGTTGAGGTCATCTTTTAAAAATTTCTTATCAGGTGCAGCTCAAGATTTCTCAGACTCTCATTCTTCTTTCTTTAATGAAAACAATAGGAAGGATGTCAGCATACAAATGATGTGACCCTCTTTATCTTAAATATATCCTGAAAATGAAAAGATTATTCCTTGCTTTGCCCTTGAAATCGTGGAAGTCAGGATTTCTACCTCCCTTCCTACAAAGTTCAAAGACAAAGTTTCTCTCACAGCTCTGTAATGAAATAAAAGTATCTAATCATATGTGGACTTAATTTAATAAACTGTAGATTTAATTTAAAGGACCTGGTTCTATGGGTTAATTTATATACTACCTGTATCCAGTATATAAGTTTGCAATTGCCTAAGTGGCTTTTGTTATGGCATGTCATTAAGCAAACCAGGAGCCTTCTATTAATGGAATTACACATTTTTATTTACATCAACAAGTTGCAACACATTACTTTGCATTTTAGACATTACTGTAATTTGAAAAACACTAGCAAAAAATGAATTCATTGTTCTGTCTTTCAAGCCTAAAATATGAAAAAAAGATGAGTATAGCATTCAATCTCTGCTAAGAAAAAGCAGATTTTTCAGCCTTCACCTTCTGGACCTGATGCCCTACTATATTTCTGTACTTTTACACTCACACAGCCTGACATAACAATGACTTGCAAAGTTCTATTTTTAAGTTTTTGTAAGGACCTAATCTACTCCTGCATGAAACAATTTTATCTTAATAGAAAAAAACCTAAGAAAAATCATAGGCACAAAGACCCATGGGAAGGAAGAAAAGAAAAACAATAACCTTTACCAGTTTCTATTTGTTGAACCAAAAGAGAAGTATCCCTCAAATAGAGAAGCATTGCAAGACAACAGTAGTCTCTATCTCAGTTAATTGCGCCTGTACTGTTCTGTAAACAAAACCTGGCTCATGCCTTTCTGTTGATTAACTAAAATTAGAAAAGTTTCTATGTTAATATGGGATGGATCATGATCATTCACTTGGTTTCATCTTAGAGAAGCATACAGACTTGTTGGATATATCTGCACTCCTGGCTGAGATGCTGTCGTGGTTTAGCCCCAGCCGGCAACTAAGCACCATGCAGCTGCTCGCTCACTCCCCCTCGCCCAGTGGGACGGGGGAGAGGACTGGGAAAAAAACTCATGGGTTGAGATAAAAACAGTTTGATAGGACAGAAAGAGAGAAGGAAACAACAATGATAACAGCACTAATAATACTGACAAAGGAATGTACAAGAACAAGTGATGCCCAATACAGCAGTTGCTCACCACCTGGTGATCAATAGCCTGTCCCCGAGCAGCCATTTCCGCCCCCCCGGCCAACTCCAGTTTATGTACTGGCCATGACGTTATATGGTAGGGAATATCTCTTTGGCCAGCCTGGATCAGCTGTCCTGGCTGTGTCCCTCCCAGCTTCCCGTGCACTCCCAACCTTCTTGCTAGCAGGCCAGCACGAGAAGCTGGACTGTCCTTGGCTACTTGGCAACAGCTCAAAACATCAGCATGTTATCAACATTTTCTCATCCCAAACCCAAAATATAGCCTCACACTAGCTTCTGTGAAGAAAATCAGCTCTATCCTGGCTGAAACCAGGACAGATGCATTGTTAAAAGTAGACTCGGACACTGTACAGAGGGAAAAATTGCAAGAACAGATCCATTTTGATCAAAGTATGCTTTCTGAAATAACATGTATGTGAACTGGGATCATGTCAGCTGAACTATATACCAACCTTTACAAAAGAACAGATATAGTCATTGATTGCAATGAGAAATACCAAATTGTGGATGCTATCTTGAAAGGAGCAAGATCCTTTCTGTGATATCACAAATTACAATCTTCTTACCATTGACTGAAGCAGTATAATTATTTTATATATAGATATAATTAGCTTATATATAGACTTACTATAGGTGTAGAGAGGGACAATTCCAGGAAAGGTTCACAGGTAAGAAGGGATGATGTCTCCTGAAAAATTGTGACAACTGTATTGCAAATCTGATGTAGGTCAGACTTCACCTTGACCTGGTGATGTCAACTCTGTAGCACCTTACTACATCTAGGGATTTAGGTCACCCAGCGTATCTTTTCTGCCAGCACATGTGAAATCCACAATTTGAACCGCTCAAATGCTGTTTGCTGGTAATCCCTCTTCTAAAGTTTATGTAGAAGTCTTCTGAGTGTGTTCCCTCAGGCAGATATTGCTATTAACTTTATAAAGGAGTTTGAGATACTATACTGCAAAGTGAACAGTTCAGATACAAGCAGACCATATGACTTACTAGTAAAAATAAATTCACTTTCAGAATTCCATCACTTATTAAGTGGTGCAAAACTTGAGAAAAAAATGCTTTGGTAGGAAGCTATTACTTATCAAGAACTTATCTTTCCTACTTTCTTTGCCAGGATTTTGGACCATATCTGTATTAAACTGTTGTAAACTCATGGGAACTTTCATGGGAAGCAGGAACAGAGACCAGAAAAAAAACCCAAATCAACGGGGTCCTGTATTCTCCCCCTGCCAGGCTGAAGGCAGTAGCTTAAAGGAAAGGAGTGAACAGAGGCCAATCTGTGCTTGGGGCAGAAGGCAAACCCCATCCTTGCCCACCACACTTCCTCAGGTGCCTCTGTACAACATGTATGAGGCTCTGAACTGTACAATAGGTATGAGGTAGAGATGTGTAAGGCCAGTCCATGAATGATGTGGATGACAGTCCAGTACACCGGAGGTGTTGCCAAGAGGTCAGAAAGACCTACCTCCTGCATCACAATCACCCACACGAGGGGGTTATAATTGTAGGCAACTCCTTTCTCAGGGGAACTGAAGGTACAATATGCTGGACAGACCTTTCTCTCAGGGAATTCTGCTGCCTCCCTGGGGCCTGGGTTGAGGACATCACTAGGAAACTTCCCGGGCTGGTGCAGCCCTTTGACTATTACCCACTACTGCTCTTCCATATGGGTGGCGATGAAGCTGCAACTCATAGTCCAAGGGTGATCAAAAGAGACTTCAGGGCCTTGGACAGTTGGTAAGGGTATCTGAAGCATGGCTTATTTTTTCCTCTCTCCTCCCAGCTGCTGGCAGTGACATAGGAAGAAATAGACGGGCCCAGTCGATTAATGCATGGCTCTGTGACTGGTGCCACTGCCACAATCTTGGGGTTTCTTTATAATAGGACAGCCTACACGGCACCTGGCTTGCTGGCATCAGATGGGATTAACCTGTCTCAGAAAGGCAAGAGGGTCTTTGCCCTCAAGCTAGCAGGGCTTATTGACAGGTCTTTAAACTATACTTGAAGTAGGAGAAGGATAATATCAGGCTTACCTGTAACAAGCTGTGGGATGACACTCCAAGGTTAGAGGGATGGGGGACTAGCAAGGCCCCTCAGCCTGTTGCACCAGACAAAGACCTCAAAAGAACTAAAGAGTATTCCTCTAATAGGGTGATACAGCCAACAGCCCAGGTGAAGTACCTCTACAACAACACACACAGCAAGTGCAACAAACAGGAGGAGGTGGAAGCCACCATGCTGCTAAAAAGCTGTGACCTGGTCACCATAACTGTAATTTGGTGGGACAACACCTATGACTGGAGTGCAACTATTGATGACTACAGCCTGTTTAAAGAAGGGATCAGTGAGGAAGGAAAGGCAGAGGCATTGCCCTCTACATCAGGAAATGGATAGAGTGCAAAGAGCTGTCTCTGAAGAATAGCCACCAGCAGGTTGAGAGCTTACAGGTAAGAATCATAGATCGAAGCAACAAAGGGAACCTTGTGGCTGGTGTCTACTACAGGCTGCCTGATCAAGGGGAGTCTACTGATGGAGCCTCCTCACTCCAGCTACAGCAGGCACCACGCTCACAGGCTCTCGTCCTGCTGGGGGACTTTAACCACCACGACATTTGCTGGAAATGTAGCATGGCAAGCTGTAGGCAAACCAGGAGACTCCTGGAGTGCATGGAGGATAACTTCTTATGACAGGTAATAGAGAGCCCTTACCAGAGGGGATGCCATACTGGACCTGTTGGTCACCAAAGCATGGGAGCCATTTGGTAACATGAAGACTGGAGGCAGCTTGGGCTGCAGTGATCATGCACTGGTGGAGTTCGCAGTCCTGAGGGATATGGGGCAGGTGAAGAGTAAAGTCAGGGCCCTGAATTTGAGGAAAGCAAACTTGCAGCTCTTCAGGGAGATAGTCAATAGGACCCCCTGGGAAACAGCTCTTGGGGACAAGGGAGCAGAACAGAGCTGGCAGATCTTTAAGGATGCTTTCCACAGAGTGCAAGAGCTCTTGTTCCCCAGCTGTAAGAAATCAGGAAAGGAAGACAAGAGACTGGCATGGCTGAGACGGGATGTGCTGACCAAATTAAAGGGCAAGAAGGAAATGCACAGGCAGTAGAAGCAGGGACAGGTATTCTGGGATGAGTACAGGGACATTGCCTGGTTGTGTAGGGATGAGGCCGGGAAGGCCAAGGCACAGCTGGAGGTGACCTTGGAAAGGGACGCCAAGAATAATAAGAAGGGCTTCCACAGGTGTGTCAGCCAGAAAATGAAGGTCAAAGAAAGCGTACCCTCCTTGATGAGCAAGACTGGCAGGCTGACAACAACGGATGAGGAGAAGGCTGAAGTTCTCAATGACTTCTTTGCCTCAGTCTTCACTGGCAGTGTCTCTTCCCACACCTCTCAAGTGGATGAACTGCAAGATGGGAACAGGAAGAGCAAAGTCCCTCCCACTGGAAGAGAAGATCAGGTTCGAGCCCCACTGAGGAACATGAACATACACAAGTCTATGGCACTTGACAAGATGCATCCCAGAGTCCTGATGGTATTGGTTGATGTAGTTGCCAAGCCACTCTCCATGATATTTGAACAGCCATGGCAGTCAGGTGAAGTTCCTGGAGACTGGAGAAAGGGAAACCTTGCACCCATTTTCCAAAAGGTCCTCCTCCAAGGAGGACCCTGGGAACTATGGATCTGTGAGCCTCATCTCTGTGCCTGGGAAGATCATGGAACAGATCCTCCTAGAAGCTATGCTAAGGCATATGGAAGACAGGGGTGTGATTCAAGACAGCCAGTATGGCTTCACCTAGTGGCCTTCCAGCATAGTGTGAAAAGAGCTACCGATGTCATATATCTGGACTTTTGTAAGGCCTTTGACACAGTCCCCCACAACATCCTTCTCTCTTATTTAGAGAGATGGATTTGATGGATGGACTATTGCATGGATGAGGAATTAGTTGTACCAGTCTTTGGAAGTCCATCCCCATTCTGCCCTGTATGAACCATGATGTGTTCTGAATTATCAAAGTAAAAGTTAAGATTCAATATATTTGAACTATGTTTATTTCACCACTTCCTTTATTAACAACCTTTTATGAGTATCAAATAGTACAAGAACAAGGGAACTAATAGATTTTTAAATTGTTTAGTGAACTGCAAGTGACACAAACAAGCTCAGAAATTTCTTTAGAAGGGCATAAACTGACTATGAAAAGGTGGTGATGAATGATCAGCCAGTCCCTCCTGCAGATGTCTTACATGATCCCATAACTTCCATGTCAATAAAAAAATAGTGGAGCATATTCACAAACTTGCTAATTCCTATAAAACAACTGAAATATCTTATCGTAATTGCTACTGAATTTACAGAAATACCTGAAACCTCTTAATGGAGGATGGAACAATGCTGCCAGTTATATAGAGACGCAATTGTGTGGTCATGACACCATGGAGTTTTACAGTTTCAGGCTCGACAACCCCAAATCTCAGTCTTTTTTCATAGGTTTTCCAGCCCCCTGATCAGGTGTTTTCATGACCCTCTGTGGTGAGCTGGCCCTGGCTAGATGCCAGATGCCCACCAAAGCCACTCTATCACTCCTCTCCTCAGCTGGACAGGGGACAGAAAGGATAATGAGAAACTTGTTGGTAGAGAGAAGGACAGGAAAAGATCATACAGCAATTACCATCATGGGCAAAACAGACTCGACTTGGGGAAATTAATTTAATTTATTGCCAAACAAATCAAAGGAGAGATAATGAGAACTAAAGCCAAATCTTAAAAAACCTTCCCCCTACCCCTCCCTTCTTCCCAGGCTCAACTTCACAAATGATTTTTCTCTACCTCCTCCCCCTGAATGATGTAGGAGGATGGGGAATGGGGGTTGTGATCAGTTCATCATCCATTGTTTCTGCTGCTCCTTCCTCCTCAGGGGGAGGACTCCTAACACTCTTCCACTGCTCCAGCATGGGTCCCTTCCATGGGGTGCAGTTCTTGAGGAACAGACTGCTCCAGCATGGGTCCCCCACAGGGTCACAAGTCCTTCCAGCAAACCTGCTCTAGCATGGGCTCCTCTCTCTCCACAGGTCCACAGGTCCTGCCAGGAGTCTGCTCCAGTGCAGGCTTCCCATGGGGTCACAGTCTCCTTTGGGCATCTACCTGTTCTGGCATGGGGTCCTCCATGGTCTGCAGGTAGATATCTGCACCACCATAGGCCTGCATGGGCTGCAAGGGGACAGCCTGCCTCACCATCATCTTCACCCTAGGGTGCAGGGGAATATCCTTCTTCATGGCCTTGGTGCCTGCAGAGTTCTTTCAGATATTCTCGCACCTCTCTGGCTGCAATTGCTGTGTGCTGGTGTTTTTTTCCTTCTTAGATGTGTTATGTCAGATATGCTACCACCATCACCTATTGGTGTGGCCTTGGCGAGCAGCGAGTCTGTCTTGGAGCTGGCTGGCATTGGCTTTATCAGACACATGGGAAGCTTCTAGCAGCTCCTCACTGAAGCCACACCTGCAGCCCTTCCACTACCAAAAACTTACCACTCAAACACAATACACCCTCCTCTGGACCCGCTCTAACAGGTCCATGTCTTTCTTGTACTGGGGGCCTCAGAGCTGGATTCAATACTCCAGGTGGGGTCTCATGAGAGTGGAGTAGAAGGGGAGAATCACCTCCCTTGACCTGCTGGCCACGTTTCTTTTGATGCAGTCCAGGGTATGGTTGGACCTCTGAGCTGCAAGCACACATTGCTAGCTCATACTTAATTTTTCACCCACCAGTACCTCCAAGTCCTTCTTAGCAGGGCTTCCATCAATCTCTTCATCCCCAGTCTGTATTGATATTGGGGATTGCCTTGACCCAAGTGCAGGAACTTGCATTTGGCCTTTTTGAACTTTATGAGATTCACATAGGCCCACTCCTGCCTACCAGGGTTAATCCACAAGATGAAAAGTGGATTTTTATCTATCTATCTATCTATCTATCTATCTATCTATCTATCTATCTATCTATCTATCCATCCATCCATCCATCCATCCATCCATCCATCCATCCATCTATCTCATAAAATGCATGAGTTTGTATGCACATGTACATAGAATGTATATAAAATATGTACAAACAATACATTGTATAAATGTATATTCAGTAAAATGTTTTAATTATTGCAGGGCACATACAATGCTGCCCATCTGCAGCAGATTTAACTCATTTTGCATAAAGTTTGTAAAGGAAAGACCTTTAAAAGCATAAGTACTACAAGTTAATTGAATATCTAGCCTGTATCTGAATGACTGCTTTATGTGAGTCATAATCTTATGAATTGTGGAAGAGTTATCCTTTGGATTAGTATGAGCACATACTCCTCAAAATTCACAATACAAAGCAAAATCCTACTCTAAACAAGTCCGCCAAAGTTCTGTGCAAATTAATTGGTCTATAACACAAGCTGGCAATAAATATTTCAACACTTCATGCTAAAAAAAACTTGTAGTTAGAAACTAATACAGTTGACTCCTTCTTAAAATGAAATATAGACACTTAAAATGCAAGTTCCAGGCAAAGATACAGCCCATCACTTTCCAATGCTAACTGAAAAGACAGACATCTAACCTCAAAAGACAATTTTTTTGTCATGGAATCTTTCTGAGTGCTGATACACCAGCACCAATCCAAACCCAGAATACTGTGCTCAGAGAAATTACACTTACTGTTCAGTTTTTCACTTCATTTTTTTTTTTTTTAAAGACTTCTTGGTTAATCAGGGTTATCTAGTGGATTATATAATTTATAATTTTTTATTCCTGTATGCTATGGGGCTAGTGTTGTTAAGCTGAATATAATCTATGGCAAAACAGGGTGGTATTAAAAGAAATTAACTGATCTTTGTTAAGACTAGGAAAATACCTTTTTAATACTATGAGAATTCTTGACACGTCATCCTAATGTGATTTGAATCCCCCTGTTTTAAAAAGTATTAGTGTATCAACAAAGATTACTTTTCTTTTTCTCATTACTAACCTAAGGAAGTATGTAATAATTCAATTTAATTTATATTTCCCTGAAGAAGTTAAATTCAATGGATAATACATGCAGAGCTTCTATGTTAATAACACCTAGTTGAAGACAGTGGAATACATATGGTATGTAGTAGTTACAATTAAGTAGGAAGACCTGAGACAGAGGCATTTATATCAGCAGTTTTGTACTGTTTAGGAAAGTAATGGACCCTGAGGCAAAGCTGAGGGACTTCTTTATCTGCTCTGATTAAAACTATTGATAATTCCCAAAGTGGTAGGTTCAGCCGCTGTTCTACATTTTATTGCTTAAGATAATAATGAGAAAACAGAAACACTGCCTGTGCTATTGAGGTAATATCCAGAGGCCATATTCCATTTGCCATTTCCTCACTATTAGTCTACATTACTATTGTTGATTTCATATTTTATGAAGTGTTCCTTGGCTTAACCCATCTATAAGAGAGTATAATAGCATTACTGGTATGCCAGGTCTTTTGTGATACCTCAAGGAACATCTTTATTGTGACTGGTTCTACAGTTTCACCTATTTCTACTCATCAATATTTGGATTTTAATCCAAATTAGAAAAAAACCCGTGATTTGGATTAAAATGTTGCTTCCATGTATGATATATTGATTATTTGTAGAAATGCTGAAATGTTGAGTACAGTAGAGAAATGTTCTCCACAGAGGAGAGTGGTAGAACGGTCTTCCATGTAATCATTACACTGAAATGATACTTTACACTGATCTCCAGTCAACACAGACTTTGTTAACACTGGGAGTCAACATTTCAAGTGGAAGGAACAATGAAATATCTCATCTAAGCAGCAACACATTAGAAGAGCTGGGATCACTGGCTCAGTCAGTCACATGAAGAAGCACAGTCAGAAGACAAGCAGTGAGAGTTGAAGCACTGATTATAAAAATGAAGGATGAAATGAGTTTGTCAAGCTGTGGTGTCTAATGGTGAGAAACAGTCATGACAGTAATTCTACAAAGAGGCTGCTTGGGACATGAGATAGTCAAGAATATAAGACTCAAAAATTCACTTCTGATTGGGAACAATCCAGTAAAATTTTAAAAAGCATGCATAACAATTTAATAGGTTAAAATTATTACTTTATCTCCCTAAGCACAGGGAGATTTTAGGCCATTAAATCACTGCATTGAAGCCTTTGACCCACCACTATTTCCTTGTTAATTTTTCTAATTTTATCTTCAAAAATACTTTTGACAAATGTCCTTTGTTTCTGTCCTGTCTCTGGGATGTCCCTTTTTATACATTTTTTATACATTTATATGTTTTTATATGTGGTTTATACATTTATAGAATATTCTTTCTTTTAATTTTTCTTTTTCTCTACAACAGCAGGACCCACAACACTCTAGTCAGTAAAACAATCAAAGATTTGAGAGAGAGAGAGAAAGAAAGAAGGAAAGAAGGAAAGAAGGAAAGAAGGAAAGAAGGAAAGAAGGAAAGAAAGAAGGAAAGAAGGAAAGAAAGAAGGAAAGAAGGAAAGAAAGAAGGAAAGAAAGAAGGAAAGAAAGAAGGAAAGAAAGAAGGAAAGAAAGAAGGAAAGAAAGAAAGAAAGAAAGAAAAGGATCCTATGCAACTAGTTTGGGAATATCTGAAACATGAAAAATAATTCATGTTTTAATTTAAAATGAGTCTTTGCCCCAAAAATCTCCTATTTAACTAAGATCATGCAGATACACCTGTAGACTGAAATAATTCACTGGGTGAAGGTGTCATGTCACTTCTCAGTGTTCACAGGACAGGAGAAGTGCCCAAATATGTGATCTCTGGAGGCTATCCCATTCTTCCCATTACATCTCTGGGCTGGCAAAGTTACGGTGCTTTAAAATAAGTGCTTAACATGTTTTCATATGTCTGTATAATACCTGTAAACATGGTTTCATGCAATTACTCTGACAGACATAGGTAAAAGCATAAAATAGTAATGTTTTGGGAATAGTATAGAGTTGATGAGAAAAGGATCTTGCTGGTCTGCTGGAAAGATTTATAAAGAAAAACAGTATCTCAATGTTTTCTTTTCTGAATTGGTGATAGTCATTCAGTTTAGAAGAATTAAATGATAAGAAGCTACACATGGTAGGAATATAATAAGGCTCAAAGATAATAGGAGACTTTAGAATGAGACAGGTGAGATAAGAGATTGTCCGTTTCTACCATCTGTAGAAATAGCCCATCAACTAGTTTGAGAGACACCCTGTCTGAACAAATGAGCCTACAGAGTGAGATTTGCCTATTACCCATAAGCTTCTCACCTTCCTTCAGAGACAACACTCTGAGAGAAAAGACTGCAACATGATATCCCCCACACCAGATTAAACATAGTTACATTTTTCCCACAGAAAATTACAGTTACAATGGGAATAAGTTTTCAGACAGAAGCTTTTGGTTTTCACTAACATAACCATTACAGAAATTTCAACTTTTCTGTGGAAAATGGATATATTTCATAACATAGAATCATAGAATCTTTGGGTTGGAAGGGACCTCTACAGGTGCATATGAGACTATACTAATTATATTATATACCATGACTATAAATATATATAAGGAACATTTCCGTGACTGTGGTGCAGAACCCATGTTTCATACATATGTATAATTTTGCTATCACTCTTTATTAACAAAGAAAAGAGAACGACCCTTGATTATTTTCAAAGCAAATTTTTTAAAATTTGCAGAATTGGCAGAAAAAAATGGTGAAATATTTCACCAGTGAAAAAAAAATCTGTTATCTATTTCTCAAAATTATATGTCTTATGTATCAAATGAGATAGACAAGTAATGCAATATAATATCTCTCTACAGAATTTATAGTTCTATGCTGATGCAATAGTAACTAGAAGTACAAACATATGTTGAAATTACCTGTTACAATTATTCTGGTTTATACACTTACAGAACATTCCTTCTTTTAAAATTTTTTGATCTACAACAACAGGACCCAAAACAGGCATAACTTTTAATTCTGACTTGGTTGCATGGTAGAACATCTGTTTTAATTTCTCTGACCATTGTCAGGTATTTTGGTTATACGGCTGTAGACAGCAGCCATAGCTTGCATTTGGGTGTCTTTTCAATACAGAAAGACTAACATGTTTAAGCTGCACAACTTACTCTTTTTATTTGACAGATCAGTGGCAGTCCCATTAAAGTAAGATATGTGCTTTTACATTAGCCTGACAAAGGATTACACTAAATAAAATGTTTTTGACTGGCATCAGTTTCCTATTACTCAATTTGTCCTTTGCTGCCAGAATAGGGATATAAAAAGGAACATAACATGAAAAGTCCTTGTCCTCAGGCTCCTTGAAATTACTTGGAGGCCAGCAGTCATGAAATTCATATGTATTCTTTATTTAGGCATTACTAGTATGCTGCTTTCTAATCATGATAATACTACCATTTAAATGCATTTATTTCTCAAAAATTAATACCATTCTGATTGACAACACTAACAAGAGTTTTATATTGACATTTTTTACATGTGTACAGAACTATTCTTTCATCTCAGATACCCATCTAAAAATATATTTTTTTCATTCAACACATGTTATACTATTATTTTTCTGTTGTTTTTTATTTCTGTGCCAAGACAGAAGGTAAAGGCTGAAGAACTTGGGCTGTTCCATGATACTTTTAAGCTAAAAAAAGTGATATTGAACCAAAGTCACCAGTGGAATTGGTCAGGTAGGAGCCCTGCTATCAAATGGTTCATTGTCTGGTTTCTAGTATGACCAACATTACATCATTCAACATTATGTGACCTTCAAAGAATTCAGTCTGTGTCACTCAAACTAAAGAAGAACCTCAGTCACCACAGAAAGAATTATATGGGTCACCAAATAGCCTGTCTTTTTTTTTTTTTTAAAATGAGTCAAAAGAAATGTTCCCACCTGCTAAAGCAAACATATAATTCATGTCCTGATTGGAAATCACTCTTGCCAATTCTTTCCTGCTTAGTGGAAAGGACACATGAGAGTTCATCATTTCTCCACTGCCAGCTGATAGAGCCACCAGGAAAAGCCAAAAGCTAAATAGGTTTAATCATCCCACAGAAACTCTGAGTCCATAGTTACAAAGTGTGGCTTCTTTATCCCACTGAAAAGAAAATTCTTGTACTTCAGAGAAGTCACAAAGTAACAATTCACAATTAAATCTAGTCATTGCACATCTTATGCCTGGTTTTGAATCAGCAACTCATGCAGTTCCTCAGTTTCCATGGAGTCAGAGGTTTCTGCCTCACCAAATCAAAAGTGTGAAATAATTATGCTGTACATCTAACAACTCAAGTGGGTTCACATCGGCTACCCACTTGCAGACACTGAATGTCTAACTCCTTTGATCCAAATATATTAGCTCATTAAGCAATCTTTTCTTAATAATTTTGTGTACGTAAACATTACACAAAAGGCTAAATATTGTACCAAAGAAGAACTGAAGACTGAACAGCAGGGTTTCATGCTAGCAGCCAATTGCCTCCCCTGCAGTTGGAAGATAGCTTGGGTAACTATTCCAAAGATTAATGAGCAATCAGTTCTAAATTAAACCAAGACCTCTGTTTAAATCTTTTTGCCTCACACCCTTTACAAGTCTGAATTTGAGTTACACTCACAGAGATAAAATGCAGTATTTGGCTTTGTGTGTTGTAGAACATTATTAGCAGAGTGAAAAATTGCTTCTTTAGCATTTCCTGCACATTTTTCAGCTTTTATTTTCCTGAACAATTTGAAAGGAAATGGACTGTGATGAGGTTTGATACTTCTGCACCAGGCTATAAACAGAAGTTTCCTGTCAGTCATTTCTAGAAATGATACAATCCCATTTTGAAACTGGAGGAGAAGTATTAGAACTGCGAGACTCACAGCTGTTCTGACATGCCATTTTAATATTAAGTTCGGTATTTAACTATTGACAAAGCATCCGGGTAGTAAGAAAAAAACAGTATGTGAAGAAGTGTCATTGAGGAGTTTTCAGCAGCTCAGTAAATGACAAGTTATTTGTGTCTGTGCGGCCTCTGTAACTCTGCACCTCTACGTCTGCATCAGTTCATTTTCCAAGGAGAGTACTGATACAGAGCACAACACTGATAAAGTTAAGTGTTAGGTGCACATGCGTACAAGCATGCAACAGTAGTTACCTGCTGTAAGCACCAAAGTACTTTTTAGATTAGACTAAGTAAAGGCGTAGGATAAGAATACCATTCTAAATATGACCACTTTTGGACAGATGGCAGAAGTAGAAGAAAACTGTTTCTTAGACATTTCTGTTCTAGTTTCCTAACAGACTTCTCTTTCCCTTCCTTCTCCCTTAATTCCAGCCTAAAAACATGAAGCAGGAATTAAAAGACACCTCAGAGACTTCCAAAGAGATCAGGGATGCAAAAGTTACCATAGAAGAAAACTTTAAGAACATGTAAATTCGCTGTGTAATTTCCTCCTCTCAGTGTGAATTTGCCTCATTTTGCCCATGCACAGCTTATTGTGCATGTATGTATCTACAATAAGGAATCAGTTATATGTACCACCAAATTGTGTTTTTTACTTATTCTTTGTATTGTATAAAAAGAAAAACACAGAAGATAATTTTTCTGAGTCTAAATCTGCTAAAGTGATAAACATGTTGCGATTAATAAGGGTATAAAGAATCACAGAGTAAATAGGACTAAGAATATAATGTGGTTTGATAAGATTTAGAAAAAAAATAATCATAGCAATACTGGCTATTGTGATACTGACTAACGGTCACACCACATGCCATTCTAACATTCAGAACTGGATTTTTCTTTCTCACTTTCCAGTATATCTCAAACAAAAGAGACATATTTAGTTCACAGATTTTTTTTTTTAAATAACTAAAGGAAAAGAAAAAAAAAAGTTTGTACTTTCTATTGTGTAAAAAGTTGGCAGTAAAATGTAGAATTTTGTTTGGTTGTTTTTGTTTTTAAAGTAGCATATCTAAAGAAACTTCCAACAAAAGGCATTCTATTCAATGAAAAAAAAAACATTGTGAAAATTACAACATACCACAACTGTATTACAATACAGCTATTATAGGTCAACCAGGTGATGGTGGTTAGACAAAATACAGTATCTATTGTGGAGTTCAGCTGTTATCTGAAAGCACACTCTTGAGCTTTGTGAAACAGATAAGAGGAAGCGCTTCTGTGTTGGTAGAAAATACATGAACTGATTTAATATATTTAGTATTGACAACGTGCTTAATATTATACAAAATACAGTAGCCTTCAAAACTCTGCCTTTTTCCTATTTGTGAAAATCATTATTATATGATTAACTTTTCCTGACACTTTCCAAATAATCATGTAAAATCTATTGACTTCTTTTAAAAAATATACATACAGTTATTACATACATATGCTTTTTTTTTAAAATGCAATTATTCTTGAAGTCAAGTTAAAGGGGTGAAATCTCAGTGGAATTAATCAAAATCTGAGATTTTTGCTTAGGTTACTAGCTAAATAACCTCATTACAATATCCATCATTACTAGAATTTTTTATAATCCTGGTATAATCAGTTGAATCTGGAATATACATTGCTCACCCACATTGGGAATATTATGTCTATGTTCATCCCATCAGCAGAACTGGGATACAGAAACTATGTCTGTGTTCATTTTCCTGTCAGGCACAGAGCTCTGCAAAAATAGTTTTATGCGAGACCCAAGATATTCCAGCTTAGGAGTTTCTGTACCAACCTCACCTATTTCTAGATATGTGAATTCAGAAAAAAAATGAGATAGGACTTGTCTGCAGTCATCACCAAAGATAAGCCAAGTAACAGTATCTTGGTATCTTGATACCTTGATTTTGCATGTGCCAGCATCCTTTCGACCTCTAGTTTCATGTATAGTTTTCTGTGCAAGTCTAGCTTCCATACATAAATGCTTGCACAAGGAGGAAAAGAAGCCTCTATGTTACAAAGTTTTTAGTGCATTCTCCAAAACCACCATATACTGGAAGACTACCACAAATCTTTCTGAAGGTGAATAATTTGGGGTATTTTCCTATAGCTCACCACATGAAATGTTTATTAGTGGTAGCTTAAGTTTTCCTGTCATAAGCTAATGTTAACAATTTATCTATCCACCGCTATTTGGTTATGTAAACAAGAAATATGAGTCATGAGTAGGGAGGCAATCATAAGTTCTCATTTTTGAAAAGCTCATGATCACATTTTGTAACCATCGTGTTAGAGAAATTGTTGTGTTATATTCAAATAAATGGAAAGTAACAGAAAATTAAAAAGGAGTTGAATTGTCTGTGATAGAGCTTCAGAGATTAATAAGTACCTGTGTTGTACAATGGTTATTAATTTCCTTTAGAACCAAATATGACCTTTTCTCACACGCATTAGATTATAGGTTTGATTTTGTTTTTCATTACTTGCTGATGCTTACTTACTTTGGGTAATTGTCTATCCAAGTGTGCCAAGATATGCCATTTTACAAGATTGGTCCTAGCATTATGGAGAGTTTTCAGAAATGTAGTCTGTTTCTCTCATATATTTTGATTGAAAGCTTGACATATTTATTCACTTTCTTATCTAACTACCTAGCTGTCCCACTGTAGTTTCCACAAGCACAGCAAGTGCTGTCTTTCTCCACTCGGTGGTTCCTTGCCACCCCTCTGTCCCATTCATCATGACTGTCTGCAAATGGTCAGCTCTGAAAGGCAGATCAACCACAAGTCCCCAAAGGAGTCACAGATGAGATGTACAAGGAAAGAAAAAGAACCAGGGACACTGCTAAAGGAAAGGAGACAGGAAGACTGAGCAAACAAGTGAACTAAGAAGAAATTAGGAGAAGAATGTGTCAGAAAAGATTAATTTGAAGAGATGAGGCATAAAGCATCATATTGGGAATTTTTATGGGACAGCTAGAGAGACAGGTCAAAAAAAAAAAAAAAAGAGAGAAGAAAAGGAGAGAAAGGAGAGGTGAATAAGATGAGAAAAGCCTTTCAAAGTATATCAGAATAGTCCTAGACTAAAAGCAAAAGAAACACTTGGCAAAAAGGGAAGGATAAAATAAGTAGTGACCATAAAGAAGGAAGGAGTTGGTAATAAAACACTAAAGGAGGAATTTATGTAGAAATGTAAATGAACTTGTTAAATGCGTTGGTTGGAGTAGACTTTATCCCAACAGATTAGGACACCACTTTCAAAATGTAATTCCAATGTCACCCATAGTAGGACCAACTGAATTATATGTCAGTTTACCCAGAGACAAAGTTCAATTTTCCTACACTGCTGAGAAGCTTGCTCAGAGCCTACATTCACTTTCCTTTGAAAGGTAAGACCATTCAGCCAATGCTGAATCATATTTTAATGAATGCATGTCACATCCATGGGTTTAATTAGTTATATTTTACATACAGCTATCCTGAATATCTGTTAGCATGGTGCATAAACATTTTTTCCTGAAGTTTATGGTCTGATTGTTGAAAATCAGGTTACTTACCTGAAAATTAAACACTCTGTGAACATTAGCTGAAATTTAGACTTCAATTCTTATGAGAGCATACAAGGAATTTGAAAATATATGGCTAACAGAAAGGTTAATCAAAGTTTAATAGTTCTTATGATAGAGCAGAATGGATAGAAAGTAGGGACGCTTTTTCACATGTTGCCTCGTTTCAGCTGGAATTCTCTGAGGGTTGTAAAGTGACTATTCTACCTCTGTTTCTTGGATGAAAACAGTGTAGGGACATACCAGGGCATTAGTGTCTAATCAATGTGACATCAGTTGAGGAAAAAGTGTAAAAAGCTGCATTTAGGAAATAAACAATGGACACAAAAAGTGTTACACAGATTAATCTTCTAAGTAGATGCTGAAAATGAGTAATCAATCCCAACAACATCTGGCAAAATTCTTACACTGAAAAAGTGTAAATCAAGACATTGTATATTCTGGTAATTATAGATATGCTAATATTTTACACAAGATGATAAAAGTCAGACTAGAATATAGAGAGAGCAAAAGAAAGAAAGAAACAAAAATAAACTAGGCTATGTCTGTGTTACTGAAACACGCAATACATTTCATATTCCTTCATATAAAATCTTAAAATATTTGTAAAATCAAGTGTTTATATGGGAAATTTTTAAGAAAAACAGAGTAAATTAAGGGGTAAATCACAACATTTTCTAAATTAACAAAAGAGAAGGAAGAACAGGGTTAGAAACAGCGCAGTCCTACAAGAACACAGGTTTGACTTATTTGTTTGCCTGAAGGGATGTGACTCTTTTTTCTTCTTCTTCACAAAAGGATATGTCAGAAACATTTTTGTGAGGTCCTGTCAATCTACTCTACTTAAACAATTAAAAATTAATTGGAAGAGAAACAGAAAGCTGCATGTTTATCTGCTGGATGGATGCTCTATTTATCGGGCAATAGCAACAATTTCACTCTTGGGTCCTACAAGCATTTTAATAACTTCCTATATTGAGCAGAATGTCTGCAACAGTATGTACTGAGTAAAACCCAGATCTAAAATCCTTAGACTCTAATATTTAGGGACCTGTACCGAAAAATGAAAATAGTTATTTAAAGCTCCTCAGACAATGAATGGACCTTGCTCTCTGTTTCTTGTTAAAAAGTTTAGCCCCTGAAACTTTGTGTAAAAAGAAAGTCATGACATTCTTTTCAGCCCAAAAGAATCATTAAATGCTATCTGAAATTCACGAATAGTTCCATGATAATGGAAACACAAGTTTTTAACAGAATAATCCTTGAGAAAATGTCATTCAGTTCTAGAGAAGACAAATTGAGAAAATACAAAGGAAAGGGAAATCTTAGATTCAGCTCTTCAATTATCCTACAGAAAACATTATATTGATGATGGAATAAAGATAAATTAGAAGACTTTTGTCTGGCTGCCCCATTTTCAGGTACTGTAGTGATAATGTAGCTCATGAAGGAATACAGCTCCTTTAAGATCAGGACTCTGACGTGACTACACCCTCACAATCAATACTGTTGGGTGTTCTTTGATGCTCTCCAATGTGCACTAGGAATACTGGATAGACAGGTACCCATCACAAAGGCAACCAAGGATCACAAAAGACAGAAAACAAATATACTCTGTATCTCACTTTCCTCCTAAATTGCACTTAAGTCCAGCGACAGTAAAGGGAAAATAAAAACAAACAACATAATTGAGGAAATATTAAATATGGAAGACAACTAACCTCTAAAGTAATGAGGGGAGTTTTTGTTTGGTTGGGTTTTGTTTGTTTCTTTGTTTCTTAATTCCCTCATGGATAATTTTTCTTTTTTCCCCCTAGAGACAGGATTCTTTTTATTAGCTTCTGATTTCTGGAAAATGTTACAAGAAAACACTGAGTAGCTGAAGCTAAGTTTATCTTACCAGCTATTGAATTGCTTAGGAAACATTAGAAAAGCAGTTCAAAACCGGTCTAATAGAAAACATGTATATCAGCTACAAATGTCCAGTACTGCCTTTGATATATACTTTTACTACTTTATATCAGCTGCCAAAACACTATTCAGTCTTTTGTTATAAAATAGAGTGCAGGCATCAAGGTGATTCTTGTACTATTGGGTCAAACTAGGCAAACTCAAAGGATCAGCCAAAAATTACATCAACTTTAAGACATCTTGTTAATGGTGGATTTGAAAACACCTCAAGCAAAGCTGACTTAAAGCTGACAAAAAGACTAAAGACTAGGCCCACAATAATCACTACAATTTGAATTTTGGAATTGTTTTTCCTTTCTCTCATTTCCCCATATCAGTCAAGAACATACCTTACATTTCCTGAATGAAAGAGAAAGCATGCATAAAAATCAATATTTACTAAACATTGGTAGGATGATACCACAGATAGTGCCCATTCAAATCACATGGGAAAACTGTAGTAACAATAGCTTTGATACCACACAGTCACAATTATTGATCAGTGCTGATTTTTAAAATTATTTTAAGCCACATTTTTTTTCCCTGATAAACATATTTCAAATCTTACAATGGAAATATCCAAGCAAGCTGTTCTAAATATATGATTCACAGTTCAGAGCTGGAAGACATTTTGCTGTTTTTCAGTGCTAATACACAATTCAATTTTTGTCTTCCTGTTCTATTGCACAGGAAAAATTAAAAAGTTCCAAAATTAGAAGAAAAGGGTACATTTGCACTTTAATCACCTGTCTGGATTTGCTGCACATAAATCAGACATTCAAACCCCATCAGCATATAAGAAATTATACTCATAGTGTCTTACTGACATCACTTAGCAATCTGATATGTTACGTGCTTTATGTCACAGAAATATATGCAAACTGGTTTTGTGGGTCTTCTTTTTTCTTTTTTAAATTTGGAGTTAAAATAAGGGCAAGAACAAAGGAGCTTTAACTTTGTGATTTGTTGGAAATAAAATTATATAAACACAGAAAAATATAAAAACAAAACAAAACCCGTCACTGAAAAAATACTGTACAATATTACTAAAGAAAAACAGCCCAAAAAAGGATATAGAAAATAAAGTTATGCACTGAAAATGCCAGACACACCTATTTGACTGTAGATATGCATAGGATTTACTCAGTCCAAAACCGGATTGCTTCACGTCTGCATGCCAACACTGACACCCGCTAATCCTCAGCAAAGCTTTTCTGACAAAATTGCTTCACAATATTGGCAAACTTTAAGGAAATTTATTATTATTTAAAACTTCTGTTGCATAATTCTGTGAGTCCTGTACAAGTTGTAATCACTCCCAGAGTACAGTAAGTCGGTGTTAGTGAGAGATTTAGTTGGTCATCTTCATTACTTATACAAATATACTTAAACACTGCAATTACTGGTTATTTCTCAGAGGCAGGGTGGGGGGGTTGGTCCTCAGGACAGTAAGTTTCCCTTTGTTTTTGGAGTATAAGCTGGTTAAATACTGCAAGTGTGTTGACCTGTTCTCTGGTTTAGCATCACAGAATCATAATTTGGGTTGGAAGGTGATATCATCTTACTTCATTTTTATAACTGGTACATACATATTTCTCATTTCTTAATGCTTACATTGAGCTTTTGTGGAAGACTGAGTTTATATGTACACACTGAGCTTTTTGTTTATCACACATTTCATGTGATAGCAAAAATCCTTCTTAGTGCAATGACCCTTTTATACACTGACATTGATCAGAATTATAAAGTTGACAGAATTAAAGTAAAAAATTAAATATGTTCCAAAGTAGGACAAAATAAAATCATGTAACGAATTATCTTGATTATCTTCAGAAAGTTCATAAATATCCACCGTCATAAGCTAATATTTCTGACTGGTTTCTCATAAAAGGAGTACTGAGAGACAGATTTGACAGCACAAACTTAGTGGATAAGGGCCATACAAATACATTAATTTTAAAGCTACATTGTACTATTTTGGTCACTCATATGTAAAAGCAGTAGAGATTCACCCACCAATCTCTTTTTCATACTTAATTCTGTATGTAAATGTACTTATTATTTTTAATTAAAAGAAATCCAATAACCATTCACAGATACTAAGTAGTGGTTAATATATTATGCTTATTGGTAAATTATGGCTATGGTTAAATATTTTCATCTTCAAAAGTGACATTTATTTCTCCTTATAATTCTCCTTTAATCTCTGAAATTCAATTTTAAAAATCTGGATCTTAGAAGGATTTAAAATCAAACAATTAATGACAAAACCAAAGGAATAATCATTATCAACACTGATACATTTGCTATAAAAGCACAGTAAATATGGGGTGTTCCACAACAACTGAAATTTTTGGAGAGTTCATTATGTAATTATTTTCTTTATATGATTTATAAGAATTTAATCTACCACATATATATCTTCAGCAGCTCATGCTTATTGCTATTAAGTCCCTCTATATCTTTTGCTTTTCAGAAAAAAAAAGTCTCATTATTCCATATAATTTTTCTAGTTTAACTATTTTGAAACGACTATTTGAAAAGCCATTAACCCAGAACAGTGAGTGCAAATAATACCTGTCTGAAAAGATATGACAGTCCACATTTTTCGCTCAGTACACTGTAACTACTCTTCCCCAGTAGACAGCTTCTAAAGCAGCTCACAACTCCCATTGAGAAAAAAGTATCTGTTTTTTTCCAAGCCCATTCTTGAAACACCTCCATCATTTCCACAATCTGCTGGCTCCTATAGCTAAATAGGGATTAAAATCCGCCTGGCAGTCACTCATATTAATTCCACAGAGGAGTGGCAAAGTCAAATGGTGCACCACTGCCAAGGCTTGAGTGGCGCTGCCTCCACGCAGTCAGCTTCCCCAGGGATTGATTGCTACCACAGCAGCAGAGAATCTCTCTGCTAATCTCCTCTAACTGTTGTTGACCTATCTCTGCCATCCCCTCCCAAGTATACAATAAATCAAGCATATTTTACATGAAAAATGAAGTAATTACTCGGTGAATCCAATGGCTAATTGAACACGGAAGCCTCTGGGAGATGTGGGACAAATCCATGTCAGATTTTGAAAGGCAGAGAAAAAGGAAACTAAGTGAATAACTCCTCAAATACTGACAGACCGAGCGGGATTGAAATGCACCATTTATTCAGAGAAACCAATACACTGCTTATGGGAAATATAAAATTCTGGCTATACAGTTTAGCTTTACAGCAACAACAGGAGTGATTTTGAAGAAACACTGTACCAAAAGCAAGCAGGCTCTGGAGAAAAATGACATGGGGGCTGCAGCTTCTTATGTCAGATATCAGTATTACACATTATTTAAAGTAACCTTCTCTTTTTTTATACCCTCCTTGCTTTTCCCCTGGTCTGCAGCTGTGTACTCCTGACTCCCATAATTCCTCATGCATTTTCATTCAGTTGACTCACTGCCTCTTTCTCCAGCTGCCCTCTCGATTGCTCCTTATTCGGCCAAACCCTCACCAAACTCCTATTACCAGTGTATCTCCCTGGCTGCTTAGATGCCATGTACTTGAGCTATCCAGCCTTTGCAGCCACGTTCTTGAGGGAAAGAAGAAAAGGGACTGGGACATGGAGAAATCAGGTGAAAGAGAGACCAATTCCCTTGCTTCCATTTGAGTTCCTAGCCAGCCTTTGCTCAAAGCAGATCACATCAGGTATGATTAGTTTCACCCTTGCAGCTCTGACATGAGTGAAGTATTTTTGTCATGTTTGAGCCTAGCACCTCATCATCTGGACAGTACTAGAAACTGTAAGAGACCAAAACACGCTCAGTGATTTTTTTAGAGGCAATAGTAGCGAAGTCCTGGTAAGTATCTACTGAACATATGTGCTTTTTCAACTTGGCTAAACTTGCTTGGATTGTCACAGAATAGCAAAAAAAACCCATCCATGACATAAATGCCACTCCTCTGCCAAATTTCAAGGTCACTTACAATTTAGCTTTGAAAAACAACACATTTTTCTCCAGCCTAGCTGCTGGAAACAGCTGAAGCATTTTTTGGTGGATTTTTTCAAGTCATTGTCCTGAGGTGACCAGTCAGCATGTAAAATTTTAGCCTGTATAGTTATAGAACCTGCCAAGCCTCATATTTTTAGTATGAGTGTCCTGATTTTGGCCGAGGTAGAGTTAATTTTCTCCATAGAAGTTAGTATGGGGCTATGTTTTGGATTTGTGCTGAAAATGGTGCTGATAATACAGGGATGTTTTTGTTATTGCTGAGCAGTGCTTACACAGAATCAAGGCCTTTTCTGCCTCTCTCACCACACCACCAGTGAGTAAGCTGTGGAAACACAAGAAGTTGTGAGGGGACACAGCTGGACAGCTGATCCCAACTGACCAAAGGGATATTCCATACCATAAGACGTCATGCTCAGCATATAAAGTTGGGGGAAGAATGAGAAGGAAGGGGGGAACTTTCGGAGTTACGGTGTTTGTCTTCCCAAAGAGCTGTTGCACATGATGGAGCCCTGTGTTCCTGGAGATGGCTGAACACCTGTCTGCCGATGGGAAGCAGTGAATGAATTCCTTGTTTTGCTTTGCTTACGTGCGTGCCTTTTGCTTTACCTATTAAACTGCCTTAATTCAGCCCAGGAGATTTCTCACTTTTACTCTTCTAGTTGTCCCCCTCATCACACCAAGGGGGAGTGAATGAGTGGCTGTGTGGTGTTTAGTTGCTGGCTGGGATAAAAACAAAACAGTGTAACACACATTTTCACTTATTTCCTAAGTGATTAGGTAATCATTACCTTCATCTCACATAGCTACTAGGCAGGGCTGAGGTCTTGCCCGCAATTCAAGACACCATCAGTAGGATACAGCTGATCAGCTGATGAGGTTTTTTTAGTGAAAAGGGGAAAAAAAAGCTAAAAATCAGAAACTTTTCAGTTAGTCTTTTTAAAATATGACATTAAAAATAATTAGTGACTCTTGAAAATAAAATTTGGACGCCTGTGCTTCCATTCTCTTTATTGGTTAGAGTTGTCAGCAGGGGGTACAAGCCTAGTTACATCAGGGGAGATAATATCATGAGAGAGAAAAAGGGGAACTGGAATCTCTGAGCTACAGTTTCTTTAGCTGCCTGAAATAAAGCACATTTAGACTCAAAAGGTTTCATTTAAAGATTTTAGTTGAGCAGTGGGACTTCAAGATTTTTAAAGAGTATAAAACAGGAGACATTTGCCCAAGAGTTCTAATGTTTTAATGCAGAGAAATATTCAAAAACAAAACCAAAAAAGCTCTTGGGCACTGGAGGATCTGAAGTAATTGGATTTGATCAGATAAAGAGGAAGGCAATTATTTACATAACAAAACAATAATCCACAGAGGAAAAATAATCTTCCTTTCATGATATCTTAGAAACAATCAGACATCAAAGGTCTACTTTCATACAGCCATGTTTTATTGTCTCCTTAGATATAATCAACATACAGGGATGAGTTGGATATACTCAGAAATTAAAACTCCATTCCTGCTATCTACATTTCCTTAAGTTCTCTTTAAAAATTTTAACTGTTAGTTTAATGTACTTGCTTATGTAAAGCAAATACAGTTTCTTTTCTTTTTAATAGAGCAAAACAGAGACACGTCACAGATATGATAGATGATACAGGTAATATTACAGTTGTTGCACCAAAGACGTTAAACTTGGAAAGTTTGGACCTACAAGGTGAATAGATAGATGAGCACATTCAGTGGACATTATACTATATACGTGTGTGTATATGCTAGAAAGGGCAAAATTTATATTACTATTACCTCTTTTTAATGACCTTTTCAGAACACCTCTGATTTTAATTGTTTTGTCTTTCCAAAATCAAATTTCTGTCATCATTTCAGAGCACCTGAATATCACTGTCTGCACCTCAAACTTGAGTGGATAGGAAAGACAGGAGTGATCTACTTTGATGTATTCATGTACCTCACATGTTAGAGGAAAAAAAATGTTTTGGTTTGACAAAGGAAGGACACTCAAAAGAAGAAGGTGAATGAGTTTGCTCTGAGCTTTGTGCTGTCATGACTAGCACTTCAATTAGCCTGATTATGTGTAAACAAGCCGGAAACACAGAAGCAACACAGGGAGTCAATAGCAATATATTAGTGTCACTTAAAGACTATTTGTGCGGGAAATGTTTTTATTTCTAATTTCTGCTAGAAACCTGAAGATGTTCGCAAAAACTAGAATGTTTGTACCATACAAAATAGCCCTTTTTTATCCCCAAATACTCCCATTTAAAATTTCTGAGAACTAGTATTTTCTCTTAACTATACTGAAGATGGACATTTACACCATTATGTATACTTACATGGTCAAAGCCCATCAATGTCATATTAAATCCTAAACATATTTTATATTTACATATTCAAAACATTTTTCTGGCAAAATATCCTGCCACGAAGGAAATGAAACAGTACAACAAACGTACTAACTTCTTAAATACTGCCCCTTTGCAGAGAAAATGCACAGTTAGGAATAAGATTAAGAAACTAAGAAATTTGTTTGTTTTCAGAAATGTGTATGTGTTCTAAACTGTACCAGCTGTTATTTCAGTATATTTTTATATTACATTTTTTAAGAATTTGACATACCTTTTTTGACTTTTCTCAATAATAACACAAAAAAAGATGTTGCATGTTTTGTGCAGTGAAATGGTAGGATCTCAGTGCTGTCTTCTTACACTGTAATCCAAAAGAGTTTACACTAGGTGGAAAGTATTAAACATGCTTTCTGAAACACTTTACTAATAACTTTTTCTTTTTAAGTATTTGTATAACCAGTGTGGAAGCTCTGTTAGAAGCGGTTTTTGTTTTCTCCTCACTCACTGCCATTACTTCTACACTGTCTCTAAAGGAAACACTGATTTTCTCATTAACTTCACATTTGTTTTCTAAATACTTATTACTATGCCGATAGTTTTCTTTAAACCTCATAAGGGACAACCTTAAATCACTGCGGAAAAAAACATACTGCAACATACTGAACCAAATATTCAGCCTCTAAATCTCTTGCAACTCAATTCTTGGTGTATTCCTGATACAAGACTAGTCAGTGATAAGGCAGTGAGTTTGATGATAAAGTGCTGAATCTGGCATGCTAAAGATAAATGAGCAATACCGATAGAAAGCTGCTCTACTTTTGCCTTCACTGTATGGGAAGGTGGGTTCATTTCCATCTCCCTGTCAGGTGCCTGAAAACAACAGGCCTTATCCCTCCTTAATCTCAATAGGTTACCTTCATAAGCTCTTTAAAAGTTATATATGGAAGCTGGAGTAAGCCGATTAGCAATGGTTATTTGCAATCGGACATCAGCAAAGTACGTAATAATACCACAACACTACTGAGAATACAGAATGAGGATGGTACCAGTGGGAAGATACAGCAATGTTATTTAAGACACAAAAGGGTCACATAAAACTCAGAAAGTAGCCATGTACATTTTCAAATACCATCTCTTCCATCCTGAAACAGTCATTTAGTATTTTTTGACTTTGAAGAGGGCACCTTTGCTGATACTACTCGAACTACAAAAACTTCACTGTAGATCACTTTCTAGGTAGACATTTACTCTTTCTCAAATTTTGACTTTCTGAAGTTCTAAAACAATAATTGATAGCACTTGTTTATGTCTATTAGCTATATTATATTGAAATACCATCTGTACGCCTAACACTCTCCAAAGTACATTTTATATTTTTTACTGGATTAATGCAGCCTTTAAAAATTCACACTAGCATTTTGTACTGGAACATTCCCTCACTAATATTAGTACTGTGACAATACTTCAGCTATGATGTATATACATCTTCTCTCTCTAATGTGGCAGTAAAACCAATGCTGAGCAAACTATGGTGCCTAATATCCCCTTCTGAACACATTTTAGCCTGCCTTGCATCCTTTGAAGTGGTATCCATGTCATGTTTGCCCATTTGTCAGTCCTGAATAACACTGAAAATTGAGAGCACTGAAAAAAGAGGGAGTTGATTAAAAGTAGAAGTAAAGCAGAATAGCATATATGTTAGCTGAAGTTCTGTATGATGGTCCTCTGAGATTAGACAACCTTTTGATTTAATTTTTCCTGACAGTTCAGTATAATATCATAATAGGCAGAATGTCCTTGGTTATCACTTTTGCTTCTTCTCACTGTTTGTCTTTGTCTAGTGCAGATACATTGTCTGGACCACATCACTTTTTAAACAAAGCAAATAAACCAGAAATTTTTTACCCACAGAGTTATGTGAAAGTAATATGAAGGGCCTATCCATGATTTTTCTCGCAATTCTAGGTATTGAATTACTTTCCTTTCTTTATCATACAACATTGTGGAAAGGGAGCTAAGACACATGGTACCTGCCAGTAGTTTAATGAGCATACATGCCAACTTTCAAGGTTAGACTTACCCCCTATTTACATTAGAAACTCTTAAGGGTATGTTCAGATATGTGCATAGCCCAGGCTCATAAATATTCTGAGCATGTTAACATGTTTCCATAATTGTGTTGACCAAGCACAACCACAGCCAAGCACAGAGTAACCCAGACTACACAGTAATTCCTAAGTATTGTGGTGGGGATCCTTTGAGCCTTTGCCATAGCTATGCTATAGAAAACAACACGGTCAGAAATAACGGGCACCTAAGTTGTAAAGTAAAATTTGTAAAGAAGTAAAGCCCTCTCTTCACCTTGTAATATAGATGTATCCAGAGATACTGGCATAGTCACTCAGAGGTATAAAGGTATCTAACCTTAGTGGGGTTAATGACAGTCAGCTTTAGGGGAGTTGATGGCAGGAGGTTCATGATAATTAAATGTTAGCACTCAGATCCTGAAAGAGTTTTTAATGACATATCCACAGTAACACATGATATCTGGAGTGGATTAGGTCATACAACACACTTATATAATTGAAACTAATCCTAATGCTGAAGTTAGAACAGCAAACATTGGTCGCTCTTCCTTAACATATTCTTGTACACCTCCATATGGGGAAAAAATAGAAATATTTTTTAAATAATTTCTCTTTTAAACCTTACTTTAAGAAGGAGAAATTGTGCTAGATATTGCTGACTTACACAATGTATTTGTAATGTTATCTTGGTTATATTTAACCCACACAATGTAGTCCATTTACAAGGATGGACTAAATACTTTGTTGGCAATGATAGCGGGTCAGTCTTTGCCTGGATGATTGACAGGCAAAAGATGTCAAGGTCAGGTTGGACAGGGCTCTGAGCAACCTGATCTAGTTGAAGATGTCCCTGGTCATTGCAGGAGGGTTGCACTAGGTGACTGGAAAATGTCCCTTTCAACCCAAAGTCTCTATGTTTCCATGATTCTACAATGCTAAATATTTTTCAGGAACATAATGAAAAGGATAAAAATTATAAACACATTTTAAGTGCTACAAGTATGAGGCTATCACCCTATCCTTAAAACACTAATATCCTTAAATTTCAACTTGCAGCAAAGATACTACAAAAATGTGCATTTTTACTAATAACGATTCTTACTTATCTTTTAATCAGTAAATCTGTAGTGCTTTGCTAATATTGGCATTTTACCCCTGTGAAAACAAGACAATGACAAGCGACATCTCTTTTCCCATAATATACCAGTAAAGATGGGGAAAAAACCCTCATTTGGCATAACCCAAGATCTAGTCACCCTGTTTTCTCTGCATTCTTTGAATGTTCATATTAGAGAGATAGATGACAATGCAATATAGGAAATAGGGTAGATGAACCATTCTGATTAAACAGAAAGTGACTACAACCTTTATAAGAATAATCTATTATTCTTTTGCAGTTATTTTTCCACAACCTACTAAAAGTATTTCTAGGTCTCCAAACATATTCTAATTTCTCAGACTGGGAGTCGCACTTCTCCCTGGAAAGGCTCAGTATCCTACTCTTCAGGGTTCCCATGCCTCATTACTTGCCATTTCTTCATTGTAATGATTGCAGAGGTTTTAAAGGGACAACAGAGGTAATCTAGCTTTGAAAAGAGCTAGGGATGGATGGAAAATACTGTCTCTTCCCTTTTGTGAATTTAAGGTGTACAAGAAATGCTGTGAGAATGAGAAATTGATTGGCTGAGTTTAAGCCACCAGTAGAAATCTCTCAAGAATACACATTAAAGATGTTTTTAAGTAGGCTGATGCCCAAACCCCTCTGAGATTGCTATTTTTAAACTGATTTTACTTTACTGTTTTTATCCCATCAACTAGTACTACCAGTTAGATAGAAATACTGAAAGTTTGGGAGTTAATGTACTGGTAAACGAAAGAATGCATAAAACTAGCTCTGTAGTTTGTAAAGAAAATGATTTTATTTGATTTAAACCAATGATACCTGCTACAGAAGGTGATACAACTAAAACCCGCCTAAGCTCTCATTGCACATTTATTTCTGTAGCACTGAAAGGTAAGCGAACATCTTTGTGAATGACCCAAAGTTCTTTTAAATGTATGGCTACATACTGGAACAATTTGCATATCCAAAGAACAGGCTAGTTAGCTACATTCTCCTTCCTACCAAATTCTTTGCACTCACATTAACTCTTGTGAATGTGGATATTGTACAAAAAACTCTACATAAAAGGTGATGGATGACTGTCTACTGGAGAGGCAAATCCCTTTTTTAGCTCTCAGTGTAAAAAGATATCTTTGCATTGCTTACAAATTTTGCCCTGTGCCTTTCTGGTCCCACCTGGCTTTCAGCATTATGAGTTAGTTACCCATCCATATATTCACCATGGCCAGTTCTCTTTCACTTCAACAGCAGCAACAGAATTAGTCTTGATTCTTTTAAACTATGGTAAAAACAATTAACTACATAGACATTAAATAGAACAATACAAGCAGAGACTGACCTGCTATCATTGTCAACAAAGTATTTCAGTCCAAGTACCCAACTACTGCCCTTTGGATGGAGAATCACAGTGGTGATTATCCTTAATTTATCTCACCATTTGTATTTATTATAATGTGATAAATAATGAAAACAAAAGGAATTGAAGTTGATAAAATGATGTTCTTGAAAAGTGCTCACTTAGACTGAACCTTATTAAGAGGTTGTTCCCAGAAATCCTGAAAGATTTTGTTCTTATTTTGATTTCAAAAGGAAAAACATGAACAGATACATGGTTGATTTGTATTATAAAACTGGGTATAACAGAGAGGCTATTGAATATGAGTCTAGAATTAAAATAAATTTTTAAAATCACAGACAAACATACACCCATTCACACACCCAGTTCACTAGCCCACTTTTCTGGTAGCTATATTTGGGAACAAAAGTAAAGAGGAATAAGATAACACATTTTTAACAAGATACTTGATTGAATGACCTAGTCCTTCAACCTCATTCCTGGCTGTAAAAGGGGATATAAACATTTCTCAATCCTTTTTTTTTTTTTTAACTGTTTAAAAAAAGAAAAAAAAATATTTCTTATATATCTTTAATAGCCCCTCACACAATGGGGTTGGAATAACATTTGAGGTTTCTGGTCTTTCTTGAATAGAAATAAAGGAAAGAAAGGGTTTTGTTTCATTTTCTTCCTGAATACTGTACATATACATTAATAATTTTTCAAGAAGTGAATCAGAACATCCCAAAAGATAAACTGTATGAAATTGTCTGATGTAAGTATGTAGTGTTCTTTATCTTTACATATATATTGGCCACGTGTGAGACAGCGTAATGTAGAGTAGCCACAGCAGCAATACAATAAGTTGAGTAAATCAGCTTGAAATTAGATATGCAGGGCATAGAGGGTTTTTTTATCCTGTTGTTGAATCAGGCCCATACTAGCGTTTTATATTAACCAGCTCTATTATACATAAAAAGTCCCTAAACCTTCCCAAATTAAACAAGAATCACTTCAGGTTCTAAAAATGATTGCATACTTGGGTACAGTTAAGAGAATGCTTTATTTGTAGAATGCTTTGAAGATAAATCCTAAGCAGAGCTCTTCATCTACGGAAGCAGTAAAATAAAGTGCAGGCCTGCACACATTTGTATCGGAAAATTTGGAGCAGTAATTTATGTGTGATTTTGAGGAAAACATTACGTTGAAAGTATATGATTAATGTGCTGTTCTGAAAAGCAATTGAAAAATGTATTTTAAAATAATTTTTAAAAGACAATAGAAGTTCTGAGATCTAAAACCACAATTGTTTTCTATTTATCTTCCTTCAAACTATGACCTACACATGTTTTAATAGCTGAAAATCTGTGCTGATCATCAAAATATTTGAAAGGAAAGCTAGAGAATTTAACCTAATTCCTGGTATTTGATCACACGGGATTAGGTTTCTGAATGTGTCCATAAAAAATGGAGCAAACAACTATGTCCTCATGAGTCTGTATCCGTTAATATATTTGTTAATTTATATGGTTCTTGATGTATTTCATGTTATAAAAACATTAGAAGAACAGAGGACTATGTATTTTCTCAGTCACAATTAAGTAAACAGGTAGTTAATTCAGATTTTTGTCAACCCCAGCTTATCATTAAGATTTTCATTGTATTTAAACAAAGAAATTGAAACATTTCTTAAATATAAATATCTGAGTAGAAGATAAGTGCTCACTAAGCTAACTACATCAGGTCAGGCTTTTAAGTTTTCCCATCCAAAGTAAATTGCTTTGAGGTCTCAGCAGCTTAGATCCTTCACAAGGAAAACCTGCAGTCAGTTTCAGTGTTATTTGAGTTGTCATATTTTACCCTCTCAAATCTAATTGTGATGAAGTCCTTCCCTCCTGTATCCCTTAGTAAACATCGTTGGGGGAAAATAACTGTTTTTATGTGTCTTTCCTTCACCTCTGCACTCCATTTAGCTTTAGGCAGCATGGTGGAACAGCAATAGCCGCAACACTGTTAAGATGGCAGCACACATCGGTACTCATGGACTCTAGGGTGCTTGTATAAGTGTACTAAGGTAACCTGTTTTCAGAGTTATTAAAATGTACCACAAATTTAAAACTATATTTTTTGGAAGGAGTGATAAAAAATATAGTCATTAACACCCAGAATAATTTTTCTTTCTTTTGTGGTTGCATAAGAGGTGCTCAGAAATATTTTTTCTCTTCTTTCCCATGGTGCCTTGTCTCCCTATGACTTCCGTAGGCCAGCTGTTTCAAATCATGTTTTTTTACTAAACCATGCCTATAATAAAAATCTTCAAATAAAAGATGGAGCAGGTATGTCAAAAACCTCTAACTAAATTCAGGTTGCCCGTTAGGGAGCCTTCATACCCCGTTAGCTGCTATAAGGTATACGTGATAACTGAGAAAGCAACCTCTGACCCACTGGCTTTTTCATGCTCTAACTAGTAAGTAGGAAACAACAGGGGTTGAGGGGAGCTCTATGAAACAGTGCTCGTCAGAGCGTGACAAATTGGAAAATGGGCTCGTCTGTATTCTGTAATGACAAGAATATTTAATAGGCTACGTAGGGGGTACATTAAAAAAGATGTTAGCTAGCCTGAAAGTACACTCCTGGGGTGAAGTCCTAGTCCCACAGAAATCAATTGCAAAAAGTTCCATCAGATTGAATGGGGCCGTAATTTCACTCCTGGTGTACGCTGAAGTGAAAACCTCTATTTAATTTTACAATAGATAGGAATTCCGATGTATGCTTTTTGATTCTACACAAAACACTGAAAATACCTGTTTAGATAAAATGGCATAGGCCAGCATTACAGCTCTGGAGGCTTAAAATAAACCAATTTAATTTTGTCTTCCTACTTCACCACTCTCAAAATGAGAGTCTGCCTTTAGGTGCTCAGTGGTGAATTATGTCAGCTGTGCTTTTTCATCCCACAATTCAACAGGATGTAGAGGACCATAAAGTGGATTATTGAAAAATGGCTTGCAAGAGTGCAAAATAAAATTTATCTAAGCAGGCTTTTTCCCCCCTTTTGGCTCATAACTCCAATATTAGTAATTTTGCTTCTACTGACATTTATAAGAATTGTGACCACAGAAAGTCTGAAAAAAACTACTGTAAAGAAGCGTAAACCTAGGATCTGTGTTAAAGCCCTTTCCCTTCCAGTAATATCTTGGCAAAGTCACTTTGGACTCAGTTTTGAAAGTTGTTAGGCTTCAAGAAATACAGACAAGCACCAGATTATATTTTCAAAAAGCGTTTAAGGTACTGAACTCTATGTAACTTCTATGCTGGCTTTACAGAACGGGCCATAACAGAACTTGCATAATTTACACATCTCATAAACATAAAGATATCAAACACTGTGAAATATTTGTCTACACATAATTCACAAATATCTAAACAGTCACAACAAGAGAAAGACAGTGACAATCAGGTCTGTAATTATGATATCTTTCCTTAAAATGAGCACTGTCTTATTACTCAATCTTTTTTATAGAAACAGACATACTGGGTGGTAAAGTTACAAAGTATGAATAAAGTTGGCAGACTTGGTCTAAAAATGACTTTGTTTTCACATGCAACACTAATTACCATTTGGATTTGACTAATGTACCACTTATCACTCAGAATTGGTGTACAGAGAAGGAGGAATAGAAGAAACCTTAGTGTAATTATTATTCTTTCTAAGTGAATCAGTATGCTTTACATGTCTGTTTTCTTTAATCTACTAGTGTAAAAATCCTTTTTTGCAAACTGCTGAAGAGTTCATTTCATTAATCCTTTAGGAAGAGTTTCTGTCAGATGCTGTAACTAATGGCTCTTAGCCCCCGGATGAGTTTGAAAGGAAAATATTACTTGGATCAATAATTAAACACCTGAGTTTTGGGTTACTTTTTTAAAAAGGAATTATATATTATTATTCCTGTCAACCTTGCTTGGCACTGACTAGTGACTTTATAAATCTTGTTTAAGACAAATCTTTTATTTGCCATTGGCCATTTCTTTTAAGCTTAAATGTCCTAAACATTCTGCTTTGGAGAACATACCTTCAAAGTGCTCTTTAATCACTACTATAATAACTGCTGTCACTAACCAGCTGCTTCCATGAATGTTTAATACTGGGATGACTGATTTTTACTAAAGTTTGTATTAACTGTGGGTAAGTAAACAATTATTGTCCAGAAAATCAATGAATAAAAGCCATAAAACACATATTGAAACAGTTTAAATTTCTCTTTCTCAGTATGACAAAAGCTCATATATTAATTCTGGTCTGCAAATGAGTCCATCAATTATGGATCCTGAACACTGTTATTACCACTTTAAGATAGATTTTAATGTTCATACTCATATTGGGTAGCACTTCACTATGAAGCAGTCTCATTATTGATTTTAATAAAATGATTTATTAAGTTAAATAGTTTTCAATATGAGTCAAGATTTAAGTATTAAGTATCTATTCACATACTTTAATTAGGTATTTTAAGTAGGGAAAATCTACACTAGCATTTTAATTTTGATCAGGAATGCACTTTTGAAGGGAATTTCTTGAACTTCCCATTTCCTGGTCTTTGGCTCACAGCACAGAGAATTTTTGTAGCACACAAAGACAATTTTTCTTTGAAGATATTAAGACACAAAAGACGCTCTCATTGCCACCATTAACAGTAACGGGTACTCAGTCCACAGGATCAAAACACAGCTAATCTCAAGAGTACACACATATACCCCAAAGCATGTTCAGTAAGCACAGAGTCCTCAACACCACCTCTTTCACTCTATACATCTACTCCTACTGGGCTACTCCACTTACTACTGTAGACATATTTCTAATGGACTCTAAATACTAACAGGTATTTATTCTAAAATGTTAAAATAAAACCAGTACAAAATAAAAACTCTGAAAGGTACACAAAATTAACACTCTACTCTTTATTTGTATTGGTCCACACTACTTATTAGTCAGTAAATAAAACTAGGATCCTAAGTTCCCCATATGCTTAATGGAGATAGGAAGCGTCTCTAGAGTGGTGATTCAGAACTGGCAAGTTAGTGATATAAAGGAGACTGTTAATACTTCTCTGTGATTACTTTATTTCTTTCTCTTTGACAGCTGGGTGTCTATTTTTATATTTTTAAGAATAGCAGTGCAAAATAATGTAGAAAAACTGCTAAGGAAGAACGTCAGGCTGGACAGTTCCAAGATGCTCTGGCATAATATGTTCCAAGTAGAGAGCTGAACACTGAGCTGTCAGTGGGAGTTGTAAAACCATAAGCATCTCCCAATTATAATTTCATGACTTATAAACACTTTATCTCTCGTTATCATTTTAAGAAATTGCTACTCTATTTCTATCTACTTATCTCTCTGCCCAGCCACTGAGCTCCTGCTCACTGCTAGGTTTCATTCTCTCACTTAATGTTTATCTCCATCAACAGCTGATTCAGCTGTTGGCCTAACTGATGGGGCGGAAAGCTTAAGTGGTGAGGGAGAGAGAGAAGAAAGGGAAACAAGATGAAAAAGTCAGGAAAAAGTAAACTTGATTTGCTTCTGACAGAAGCAGTGCTTTTAAAATGTTCCTGTTCTTACTAAATATATAGTTCCTATCCCCAATATTCATTCTTAGTCTGTTTCTTATATCACAGTATACTGTAAAAATAAATAACATGCTTATATTTTTACTCTAGTAAATTTTCAGATCTTGAGGTTTTTCTTGTGTTTGTATGCTTATTTGTGTTGGATTTTTTTTTCCTACCACCTGTTATGACAAAACTACAAGACAGAGTTAAACCATTGCAGGAGAAAATTTAATAGAAATGCTATTTCACAACTATGTTCTATGCAGGAATATGGACAGAGAAATATGAGGAACAAGAGTCTCTGTCACAAAGAAAATCTTCTTTGTTTCACAGAATTAGGTAAAAACAAGGAACTCAGTTTATCTCTGCCATAATCTTCCACTGAAGTAAATCAGAGTTCTATATAGTTGGGCTGTGCTCAAGTTGTTTTCAGTGGCACTTCATATATGTAATAAAAGTAGAAAATTATTATTTATACTTTGTTCTTAAGGAAAAAAAAAATGTTCACTCAAGGTTACTGTAAAACCTTGTGGGGTTGGAGGGAGCAGGGAAGGGATGTATGAAAAAATAATTGGAATTTCAGAAATAAAGGGGAAGTTTACATGGTTAAGATTGTTAGACATATGTTTTTCCTACAAAACTTATCACAACAAATACAGCACACAGCTGCTTTGACCTTGATTTTATAAATGCGAAAATGTAGTTTAGTGTTTAGACAATTAATTGTAAGAAAAGATGCATAATCCCAGCAGAATAGTAATATGTCAATCAGCATTTTCTTCCTGAAGAAAGGAGAAAATTTTATTAACTCTTTGTTAACAAAAAAAACCCCAAAAAACTGCATTAACAAGGGGTAATAAAACAATCCAGGCTTCAAATTTGGTCACTGTGACACTTGCATTTTAGACAGCTATAGCAATTATAACTGTTATTCATGGCTGGTTCTCAGATGCAGATAAGGACAAGAAAACAGGCTATGGCTTAGTATTTGTCTCAAGTCTGCACCCTAATTCACCAACCAGACATACTTTAAAATCTTTAATGCCAGACTATTTCATCTTTCGATACTGGGTTTCCCAAGCTTAAAGGAAAACCTCCTGAGTTGCAATACGTCAGGTAGACAGAATGGCAGGTTACAGACATCAGCAGCTGGAAATCTGCTTGTAGCTACTGCAGCTGGTGATTGCTACTTCACAGCTGAGTCCAGAGCCTGAGTATATGAATATTCCTGCTTCTCTTCGTACATTGGAGGTGGCAGCTAAAAAATTGGATTCCCAGCTGAGCTTGTTACTTCCTAAGTAACGCATGCACGCACCTAGGTGGGATGCAAGTCACAGGTGTGAACCAGCACTGTTAACTCTGTTAACTGATCATGAATACTATACTAGTGCTGCTTGCTCTCCAAGATGGAGGAAATTGCATTGACTCTTAGAGGACACTTGGTCTGCTGGTTCCTGCTGAGTGAAAGTGAGAAAACTAGAAAACTTTCACAATGATAGCGGTAGTTTCAGTTGCTACTTTCCCAACAAAAGAATCTCCACCCTAAATTTTATTTTGCTCTGTCCAATAATTGTCATTTGGACACAGCAGATAAATCAGTAGTCTTGCCTAACCGAAGGTAAAGATTTAAGACCAGGAAACTTAATAGCACATAACTTTAATAATACAACTTAAATTAGGTTCCTAAAGAGGGCAGACTGTATCACTTATCATTCTTAAACCTAATTATGGCTCCTGAGGTTGGTACTGAAAGTGGTGTAAAAGCTGATATAAAATGGAAAAGAATATGCACACTCAACAGTCCTTTATTTTTAAGAAATTGGTTGAATATTTTGATGATGCTCAAACTGCTGAGCAAGCTGATCAGTTCAGTGCCAACCCATCTCTCACTGTAAGGAAGACACTTAATTATTTTGCAATTCTAAAAGGTCATGTAATTTAAATTAAATACAAATAATTTGCAGGACATGACAGACAGCAAATAAAATGTACCAAGAATCAATATATCACAGAGTTGTTCCTGATTCGAATAAATCAGTTGGACTATCAGATAAATTCTGCCTTTGCATGCTTTTCTGAAACAAAGCAAAGCTTAAAGTTGGTATAAATCAGCCTGCTAAGTGCCATTTCTTACTGTCATATTTTCAACTGTAATAAGAAATAAAGTGTCAAGCTACCTGGTTGACTGCCAGGAGCCCGCCTCTTAGTAAATGACCAATGTTTTTATTACAAGTGAGATGAAGCAAAAACGGACTGCTCTTAAAAACTCTGGTCCTTCTGCATCAAACCACAGTGCCCCTGGAGACAGAATGCACTATGCTTTTCTCTGTAACATTTTAAGGTTACCAATTACGTTTTTGCTAGATATACACACTATAAGGATAAAACCTGTAACAGATTGTTACAGTTATTTTAATTAGAATAAATGAATGGTTTAGCCTGGATATCTTTGATCATTGTCATGTTAACAAACTGAATAACAATGAAGTCTTCGAACAGCAGGCTCTGCTGGGATTTCTGTAGTGTATAATGTCCAACTACAGCTAAAACTCAATAAGCCAATGCTTTTGCTTCTTTATGCAGTTTCATCGTAAAGGTAAATATTATCCAGTACAGTTATACGTTAAATACCATCAGTGCCTGTTAAGTCTTTTATAGAGAATTGTCACTGTCAAAGGCTAATCTTCTTTCCTTTTTATCATTATTTTTCTGCTTTAGAAAAGGCACAGATAGGGTTTATATGGATACAAGCAATGGCTGCTCACATTCATTAGTCTTATCCTACTTGTCTAGGCAAGAGACAAAGGTGCACTTAAATAAAGCTTTCCATCCTAATGACACATGAGTAGACAATGTAAATGTTCTACTCACGTGTTTCATTAATTTAGCTCATTTTTGTGTGCTTACTTTCCTATCTACCTTCAAAGACAGAGAACAGGAAAAGACAGAGGCAAACAGCTACATAAACTCACATATATTTTAATGTTCATGGCTAGCACTTTATTGTGTCTTGAAGATGCTGATATTTTTATAGCAGGCATTTCAGATCACAAGATGAACTGTTTGTTCTTTTCAGTCCCCAAGTACAGCTCATCTCTGTTGTGTTCTACTTGATTTAGAAAAAGCAAAAACATGTGACAGCAGGACTTCTTATCAAATAAGGCCAGTAGTTTAAAGAAGCTTTAATAGCTTTAAAAAAATAAAATAAGAAAGTCTATCATCCTTCAGAACCCCTATAGGTTTTACAAAGTGCTGGAAACAGAATGACTTGCAGTAAGCAGGTGCTAGGCATCTGACAGAGGAGTTCACAAAATATAATAAACCTTTCTAGATAATAATGAAAAAAATATTCTCCTAAATCATTATAGAGAATGGTTAAAGCATATCACAATTTGACCTTGCAGAGTCATCCAGAACTGTAAATTCACAGAGTGACCTCCTTGACACTGCTGCATCATCATCATCATCATCACTTTATCATTCCCACAAGCTCACCAGTATTGATGCAGTGCTTCAAAACACAGCCGTGCATTGTCACCACTCCGCACTACAACTACTGAGCATTTTGCTTTCAGCCTCTATCTGACACTATGGGCTGTATGTCCTTAAATACCCCCAAAACCTGAGAAGAGTGACAGAAAAATCAGTGGCCAAACAACTCCCCTCACTGTGAACACAACAGAGTACCTTACTTGAAACACAAAAGGAAGGAGAAAGGTTTTCTTTTCTTCCCTTGCTTCCCTTATTGCCAGTGTTGGCCTAATGACTCAAGTCCTGCTGTGGTCCTGCAGAGAGAGTTTGTAATTCTAAGGTGGTTCCTGTACTTTTTACCAGTAGTTTACTGGATAATTTAGCATTTTTCCTAGTGAAGTTCATAGATGACATTAAGATTGATGGAGTAATAAATACTAAGGACATGTTACTTTTACAGAACGATGCAGATCGCCAAGCTAAAAGGCCCCATTGAGCAAAATGCATTTTAATAGAGCAAATAAAAGCTAATGCCCCCGGGAATTAACAATTCAAGCTGTACTTAAAAATTAGGAACCTTAGAAAGCAGTGGCTTAAAAAAGGATTGTAAAGGCCCTGAGGGCACTCACAGAACTTGCTATCACTGCCCAGGCTCCCCAGGGCCTCCCCATATCCTGCCCAGGACCCAGGACTCCAGATCCTTAGCCCCTGCCCCAGCAACACCACAGAAGGACTGTTCTCGAGCTCCCCACAGCCCTGCTGTGCCTGGCCATGGTCCCTGCTGATCTGGGCTCAAAAATGGCCCAGCCTGGTGTGTCGTCAGACTGTCCCCAGTGTGATGCCCAGTGCCTGGGCCTGGGGCTTCCCCGGTGCTCCCCAGCAGCCCAACCTTGGCTGCCAGCTCCTGCCCTGACAGACCCTGGGGTGGGGGGCCCGGCCCTCTTGACCCCAGGAAGCACCCAGCCCACTCAATACCTCAACAAGTATTTGGGAATGGCTGAAAACATGCTGGGATGAATCCCATGATTGGAGCGTGGCTATCGATGGCTAAAGGCTGTTCAGAAGGGACAGACAAGGAAGGAAAGGCAGAGGCATTGCCCTCTACATCAGGAAATGGATAGAGTGCAAAGAGCTGTCTCTGAAGAATAGCCACCAGCAGGTTGAAAGCGTATGGGTGAGAATCAGAGACCGAAGCAACAAAGGGAACCTTGTGGCTGGTGTCTACTACAGGCTGCCTGATCAAGGGGAGTCTACTGATGGAGCCTCCTCACTCCAGCTACAGCAGGCACCGCGCTCACAGGCTCTTGTCCTGCTGGGGGACTTTAACCACCACGACATTTGCTGGAAATGTAGCATGGCAAGCTGTAGGCAAACCAGGAGACTCCTGGAGTGCATGGAGGATAACTTCTTATGACAGGTAATAGAGAGCCCTTACCAGAGGGGATGCCATACTGGACCTGTTGGTCACCAAAGCATGGGAGCCATTTGGTGACATGAAGACTGGAGGCAGCTTGGGCTGCAGTGATCATGCACTGGTGGAGTTCGCAGTCCTGAGGGATATGGGGCAGGTGAAGAGTAAAGTCAGGGCCCTGAATTTGAGGAAAGCAAACTTGCAGCTCTTCAGGGAGTTAGTCAATAGGACCCCCTGGGAAACAGCTCTTGGGGACAAGGGAGCAGAACAGAGCTGGCAGATCTTTAAGGATGCTTTCCACAGAGTGCAAGAGCTCTTTTCCCTAGCTGTAAGAAATCAGGAAAGGAAGACAAGAGACTGGCATGGCTGAGACGGGATGTGCTGACCAAATTAAAGGGCAAGAAGGAAATGCACAGGCAGTAGAAGCAGGGACAGGTATTCTGGGATGAGTACAGGGACATTGCCTGGTTGTGTAGGGATGAGGCCGGGAAGGCCAAGGCACAGCTGGAGGTGACCTTGGAAAGGGACGCCAAGAATAATAAGAAGGGCTTCCACAGGTGTGTCAGCCAGAAAATGAAGGTCAAAGAAAGCGTACCCTCCTTGATGAGTAAGACTGACAAAATGGCAATGATGGATGAGGAAAAGCCTGAGGTATTCAGACTTCTTTGCCTCAGTCTTCACTGGCAGTGTCTCTTCCCACACCTCTTGAAGGGATGGCCTGCAAGACATGGACAGGAGGAGCAAAGTCCCTCCCACTGGAAGAGAAGATCAGGTTCGAGCCCCACTGAGGAACATGAACATACATAAGCCTATGTGACCTGGTGAGATGCATCCCAGAGTCCTGATGGTATTGGTTGATGTAGTTGCCAAGCCACTCTCCATGATATTTGAACAGCCATGGCAGTCAGGTGAAGTTCCTGGAGACTGGAGAAAGGGAAATCTTGCACCCATTTTCCAAAAGGGTAGCAAGGACAACTGTGGGAACTACCAACTGTCAGCTTCACCTCTGTGCCTGGGAAGATCATGGAACAGATCCTTCTAAAACCTATGCTAAGGCATGTGGAGGACAAGGAGGAGATTCAAGACAGCCAGTATGGCTTCACCAAGGGCAATTCCTGCCTGAACAACCTAGTGGCCTTCTAGCATGGTGTGGTTACATCAGTGGACAAGGGAAGAGCTACCAATGTTGTCTATCTGGACTTCCATAAGGCCTTTGACATGGTCCCTCACAACATCCTTCTCTCTCATTTGGAGAGAGAGTGATTTGATAGGTGGACTGTTCAGTGGATGAGGAATTCGTTCAATGGTGGCACACAGAGGGTAGTGGTCAATGGCTCAATATCCACGTGGACATCAGTGACAAGTGGTGTCCCTCAGGGGTCTGTACTGGGACCAGTACTTTTTGATATCTTCATCAGTGACATAGTGGGATCGAGTGCACCCTCAGCACATTTGCATATGACACCAAGAGGAGTAGTGTGGTTGACATATCTGAGGGATGGAATGCCATCCAGAGAGACCTGGACAAACTCAACGAATGGGCCGATGTGAACCTCATGGGATTCAACAAGGCCAAGTGCAGGGTCCTGCATCTGGGTCGGGGCAACCCCCAGTACCAATACAGGCTGGGGTATGAAGGGACTGAGAGTAGCCCTGCTGAGAAGGACATGGGGGTAATGGTGGATGAAGAGCTGGACATAAGCCGGCAATGGGCGTTCACAGCCCAGAAGGCCAACCATCTCCTGGGTTGCATCCAAAGAACTATGGCCAGAAGGTTGAGGGAGGTGATTCTGCCCCTCTACTCCACTCTGCTGAGATTCCACCTGCAGTCCTGCATCGAGCTCTGGAGTCCTCAGCACAGGAAAGACATGGACCTGTTGGATTGGGTCTTGAGGAGGGCTATAGAAATGATCAGAGGGATGGAAAACCTATCCCATGAGGGCAGGCTGAGAGAGTTGGGGTCATTCAGCCTGAAGAAGAGGCGTCTCCAGGGATATCTTATTGCAGCTTTGTAGTACATAAAAGGGGCCTATAAGAAAGATGGGGACAGACATTTTAGCAGGGCCTGTAGTAATAGCACAGAGGGTAATGGTTTTAAACTAAAAAAGCGTAGATTTAGACTAGATAGAAGGAAGAAATTTTTTACATTGAGGGTGGTGAAACATTGACACAGGTTGCCCAGACAGGTGGGAGATGCCCCATCCCTGGAAACATTCAAGGTCAGGTTGGACAGGGTTTCAAGCAGCCTGATCTAATTGAAGATGTCCCTGTTCCTTGCAGGTGATTTGGACTAGGTGACCTTAAAAGGTCCCTTCCAACCCAAAGATTCTATGATTCTATGGTTCTGTGATTCGATGAATCAATATACATAATTGGTGTCAGTGCTATAAGCAAAGGAAATATTTTAAACTTTGCAGACTTGACACTTGTTGAGATTTTAAAAACTCAACCAGGTTCACACTTCAGTAAATATCAAGAAAAGTGTGTGACTTGGTCACTGTTTGCAAGTATTTGCACATTCAGTTTCAGTCTTGCAGATGGAAAATCAATATCATATGGCTTGAACCTGAATTTAGGCAAATTCAACCTTGAAATAAGACTTGATTTTTCCAGTTGTGCGGGTGAGTAATCACTGGATCACACTAAGGACTTGCACCAGGTTCTGTATGTGTTGGTAACTGTAACTCAACATTACCATTTAAAGGTTACTCATCTTTTGGAAGGGTGTCTTCCAGTCCAGATGTAGGAAAATATTTATACAGTATGAACTCAGGAGTTCACCCAAAGTAACTGCAATCATTGGATTTCTGAATGCTTTGACTTGCTGCATACGTGTCAGGTGCTTGCTCTTGCAATCGGTAATTTATCTACACTGCCTGAAAGGAAGAAGACTGAAAGTCACTCAAATAAAACAATAAAGACTCTAAAACAATGAAATGGGGTGCTTTAAATGTATTTTTCTTTCTGTATAGATATAGATATACAGATCTTTTTATCTGTTCTGTTTTAGCTTCACAATGCTCAGTTGTGTTCAAATCTGTGCTTGTGCTATGCTTATTCAGTACTTCTGTAATGGGCTGAGACGTTGCCCCGTGTTTCTGTCTAAATTTTACTTTTCCCTCCTGTCTGGATTTAAATTGTCTATGACCATCAATATTATGGCTTGGGAGAATAAGTAAACAGAGAAAAATACATAAAGTTGCTGGATTCACAGATTCAAATGGTGCAAATATTACACTTTCCTATATCTGAAGATATAAGAAAATGGAAAATACAGGAAAAAATGAAAAATGAGCTCACACAGGATGTAAATCTCACTTCGCTGAGCATATTATAGAGGCTGGTAATGGGAATCACATTGGTATTGTGATTGAACTTTATATTGTAATTGCTATATTTTGCTAATCGTAACTTACATTTGTATTGTGTTTTCAGTATATTCGTATTGCTCTGCTAAATTAGAAATCCAGTGTAACTTCAATTGTCTTTAAATAAGTAACTTTGATATTAAACATTACACCCTCCAAGCGTGGAGTATCTAAAAGAACTTCATCAGACAATATTGGACTCTGACACTTTATAATAAGTAATAAATTCAAATCGCTTCAGTAACCACCTACAGCTTTTGATATAGAGGCTAAGCCAATTCTAAAGCTGGTGTAAAACAGAGTGTTTTCAGTTGGGAGTGAAATTATGCTAATTTATACTAGCTGAATATCTGATATGTGGAGTCTACAAGATACGGAAGACTAAGGACATGCTTAAATGATCTACTAAATTAGGATGATAATGAAATTTACTTATTGTTGAAGTTCCTTCTCTCCAGCAGAGTTGGAAGGAAAAAATAAAATCTTATGAAATAAATATGCTTACCTGATTTTAGACATGCAGGCAAAGGAGATCTCATAGCTCCTTTAGAGGCTGAGCTGAAGAGAAACAGCTGAATGGCAAATCACAAAAGCAGGAGGATGTAGAACAAGGTTATTGACCACAGAAACTTACATATAACTCTCCTATCATCAGAGAGATCCTAATACACCAGGAGGGAAAAAACCTCCCTAATATCTACCTGGATATACAGAACACAAAAATTTTGGGGTGTTTAAGGTATCATCTCATATTTTGCTGGTGTTTCTTGAGCTGTGTGATATAGTTTTCTTCGCTTCCTCATGGCAGTCTTTTTCTTTTTGGCAGTCATGGATTTAGTAAGTCTAATAGATTATCACGTTGCCATAGCTGAATAGGTGCTTAATAACTTGAAGTAGAATAGAAGATCCTTCTTTTAAAAAGGGTTGTCTTTTACAAGAAGATAACCTCTTTTTGCTAGCTCACTGGCACTTTTTTCATGGAGGCAGCAGCTCTTCAAAAGGTGGAACTGATTGCAGGAAAGGACACCTTTATCACAGTTTCTTTAAATGTATGTTGCCCTGGAAAGGCTGCAGTCTAGTTGAACTGAGTTCATGATACTTATGTTTCTCTGCAGCAGTGAAGAGGAGAAGCATCCTGTGAGCTTAGAAACTTCATTGGCAGTGTGAAAGCCTATGAAAATCTGACAGGGCATATTCTCCCTCAAAGGGTTGTACAACTCTAAGAGAAACAGTGTCTTCACTCCTAAAACTAAACAAAACCCAATAAATGTAAGAAAAAATACAAAACCTTATTATCAATCTCCTCCTGCTCAGAGCAGGAGAAAACAAGATTGGCAAAAAAAATTCTAAATCCCCTAATGTTATTGAAAAACATCTGGTAGATTAGCATAGTACATTTGATATGGTTGCACCAGTTTTGCCAACTTAATCATTTCAGCAAGAAATTAAATTTTACCTGAACCATGTATCAAACTGTCATTTTCATTCACCCAAATTAAATGCAACTTACGTTGTCTGAACAAATGCGATCAGCAAATTAGTTATTAGGTATTTCTTACACAACACCTAAAGTTTAGGGTACTCTGAGGAACTGTTGAGGTTAGTCTTACATGTGATGCCATTGAGGACACAACTAAAAGTTTATGTATACTTACACTGCTGACAGTCATCAAGGAAAAAAAAAAAGAAAAGGAAAAGCTCTGAATACTTGAACTACTTTTGTTTCTCTTGAAGAGCAATTAACACATATTCCCAAAGGAACTACTGAAAGAAGGAAAGAAACTGGGGATTCTCTTTGGGAAAGATGGTAACTCTAGGAGGCATTAAATATGCAAGCAACCATTAGGCATGATTAAAGATTAATGCTGTGTCATAGCCAGGACCTGGGGTCATTACAGGTCATGACTTTCATCTTAATTATTTGGTTTACTGTTTTTATTTAATTAGCTTGGCTTAATGAGTCTTTGGTTATAGGTGTCTGGCACACTGGATTATTGTGCACCATTTATTAAGTAAAAGGCTCAGCTATTTAACTTCTTCTCAGCAGGTAACTTCCACAATCTCAGCAATAAACTTCTGGATAAAACCAGAGTGGATTCTATGCAAGGACATAATGTTACAATATAATTTACCTCTCTAAAATCAGCATTAGAGGTTCTACTGAAATTGAAGGGACATGTGAGCTCATAGTTTGATGGTCATATTTGAACTTTGAACAGAAAAATCATCTTTCACACGTGACTTTTTTTGGTGCTGCCTATTACATTAGTTACATTGCTAAAACTCTCTGTAAGTCAACACTCGCAGCTCTCACTAGGCACTGTGTATTGTACTGGCCACGACATGGAATTTCAAGTCTTTTTGTTTTGTTTATTGTTTTCTGATACAATATATTCAGTCAGGACATAAAATGACTCATTGTGTTAAAATGAATTTAAATCAGTTTTATCTAAACTGCAATAAATATTTCCATAATAGAGATATGACCAAGACCTTCATATACTTTTCAAAGAGAAAACATTTTCTTATGCATTTTTTTAATTTAGTATTTGCATTCTGCTCTAAAGGTCTACCTTTTCTTCCTTTTAAAACCATAACAGCTACTAGTTTGTTTAATTCTCCTACTTATTCCTAAACTTTGCCTAACAGTCAAATAAATCACAAGTATGACTGAATGTAAATGCAATGTGGTTTTCCCTCCTGTTTCAATTAGAAGGGTAATTAATCATAGGGATCATAATTAAATAGAGCACCTGTAAGAAGGAAAGAACTGGCGGGAAAAAGACTTATGATGCAAGCATAGATAGGGGAACAGGACATTCTCTTTCCTCTTCTTTTCAGGTCCTCTGTCTTCCATATCAGAATGAAAATAAAATTACCCTGCCCTTGAAAGACTTGAAAAAATAATCAAAACTTCAGAAAACACATAAGTTAAGGAGGGTTCTCTTTCTCAGTGCCCCAAAAAATGGATAGCCTTTCTCAAGGCAAAAACTAGACAGAAATTTTCCTGTGAATTAAGAATGTACTTAAGGCACAGAAAATACTAGGGAAGAGTACTAAGGCCACTGTGTCCCAGAATAAAATGAAGACAGCTAAGGCTCAAATCAGACTTAATTAAATTAGCAGAATTAACATTAGAATAAATCTGCAGCATATCTGGTGCACAAATTAGTCATACACATTGGTAAACTACTAGGTAGCCTGGTACATATTGGTTTAGAATCTTTAAGGACACTAGGAATCCCAGTTCATATAAGAAGTTGCATTCAGGATTTGCTGAAGGACGAGGCTAAGGGACATGAAGAACAGGGAGAAGGTGAGAGTCCTAAGGTCGCATAACTAACAATTTTTAAAATAATGGAACAAATTATAGTTCAGTAACAACTTTGTTACTTTCAGGCATAGAAAGTTTGTCAGAGATAGCAAGGAAACTTGTGTGAGGACTTTGGAAAGGACAAATATTTTGCCTATGAAAAGAAAACTTTCTTTATATTGAAATATTTGGAAACAGATCAAAAGAACAGAAGGTCCTAGAAAACAGAAGGGAATGCATTTCCTAATATAAGGTTTGCTAAGAGAATGGAAGATTCTATCCAGCAACTTTTGGCATAGATTTGTTTTGGTATTGGTACAGCAACAATAGGACAGATGTTCTTGACCATTGATCCCTGTAATCATGTTATTAAAAAGAATTATATCCAGAAAGAAAGTTAATGACTTAATGGACTCTTAACAGTTAATGATTTAATGGACTCTCTTATGTATTGAGCCCCAAATGTAGCCAAGTCAGCTGCAAGTTCTTAACTGTGCATGAAGGATGAAGCCATTCTCTTGTTATGAAACTAGTGTCTCTTCAGCACTCACTGATGGCTGAGCAACAGGCAGATTAGCTCTTAATTGTTTACCCTGCTAGTGACCAGAAGGCCTACAACAGAATAAATCTGAAAATTAAAATTCAGAGGACACCAAATTCAATGGCAGCTATTAGCAGTGCAATTAGATTGGTTGATTAGAAACCTTTATGAAAGTTTTGCAGACTGTGAGTTTGTGCCAGACTCTGAAAAAAAATGCCTGGAACTATTTGAACTGTAAAGCTGCCAAGACACTATCTTCTGAAAATGTGGCAATTGCACAGAGTTCCATCCGATATATCAGATAGATGAACTATTTAAGGATGGCAAATTCTACCAGCTGAACAACACAACATTGGGGACTGACTTGGGCAAAACTACTTAGCCTAGAAAAAGAGTTGAAACAAACTAAATTTTTATGTAATGACAAATACCTGTGACGTATAACTAAGTGAATTTGGGACCAGGAATTAGCTTTGTACCTAAAGTTGCCACAGATGGAGCCTCTGACTTAGTACCCTCTCTTCTCAATGTGGAATAAGGTAAATATGATTCAGAGCTGAAAGTGTGTTACTTTAGTTATTAGGTACTTAAATGATGACCAGATCAAGTTAAATCAAGGTAGAATCTCCCACACTGTTCCTCTGCCTGAGCTGATAAACTCTGTATACCCACCATCTACGTCATTTCTTCTATCTCCTATTTCCCTTCATCAATAACTTCCTTGGCTTCATTCCCATCTGTTTTTCCATTCTGAATTTCTGAAGTAAGGACTGTGCCTCGTTAAAGGGAACCTGAATGCAGTTTGGTATTCATAGAGCTTTAATATAAAGACATGGTGCACTGAGCACGGAGAGAACTGACACTCTGGAATGGATCCAAGGTCTATTTAGATCAATATCCTGTCTCTGACAAGGGAAGTGATAAGAAACTGTCCTGGTTTTGGCTGAGATAGAGTTAATTTTCATCATAGTAACTGGTGTGGGGCTATGTTTTGGATTTGTGTAGAAAACAGTGTTGATAATACAGGGAAGTTTTCGCTATAGTTGAGCTGTGCTTACAGATTCAAGGCCTTTTCTGCTTCTCACACCACCAAGGCAACATGTAGGCTGGGGGTGCACAAGAAGTTGGGAGGGGACACATCTGACCCCAAATGACCAAAAGGATATTCCATATCATATGACAACATGCTCCGTATATAAAGCTGGGACAAAGAAGAAGGAAGGGGTGGAGGGAGGTTCGGAGTGATGGCATCTGTCTTCCCAAGAAACCATTACGCGTGATGGAGCCCTGCTTCCCTGGAGATGGCTGAACACCTGCCTGCCAATGGGAAGCGGTGAATGAATGCCTTGTTTTGCTTTGCTTGTGCACGAGGTTTTTCTTTACCTGTTAAACTGTCTCTATCTCAACCCACAAGTTTTCTCACTTTTACACTTCCAATACTCTCCTTCATCCCACTGTGGGGGACTGAGCAAGCATATGTGTGGTGCTTAGTTGCTGGCTTGGGTTAAACCACAAAAGCCCTTTTTGGCACCCAACATGCACCTCAAAGGGTTTGAGATAACGACAGATTTGATGGGAATGTGATAGATTGAATTTAATGCTGTTATTGACATCAACACAGGTCGGGCCATGAAGGGATTGAAAGTAGCCCTTCTGAGAAGGACTTGGGAGTTCTGGTGAATGAAAAGCTGGACTTCAGCCAGCAATGTGTGCTCGCAGCCCAAAAGGCCAACCGCCTCCTGGGATGCATCCAAAGAAGCGTGGCCAGCAGGTCAGGGGAGGTGATTCTGCCCCTCTACTCCACCCTGGTGAGACCCACCTGGAGTTCTACATCCAGCTCTGGAGCCTTCAGCACAGCAAAGACATGGACCGGTTGGAGCGGGTCCAGGGGAGGGCCACAATGATGATCAGAGGGACGGAAAACCTCTCCCATATGAGGACAGGCTGAGAGAGCTGGGGTTGTTCAGCCTGGAGAAGAGAAGGCTCCAGGGAGACCTTCTTGCAGCCTTCCAGTACTTCAAGGGGACTTACAAGGAAGACAGGGACAGACTTTTTAGCAGGGCCTGTTGTTACAGGACAAAGGGTAACAGTTTTAAACTAGAAGACGGTAGATTTCAACTAAATTTAAGGAAGAAATATTTCGCAGTGAGAGTGGTGAAACCCTGGCACAGGTTGCCCAGAGAGGTGGTAGACGCTCCATCCCTGGAAACATTCAAGTTCAGGCTGGACAGGGCTCTGAGCAACCTGATCTAGTTTGAAGATGTCCCTGCTCCTTGCAGGGGGATTGGACTAGATGACTTTAACAGGTCCTTCCAATGCAAAGACTCTATGACTCTGCTATTCTATTGCTGTTTAGCTATTAATCCACAGACTCCTGTGCTTGCCATGGGCCTTACTTGCCTTACTGTATATTAGAATGTAGTGCTTGTTACTGGCTGCTTTTTGCTTTCACTGCTTGCTGTACTGCTGTACTGCTTATTGTCTGACTCTGCTGTGCCTGGGAACATTTCGATAACAGCAATGTCCATGCACCTGGTCTGGCAGAGGGCTATGGCATCTCTGTTGTTTCTGTGCTGCTGTACTGGACAGGTTGGAACCTCAGTGTGAACTCAGGTCAAAGGGATTGTGACCTGTGGATGAGTCCAAATGGGAGCAAGACACCCTGAAGCATCTGTGGTCATGGATAAGTGCATGCCAGGGCAGGTATATCTCAAAGCATTTATGGACATGGTTATGTCTGTGTCACAGCAGGTATACCTCCGATGGGATTGTGGCACAAGCATAAGGCCACACTGGAGAAGGTACACCTCGAAGCATCTGTGGTTGTGGATAAGTCTATATTGTAGCAGGTACATCTTGAAACATCAGTGGCTGTGAGTAAGGCCATGCTGGAGCACTTCAAAACATGTGGCTCCGGACAAGCCCACAACAGAGCAGGTTCACTGCTGGAGGGACTGCAGCCACTGGGAAGGCCATGGTGGAGTCGGTTTACTTCTGAAGGGTCTGTAGCTGTAAGTAGGGCCACGCTGGAGCAGGCATATCTCTGAAAGCATTGTGGCCCGTGAATAAGGCTGAACACCTGCCTGCCCATGGGAAGTGGTGAATGAATTCCTTGTTTTGCTTTGCTTGCATGCACGGCTTTTGCTTTATTTATTAAACTGTCTTTATCTCAACCTATGAGTTTTCTCGCTTTCACCCTTCCAGTTTTTTCCTTCATCTACTGTGGGGAGTGAGCAGGCTGCTGCATGGTGCTTAGTTGCTGGCTGGGGTTAAACCGCAACAGAATCCTACAACAGTCAGAGTTAGTGTTATCCAATGTAAAAGACAGAGAATACTCTAACATTAAGATTGAAATATTAATTTCAAAACAAAGGTTTACGATTAGTTACAGGAAGTGCAATGTGTTGTCAATGTCATTTGTTCTTTTTTTAAAAACCTCCTCAATTTGATCTAAACCATGTCCTGTCTGAATGAGGTCTATAAGCCATTTACATGTGCATGAAAAACAACAGTAAATCTCTAAGCATTTCTGGATTGAACAACATGTATTTTCAATTCACTGTCCTCTTTTTCATGTGCTCAGAGACAGGTAGAATTTGCCATGTGGAAATACATGTTTTATAACATAAATCAGAAAAACTATTATAACGTTCCTCATTTACTCAGTTTGTTTTGCAGTACTTTCAGTTTCTTTCCACAGAACTTTTCCACATCCTTCATGATTGCATTACCTATTGTTGAACCTCTCTTTGCTCTGTGATATCCTTTAAGATACAGGATGGTCAGAATTACATAGTGTTCTAGAAGAGGTGTTTAAAGCATTATGATATCTTTTGTATTCTTTGCTATCCCTTTTCTTATGCATGCTAAAAGCTTGTTTTCTGTTTTACTACATCTACATGTTAGGTTGAATTGGTCCATGAGTTCTATACCATTATACGTTATACATATACATTTATTATTTTTTTAAGTTGTTACATCCAATTTAAAAGACTATAAATTATATGACTGAATTCAACTATACACTATTTTTCCTATGATTTGAATGTATTGTATTAGGTTTCATTTACTATTTGTTTCAGTTCCCTCAGATACCTAAAAAAACCCAGGATTTCTCTGATGCCAAATAAACATCTCTCTGATGTTAAATGTGTCATCTGTAAATATATCTACTGCATTACTCTCTGTATTTTCAGGTTATTAATACAGAGCCACAGTGCCTCCATGGCCAACTCCCCCAGTTTATATACTGAGCATGATGTGATGTGGTATGGAATATCCCTTTGGCCAGCCTGGGTCAAATGTCCTTGCTGTGTCCCCTCCCAGATTCCCGTGCACCCCCAGCCTTCTTGCTGGCAGGCCAGCACAAGAAGCTGGCCTTGGCCACTTAGCAACAACTAAAAATATCGGTATATTAGCAACATTATTTTCATCCCAAATCCAAAACACGGCACTATACTACCTGTCAGGAAGAAAATTAACTCTATCCCAGCTGAAACCAGGACAATCATCAGAATATTCCTTCCGTTATAATCCCATATTGTCAAACAAAGTCAGTACCGAATGTCTTTCAAATAATTGTTAATGCTCTGTTTTTCTCAAAATAATCATGGTTTCTTTTTCAGTTTTCACCATGTGAGAAACATAGAAAAATATGTAGAAGTAAAACTAGAACAATGCAGAAATGGCCATCACAACTCTCATTAGCAAAAACACATAATCCAAGGATAATACCACAACGGCGTGATACTGGAAACAGTCTCTATTTTAGGTAATAGACAGGAAAAAAGTTAGTGGTTGTTAGGTGGTACATTTGGTTATTTACTCAACATTCAGTTCCCTGTGTGTTGTATTGGGAGCTTACTTGAATACAATCCTGAACAACAGAGTGAGTTTTCCATGTCAAGGAAGAGAGTATGTTAAAGCTTAGTGTAAGCCTTTTGTATTCAGAGCTAGTTTAACGAAGTGCTATAAACAATTTATATGACCGAGTTTTCAGGGAAAAAAGTTTCCTTCTTTGTATTTTCTCAGTTTGCATAGTGCTTTTCCTAAGGGAACGGCATGAGGGAATGGGGAAATCAATTGTACATCAAATTGTAGAAACACTGACACATTCTTCTAGATCACTGAAGTTATCGGGCAGTAAGTGAAAAGTGTACATAATTTGTCCATCAGAATTTGTCAAAATATTATATGACAGTTCATTAACCCACAACGATTCTAATCACATCTGGCACTTTTTTTTTTGTATCTGTCTTGCTAACAGAACATCACAAAGCCAATTTTCTAGAGGGATAAAAATAGTGCAACATAAGTAAAAATCTAGTTTAACTGATGAAAAAAAATCTGTTTAGTGCTGTCATCATTTTTCTCCCCCTGAATTTTCTGATGGTTACTTGAGGTTCATTAAGGAAACAAAAAATCACACAAAACATGGAGTACAGGTAGAAAAAGGGTGATATGAAATAGAAAAATTAATAGAGTCATAATAACTGAACAAGGAATTGATTCCTTGGAGGAAAATGTATCTGCACATAACTGTATAATCTGTGACACATCAAAAACACGGATTTGTTTATTTACTAATGAATAAGTTAAATTTACTGTACTGCTACCCATAGGGTTCAATTATGTATTGTTTATGGATACTGATGTCATGACTAGTACCAACAGAAAGTCTTTAGAAACACCCAATTTACCATTATTAAGTTATTTTTTCATAGATTTTGTACTAATTATTTGTAATACTTTATTTTCAATATAAGACTTCGTCTGTTCCTGTTATACAGTGAAAATGTACCACCTATTTTAGAATTTGTTATTGACTGTCGTACCTATATGCACCAAAAATACAGATCAGAGAGGATTTCGGGAACATTCTGTTTATTCATAGAAAACTATGCTTACTTATTTTCTTTTTCTGAAGCAACAGTGTTGCTACAGATTCAATTCTTACACTATGTTTTAAAAAAAATAATCAGATAGCCTTTTAGAGTGGTCTGTTTCTGTTATTTCCATTCTTCAGGATACTTTACTAGCCAAAAACATTTAAATGACAAAGCTTTGTCTTTGGATTTTGAACTAGGAAAGTCCATTGTACTTGTGCTTTGATCTGAAAGAAAAAAAAGTAAAAAAAAAAAAGGTAAAAAAGTAAACAAAACCCCAAACAACAAATGCACAACAAGAAATACTTATATGATTCAGTCAGGTTTTGCATTTGTATTATCCATAAGGAATGAAACTTTCCTTGTGGTTCATATATGAAACTAGTATTGCCTAGACCTGTTTTATTCATGAGTACTAGATGAGGATCGAAGCATGAAATTGGAGATGGTAGCTCACAGGAAGATGTGAGAGCAAGGATGTAGTAAAAAGCTATTGCCTGTTGATAAAAGGTTGAGGAATGGCCCCTTGTGAACATCATGAAGATCAACAAGGCCAAGTGCAGGGTCCTGCACCTGGGTTGGGGCAATGCCTGGTATCAGTACAGGCTGGGGGATGAAGGGATTGAGAACAGCTCTGTTGAGAAGGACTTGGGCTTGCTGGTGTATTTAAAGCAGGTCATGACCTGGGAATGTGTGCTCGTAGCCCAGAAGGCCAACAGTCTCCTGGGCTGCATCCAAATAAGCGTGGACAGCAGGTCGAGGGAGGTGATTCTGCCCCTCTACTCTGCTCTCCTGAGACCCCAGCTGGAGTCCTGCGTCCAGCTCTGGAGCCTTCAGAACAGCAAAGACATGGACCTGTTGGAGAGGGTCTGGGGGAGGTCCACAAAAATTATGAGATGGATGGAACACCTCTCCTATGAGGACAGACTGAGAGAGTTGGCATTGTTCAGCCTGGAGAAGAGAAAGCTCCAGAGAGATCTTACTGCAGCCTGCCAGTACTTCAAGGGGCTTATAAGGAAGATGGAGATAAACTTTTTAGCAGGGTCTGTTGCTATAGAACAAGGAGTAATGGTTTTAAACTAAAAGAGGGTGGATTTTGACTAGATTTAAGGAAGAAATGTTTCACAATGAGGATGGTGGAATCCTGGCACAGGTTGCCCAGAGAGGTGGTAGATGACACATCCCTGGAAACATTCAAGTTCAGGCTAGGTGGGGCTCTGAGCAACCTGATCTACCTGAAGATGTCCCTGCTCCTTGCAGGGGGGTTGGACTAGATGACCTGTAAAGGTCCCTTTTAATCCTGACTTTCTGTGATTCTATGATTGATGAGAAAAGCAGCTATATTCCTCACACTCTGAAACCTGTACTTTGTGTTTACATTCTTTCTCAGATTTTATATATATATATATATATCCCAGACCTCACAATTGTAGACCCACTATATTAAACTGAATGGGATTCACCTGAGGATATTAAACGAGGATCCTGATATCACTGACTGCAAACAGATATCTCTAGCACAGAATAAACCTGTGCACTGATACAGACTGGGAAGCAGCTGGTTGAGGACCAGAATGACTGAAAATGATCTGGGTATTACAGTGGATGGCAGGTTAAGTAGGATCGAACTGTATACTCTCATTGTGAGGCAAACCACATGCAGGGCTACGTAAGACTAACTGTGATGACCAGATAGAAGTAAATTATTATCTTCGAGGAAGTACTCAGTGGAAGACTACCAGGGTAGCGAGGTACCTGCCTGCCAGAGGAAATTCAGGGAACTGGGTTTGTTCAGTCTATTGAAGAGGAGGCTAAGAGGATGCTAAGCCTACAACTATTTGAAGGACAACTACAACTGTAACTGTCAAACTCTTGTCAGTGGCAAATTGTAAAACAAGGAGCAACTGTTATAGGCTCTGACTTGTGTAGTTTACATTTGGCTTTAGGAAAAAACTTTTGTAAAGCACTGGTTCAGGTCACACAGAGAAGTTGTAAAATCTCCATCTTTGTAGATTTTCAAGACAGCTATAGAAAACTACCGGTAACCTGGTGTAGTCACTATCCAAGAGTCTGGCTTTTTGTCTTCATGTGTGAGGCTGAATTACACAACCTCCCAAGGCACCTTTCAACCCATATCTCTGTAATGCAGATACACATTCTCCTGTAAGTGGAAATACGAGCAATATTTCTTAAAGAACAATAGGAATAAATGTTAAAACAGAAAGATGCTGAAGCTACATGGCCATGTAGACTGAGTTTTAACTAAAGCAGGATACTATGCCCTGCAATGCTAAAATAAAAGCTGTATGTCTTCCTTATTAAGGGAAAACAACATTTGGCTAGCTTTCCGAAGCATTTTCCTTCAGTCTTACCTAAGACTGTGAATAGTTCTCAAGAGGTTCTAATTAACAGGATAAGAAACAAAACCAAAATCAGTTCAATTCATGATTTAACCCACTGTCATCATTAAGCCAAAAATGGCCTTTTTTAGTTATTACATAAAATAAAGTATTCCTCTTTAACAGCACATTACATTATTTTCATATGTCACTTTCTTAATAATTTTTATTACTCCATGTTATTAATATATTGTTTGCTTAAGCATAACAACTTGCTTATGCTGCACAAAACACAAATACAAGCTCTTAGGTAAGAAGAAAAAAAATACATGTATAAAGTAAAAAATTTGGCTGCTGTTACATGAACTGTATGATAGTCACCAACTAGGGTAATACAATACTTGGACACTAAAAAGTAAAAGTTCGTATTACCAGATCTAACACAGAAGTTAGCCCTGCTTTGAAGAGGCTAGGCTGGATGACCTCCAGAGATTCCTTTGCACACAAATTATTCTGTTAGTCTATTATTGTTTACAACAAGTTACAGAGAAGGAAAATTAATGAAAATTCCTTCTAAGGCTCACAAGCTTTGCTTAGGGCTGAAAAATCACCCTATTCATAAGAATACACACAAGAGAAGCCTAGATGATCTAAAATGGGAAAAAAAGACTTTTTTTCTCCCCCCAGAATTAAGATACCTTTAAATCACTCAAATGTCAACAGGCAAGTCTTTGAAAGAATGACTGATGTTACATAACAGAGACAGTAATGTGTTGTAGTGTAGCAGGGTGAGCTAAGGACACAGCTTTAGTCTGCACTCAAAAGGTCTTTGGTATAGCGGGTTGAAGTCAAACCCTTAATGTGAGCAAAATGTGGCTTTTATGCATTAATAGTAAGATAAGTGAGGGTACACACACACACAAATGCATCCTTGACATTTATAAACCCCTTTTCTTCTCTTCGTCTCTAATACTTACCTTCACATCCCGTTATGTCAAATCAGGTGTTACAGTGCTACATGATGGATGTAATCTAATGTGACAGGTTACAATGTAGCACATTATTTGGAAAATTGGGAAAAAAGTAGTTGTTATGAAATTAGTTGTTAAAGGTGTCTCAGGCTTGTTTGTGTTTTGGTGGTGTTGTGTTTGGTTTTTTTAATCTGGGTTTTTTTATCTGTGTGGGTTTTTTTGATTGGTTTTGTTTTGTTGTTAGTTTTTTAACCCATGGAGAAGAAAACCCTAAGATAGATTTTATTGTAAAAAGCATAAATCACCTCTAATGTAAGAGCTAGGAATTTCTCCACTTGCAACAGATTTTTAAAAGGTGTAGACAATTAGAGATGGGATCACTAAGCAGGCATTCCCTCTAATGAGCCAGCAAAAGGAAAACTTGTGCATGTTGCCGTGATGGTACTTTCTCAATTTTTCTCACAGAGAAACTCCAGCTAGGATAAAACATATCTCTGTAATTACAAAATAGGAAATAAAACCAAATAAAACTTGTGTTCAACTACTCTGAATGGATAATACCACAGCTTTTGCTCTTTACCTTGTTTGACTTTGTGTCCGTCCTGGTTCCTGTCCCGAAACCAAGACAGAGTCTCATTTTTAGCACTTTAGAATCTACAAAATGTGTTGGCAGCAGCTAGGCATATGAAGATTTTGATAACTCTTTTCTTTTTCTCTCTTATTCTGGTATAGAGCACTCTTCTTATTTTTTTGGTTAGGGTTTGTTTTTGTTTGGGTTTTTTTTTTTGAAGGACTACTCCTGTTCATTTTTAAGAGTTAAATACCATCTCCAGCAACAGAAGATAAAGCTTGTAAGTAAATTTCACAGAGATTGATAAAGCAATTCTGCTTGTACATTAAAGAACATAAGCATTTTGTTGTGGTTTTTTTATTATTTATTTATTGGATTTTGATTCACTGTGTTAGATTTAGGCTTCAGATAAAAGATGAAAAAAAAAAAAAAGCATCTTTGTACCATAGTGAGGCCTGCATACTCGGGTTTTCAATCAGCCACAGAAATGAAGTCCCTAAAATCTGATTCTACCTTCGAAATTTCACAGACAGAAAGGGGAGCAATGGAAACACTTAGATCAGAATTATTTAAGAAATTATTATTATAATTAAGAAGTATTATCATACCTATGATGATCTTCAACTACAGTAAAGTATTTTGATATTGTAATACTATGGATACTACAAGAATCAGGAGAAAAAAGAGAGGAGAATATGTATTATGTATTAATATTATATAGATAAAATACAATTTTAGTACATACATTCGTAGATTGTTCTTAGATTTATTTTTCCTTAAAAATTTGGAACGGCTTCCACAATATAACATGTGTCATAGGATTGACAGCAACACTGAGCTTAAGATAATGAAAATATCAATAAATGTGTTATTTATCTTTCAACACAACAGACACAGTATGGAACACTGTAGCTTAATATACATCTTGATAAAAGTATGTACAGGAGTTCTAACTGCTGAACATGCAGAAGACCATGACTTCATTCTCTTTTAGAAGATTCCAGCTGCATGTGTTTGATGAAGCAGAAGAACGTTTTTGAAAGCTTTCCACTATAAAGCTGAGAAAATACCCAAAATGTGGACTATGTATACTGAAAATGTATACATACACATGCATATGCTTATATATATTAGTAAGAATATTTGCACAACTAATACATGACTGCATTAATTGTTGGATAGCTCAAATAAAAACAGTTATAAACTGTAGTTTTCCAGATATTCAGAAGGATTTGTTTTGGTGTCTTAACCCAGAAGTACATCATAACAGATACTGTCATGCATTTCTCCATATATCTACTCCGGTGTCCATCATTATAAGTTTCTATACTTCTACCATTTATATTCCCATACATCAAGTGGAGTGAAGTAGTATGCAAATATATGGGCCCGGGGGAAGAGATTTTCTCATTGATCGATCTTCAGAGCACTACCCTGTGTAAAAACTCTTCTAGTCCCTTGGTATCAGTGAGTATATAAGATGTTTATATTACAACAGCCTGCTAAATAAAGGGTGTGATCTCAGGTTAGAGCAGCATAATCTCAAAAAAAAATCTCAAAAACTGAACAAAGGATACTTGAAATTTTTGAAGGAAAATAGTAATTGTTGATATACAGAAGAAAAAAACATCTGTAAACCAAGGCAACTGAAAGGTATATAGATTTTCAACTACTGTGAGAGAGGCTTCCTCTTTCACATAACAGTTTTACATTAATGCAATCCCACATCTGGAGTGGAAACTTCTTTCTTTATTAATTGTTATTTCTATTATTATTGCAAAATAAAAAAGATAAAGAGACTGCTTATTATGCATCTTATTATAATCTGTCCTAAATTTCTGTCACAGTTTAGTATCCATTCAAGCATCACAGAAGGGAAAGTGTATTATTACAACCATGAAACTTAGGTGGCATTTTGCAAAGCTTCATCCATTATTACTGTCCATTAACAGCCAAATAATCCAGTATGATTAGCTCTGCATGTCCCTTCTGGAATTCTTTAAAATTCAATCTTTCTGCATTATCTAAAGCTGTCATAATTTGGATAGGGAAAAAAAAAATCCAAAATGGAGAAAAAAAAATGGCACCAGAGCTTATCCTGGACTTATTGATTTTTAAGTTTGCTATTTCTTATAATTTTCATAGATGACATGTCCCTGAACCTAAGTTTCTTCAAAGATATGTCCAAAACTGAAGGGACTGCAAAATTTTTGTATCTAATTATATCATGGCTTTTTATGAGGATCATGCACATACACTTTCAGAAAAGCATAGCTGAACTCTGTGAATACAACACTTTCAATGTGCTACAAATCAAATGCCTCTCAATGAAAAAAGCAAAATAATATTTTCAAAATTACCCAATGGATTTTTTTAAGTTTTCCCATTAAAAAAAAGAAAAACAAACACCAGTTAAAGAATTCCAAATTTTTATATTTAAAAATCTTAATCATTTTATTTGATTCCTTTAGTAGATTTAGAAAAATCTCTTAGAAACAAATAGGGAAGAATTAATTATACCTGAACATTAGACTGACATTTCATAGCAGAATAATCTTTCTTTATATTTTAGGTCATTCACAAGCTCACTGGAAAGATGTCAAATAATGTAGCAGCATGAATGTTTATATCTCTGTGAAAGACACTCACTACTGACTAACACCCCTGCATTTTCTATTACACGATGTCTAATTAAGCCCCATGATGCCACTCTCAAATCTGACAAAGCAGAGATAATTCTTGACATTTTCAAAAACTTGGCTTATGTTCCCCTTCTTTTTACAGTGACACAAGCTGGGGCTTCAAACTGATAATGACATTGCAGCAAGTTTCTGGTTTTTTAGTCTTTTTCACAGCGTAGTTTACTCAGAAGGAAGGGAATCACACAGACCTTTATTTGCCTTTGCAATCTTCAAGCACAGAATAATGGCAGCCAAAAGACCAAATTTTGCCCTTACTTGCCTCTGTTCAACTCCTGCCAAAATCAATGGAGATTATGTGTTATGCTACCCAGGGAGTGATTGGGTCCGTAGTACACAGAGAGAACCACCGCAGTACATATGAGGTGATAGGTCACGTCACTTCAATTGTCCCTATCTTCTTTCAGCACTAGACAAACATCAGAAGAGACAAACATAAAACGGTAAAATAGCAATAGTAATGCTCAGTGTCCTGGTGCTCTCCCTGTCACTGCTGCTCCTCCAATCCAGCCATAATGCAGAATTTTTTCTACCACATGTGGTGCCTCACGTCTACCTTTCTTGGGCAGCAGCAGGAGGCAGACCAGCAATATTTGGAGGCTGTCTTTAATTTAAGACTCATCTCTTTACCATGAAGCTGTGGTTTTTCAGATAGAAGAATAAGGACAAGGGTGAAAAAGGTCCTGCACAGGCTTCTGAAATTATGAAAATTAATGGAGAGGAATATGCTTTCCTTTAAAAAAAAAAAAATCACATCTTTGCATTGCTTTGTTTGCATTAGTTAAAGGATATAAATTCCTCCTTCCCTGTCCTGGTAACATCACAGTGTTCTCATTTATTTTACTATGTGCACTGTGACACTAGCCAGAGACTACACAAGATCAGTTTCTCCATTAAAAGAAACAATAAAAAGAACTGGTAATGATTTACACAGTTTTTCCACAAATATCTTACAATGATTAAGAGCTGGCTTATGGATCTTAGGGGAAAACATAATAAAACTCAACTAAAATTACAGAAACCTATACAAATCTCATTAGTATATGGTTTAAGAAGGCACAATTTGCCATTTTATTTCTCAGTCAAAAGGACTTAATCTCCTAGAGTTAAGACTAATGCAAAAATCATTAATATTTTCAGCTGTAAACTCCTGAGACCTGTGCACCAATAGCAAAAAGTCTTGCTTTTCTACAATTTTCTTCTAGAAATTGCTTTAATACAGTTTTACAAGAAACATCATTTGTTCAGGTTGTGTCCCAATTCACCCTGCAAACACAGACAAGAAAACTAATTATTTTCAACCCCAACCTTTACCCAACTATATCTTTTGAAGGCAGACATGAAATTGGTGGAAAATTACACCTTACACTGGATTTCATGCTTATCACAATTTTTCCCTATCTTTCTTTCTACCTATTTGATTAAATCATTTCTCATCTTTCAGAAGTCATAAGTTACAAAGAAAAAAAGAATTCACCATAGAAAGATTTAATGTGTATAAAGAATATCCCCATTACTGTTATGGACTTAGTCATTTGAGCAGTCAAGCTAAAGAGCGCACAGTAATCCAATTTACTCCTGAGCAACAGTAGTTTCACCAGACATAATCTTCTCTCTTCCAACACAAACTTAAAGACTATAAGATAACACTACTTGGAATGAGTTTTTATTTGTTTTGGTTTATTGTTCTTATTATTGTATCATTAAGGTTCTAATGAAACCAGATGCTGGGCAGCTATGAAGTAAGAAAAGTCTTCTAACCAAATTGATTTACATGTGAACTGCAAAAATCAGGCACAAAGATTGAGGGCAAATATAAGCCTAGAGTGAAAAAAACCAACATATCCAAGACCACAGAGGAGGTTAGTAATTTCATAACAGGCTGCAGGTACAAGCCTTCAAATTTACATTTCTGCTCCTTAGTGAGGAGGTTACATTGTTCCAAATAACTAAACTCAATCATTGAAAAGACATATTTCTCTCCTTACATTTAAGTGTCAAAGAACTCTCATTAAAATCAGAGACAGTTGAGAAAAGGAATGCAGAAAGCTAAGAATCCAAAGAAACATTACTGATGGATAAAGACAAGAAGTGATACAAAAGGGAAAAATATATCTATATTTTCTATTTTTATTTTTCTACTTTTGAACAAAATATTAAGTTTTGCTAAATTCTCTGATCATATATAATGAATACCTTTCATTGGGATTTCATCATGGTATTTTTACTACTGTTAAGAAGTTGGATTTGGGCAGTTTACTTTTTAAGAAGGGAAGGTATAAAGAAGCTCCAAAGGAAAATGTAATAAGTTCCTTTATTTCATGCCAATCAATAAGGTGCAGTAGCCTGAGTGAAGATACTGAAGACTGATGGGTTATAAAGAACATTGTTCCCACAGGACAGAGTGAAAAGCAGGTTCTCTTTGAACCTTTTAACATGCTTCTGCACCACTAGGTGCCTCATGGCTGCCCTGTCTATTAATTTCTGTTAAATACAGCTCTTTAAACACACTCAGGTAACCTCCAAGTTTTGCAGAGAAACTCAAAATCTTGTCAAAAAGCCCTGTAACTTACTGTGCAGTTTCTACATTTTATCAAGGTGTTAAGGGGAATTTGAATTTCCTGGATCTATTACATACCATGACAAAGAAAGCATAGACCTTTCCCTTTGGTAGCATTTCCTGGCTATGGTGAAGGGAAACAGTCTAGGATTTTTCTGGTTGTAGGACAATTCTTGATCCAAAGAAGATGGAACACTTATTTTCAGTGTTTTCTCCCGCTTTTATGTTGTGCATCTAACCCTCTCACATTTAAACCATCAAAGACATTCCCCATAGGACACACACGCTGACATGACAGTGACTTACAACCTTTTGTAAGAAAACTATGTATATCCTTATTATCAGTTAAGTTTTTAGGCAGTGTAATATCCTAATGATCATATTGACCAGAACAGGCATACCTATTTGCATATATTTGTAGACTCTGTTAAATTCTGTACTGTAATGTAAACTAAATGACCACTCTTCACATTACTCCAAATAGACCATAGGAAAAACAGGCCTGAAAACCATAATTTACTAAGGAATGGACACACATGAAAAGTTTTATAAACACACTAATATGGCAGATTCTTCTTTCACCAAAGATAACGGTAAAGGTTCTGTGTGAACTGTCCAACACTGGGACTGAAGACTGCAGTTTTCTTAAGAAATTTTACAGGACTATTTTCATGGCAAGATGTGAATCCAGGATTGATGCATATCTATTAATGTGTTTTTCAGATCAAATAATTGCTAGAAAAGATATTACTTTACTTGAAATAAATTCAAATATACTGCTTTCTTGAGTCTCTTGAGTAACTCCTAACAATGACTATTTTGATTTGACAGCTTGTCTATTCTTAGGTAAAGCTGGATGACAGTCATCCACAAAAGCATTTGATTAGTTTCTCATTACCTGTATCTTTGTTTAGCAGATGTTTTTGAAGTACTTAGCCTCACTACTCAGTGTAATTTGTAACCATATAATATGAAGCGGGCACCTCTGTTACTCAAGTTACTGCTAAATTCTTTCAACATTTTACAGCAGTTTCTTTTATCACTGAATAGAAGTTTAGAACATCTGTAAAGCACAACATTTGGATTTATTTTTAAAATAGAGGGAACTCTGGGAATACCTGGAAGATTAAGTTGCAATAAATGAATATTAGGTAGTAGAGTTGAAGAGAGGGGGCAGGAGAAAATAGAAGTAAAACAATATTTTCAAAAGATCCTTATGTGCATTATTCATACATCAGTCCCAATGGACTGTGAATATCCAGCAGTCATAGTATATGTTATGTCATATTCTACCCTAAAATTGAAGGATAATACCATCACGATAAAGAAAGTATTGCAGTGTGTCACTAGGTAAAAGTGTGTTCATGAAAAGAAACATGAAACACTCAATATTAACAGCTTCAAAGACAGGATAAGCACTGCCTCACCTATCAAATCAGAAACCACAGTATCATATTACAGTAAGCTTTTGCAAATAAGTATTACCTTTATATAGTAACTTAAACCTCAAGTGTGGCCCCACAAAACCACCAACACAGTTGGCTTTCTGTGTTTGTGAAGCTGTCTGTTTTGTGATGGACAGCTGATGTTTCATTTCCTCTCACTCATGGAAGGTTAACTTGGAAGGATCTAATTCAAGTTAATATAGCTTTTTATTGTAGATCGGCTATTTCATATTTTTACCCCATTAAAATTTTGGGGCAGGTGGACTAGTTAATCTAGGTAGTCTGCTAGTGTGCTACCATAGATAGTCAAGTGCCTCCCAATGTATCTGACAAGAAGGATTTACATTATTTGGCTATTCTCTGATGTACTGCGTTATGCAGTAACAGTCAGTTTACCCTGGGTATCCTAAATAGTACATTTGTAAGTTTTAATCTGAATGAGAATTCATTTAGGTTAAGCATAAATCCAGTTGTCATAGATCCACTTTATTTCATTACAACAAAATTAAGTATTTTTATTAATACTAATAATATACAATAGATATGTAGTTTTATACTAGTGAGAAAATGATATTATTTTTACTAATAGCAACAATGTATATATATGGACATAAATAACACGGGTATATATTCCATTACTAAGCTTATATCCACTTATAAAAATCTAGATGTTGGACCAGACTTTTCTGATCCCAACCGCTTAATGCAGACTGGGTGACATAGTACACTGAAATGAAAGCAAAATAGCAGAAGAAAAACGTGGAGCTTTGCCACAACATTTCACTGCTTGCTTAACTTCTAGAGGAGTCCATTTTAGCAGCTGGTTTTGCTAAGTCGTGGAAGCAATTTACTGAGGTTGGAACAATTGTACTACCAGGAGACTACAATGGCTTACTGCCAGAGAACTTGACTTAAAAAAAATACCACTACAACCTTTTAATGAAATTGCAGTTTATCTTTCAGCAATTGCAAATTTTCTGAACTAAGGTAATCCAAGTGTAGAAGCCACAGGGGCTGGGACCCTCCTTTGGCACTTCGCCATGGACCATGAAATGTCACCCTCAGACTCCCCCCAGTTTCCCCATCCACTGCACCTTGACCTATCGCTATCACCTGGCAGCACAAGAGAAACTTGAGTCTCTTGAGTCAGACCCAGGCACAAGACAGAGTCCAACCACACTGTTCTATGTCACTACCTAGTGTCTAAATAAGGCACTAAAGCAGTTAACTGCGCTTGACATTTTTACTGAACTACGTTTATTTTTGTTGAAACAGTCAGAAACTGTCATGATGAATATATTCAGATTGATACACAGAAAAAATGGATTAGCATCAATTTAAGTGAAAGGAGATTTAAGCTCATGATATGCAACTTCTAATTTTAACACAAGTTTTCCTTGAGCTAGTGCTATATTTAGCACAATTTTAAAAGAATTCCTTGACAAGCAATTTTCTTAAAATATAAGTGACAAATATGAGTAGATTAACTGGGGTATCACTTATGCGAAGTCCAGTGTATTCTTGGCTCACTGTGAGGATACATTGACCAAGAATATAAAATATCTGTACAAAGAAAAAAAGAAACATGTACTTTCCAGTCCCTTGCTGTCACTTTGTTATCACATACAGTGAAGCTGCATAAAAAATATGGCTATAAGATCCAATTCTTTTAACGATTTCTTCCTTAATGAAATAGCTCTCAAGTTTTGTTTGAGGAGAAAGACAGCAGCCTCTACATCTGGGTAATTCCCCTTCACCCTAGCCCCCATTTAACTAATTAAATGTTCTTTAGAATTCGAAATCACTAAGTATAACAAAGCTCCAGAGAATCATAAGCAAAGTCAGGAGGACATCTCAAACACAGGAATGGTTACTAAAGGACAGTCTAGGGAGTACATGATGTTTTCAGTATCATTTTGTACTGTACTTTAGGGCTTTAATAACCCTTCCAGCAATGTTGCACCAACTGCTAATCAATACCAATTATTTTTCTCACCATAGAAACAAGGTTTAGTTAACCCCTTGAGTGCCTTATCCTGAAATAAATAGAGGATATATTTTTTACATAGATGAAGAAAACTGTCCATCCACTACAAGGAAATTATTCCCGTAACAAAAATGTTTCTACAAAAGTACTGGATGAACATTAAAAAAGTTACTCCAGTCCCTCAGTTTAAGGACACATTTTACAATTATTTATTTAAATAAACAAACCAAACATTGTAATCCTTACAATGAGAGAGGTGGGAAAGTTTCCTACCCTTGAGTGTCTTGCACTGTTTCAGTCACAAGGGTCTTTCCACAGAAATTTTGGTAGACTGAGCAAAAAACCCTAACGAAACTCAGAAAAAAAGAGTCTGTTTTGCTCACTAATTACTTTTCTGAATTGCATTCAGCTCAAATATGAGTTAGAACAGATATATTAACAGTTATTTTAGTACCAAGCTATGTCATTATAAAGATTTTCATTTTGTGTGCAGTTCAGGAGAGAATTTACACAGAGAAAACTTTTCATTATCAAAACTGGGGGGAGGAAGAAACAAAACAAACCCTACACCCTGAAACAACTTTTTGTGCAACATTCCCTTGTACATCCACATATTTTTATGATAACAGCCTAAATAATTACCAATGTAAGCAAATACTTCCTTTGGTTTTTTGTTCAGATTCATTCTAGACATAAGTTTTCAGACCAAATATCCAGGTAGATTGGTCAAGATTTTTTTTTTTTTTTTTTTTTTTTTGTAGCTAGGCAGGCAGCCAGTAGAATTAGTGAACTATCTAAATATATCAAAGCTCTTAAATATTAATGTTCAATTTATTTCCAAATAACTAATATATAGGCAAGATAAAAATAAGAGTGTTGTAAATGAAAGGTATTAGGAAAATGCCTATTTGATAGACTTATTGTTGCTATAGATTCTCACCATCTTTGTGGTGATGGAAATCTAGATTCTTCTGAAGGAAATACAAATCTCTGCTAAGATTCATTAATATTTTATGTCTGTCTGTCTGTCTATACTTATATCTATCTATTTATCTATATCTATCTATTTATCTATCTATCTGTAAGTATGTATGGAAAGTATCATTCCTATAGACCAGCAGAGCTTTGTATATATTCATTCAATACAACGTACCATCAAATGGGAATAAATCAGAACACAAAATAGTTTAATTTGATAGAAGAAAAAAATAATGAGTCTTTAACATCAAAATATGGCAGCTGCTCCTATAACACTTCACAAAGATGACAATTCTAATAGGTCTGAGAGATGTAGAAAAAATAACCAATGCTGTTGAATATTCTTCTGCAATGGGTTTATCAGTACATGTAAGTAATATGCTTTACATTGCTTTGTTTATGTTACTTAAGCTACTATATCATTTAAGTGGTCATTTTATAAAGTGAATCTGTTTATATTCATACAGGACTACATAATTAGTCAGAATACAGTGCAATATTCCCTCACTCTTTGTATACCACATGGAACTATCTGAAACAGTTTTCTCAACCAAATTTAACCAAAAGCAAAAGAACAGAGGTTCTAACAAACCCTTGCCCTCTGGAGCTGCCCCTGTTCTCTGCATAAGCTTGAAAAACTGGTTTCATTATTAATCTTTTCTGGCTCTCGTAACAAACTGGCCCATATTATTACTATTGTTTGCCATATCCTCCGACTCATTGTGAGTGATAAGCTGTTATAATGAAGTATATTTCAAAGCCATATGAAACTGTTTCAGGTGTTCTAGAACAGTTTTCCTAAGGACCATGAATTTTTATGGTGGAAGGAATAAAATCCACATCAGCTTTGACAAGAATCCTTTTACAAAACAAGAAAATTAGAGACTGCTGACAAAGAGGGGATGAATCTTGCTGGAAGTCTTTAATGAAACTTTCTATGTTTTTTTTTTCTTAATGTTTTAATTTCTCCACTGCTTTTACTAGGTAGTACTAGGAGGAAGACAGAACAAATGACGTGGAATCTTAACGGTTTCTGAGACATGGAAAATAATAATATTAGCAAACAGAAGATATAACTTCCTTTTATTACTTGCTCGATCCACTGCAACCAGGCACAATAATGTAAAACATAAATTCTTAAAAGGAAAAAGTAAAAAAGATTGAACCAAACCACACAACACCATTTGTCTTTGCTTTCATCATTGTAGCTGTCCACTGCTTTACTAAAATACAGTCTTAATTCTGATGTCGCACAAAAAAATCATAGAATCATAGAACGGTTTGGGTTGGAAGGGAGCTTAAAGATCATCCAGTTCCAACTCCACTGCCATGGGCAGGGACACCTTCCACTAGACCAGGTTGCTCAAAGCCCCATCCAACCTGGCCTGAACACTTCCAGGGATGGGGCATCTACCATCTCTCTGGACAACCTGTGCCAGTGCCTCTCCACTGGTAAAGAATAGTGAAGAATTTCTTCTTTATATCTAACCTAAATTTATGCTCCTCCAGTTTCAAGCCATTACCCCTTGTCCTATCACTACATGCCACTGTAAGTTCTTCTCCAGCTTTCTTATAGGCCCCCTTCTGGTACTGGAAGGCAGCAATAAGGTCTCCCTGGAGCTTTCTCTTTTCCCGACTGAACTCTAATAGTAAGAGAAGCCACCATGTGAGGTTTCCTTTGTGTACAGCAAGCCTTTTTTCATGTGTTCAAGCTGATATGATGACTAAGCATTGTCACTTCTTCCATCATGGCATACATTTCAATTATTAGGTTGACACTACTATCCCCTAACTAAAGTATCAATACTTCCCTTTTTAAACACTCTTATCAAAATACTGGTGGATATTTAGAATAGGAATTTTGTGCCTCCCTGCATAATTTTTAATTTTTTTTGAGTACTGAGAAGTGCTCAGTAGAGAGGGGAGAAAGAAACCAAGGATTATTTTTCCAAGGAAAAGTTCTTAATCCAAAACATGAGGCTGAGGGATAGTTGGATACAAATTACAGGCAACTCAGTGAAAGCCCTTGCCAGATCTAGTATTTGCTCTGTTCAGATATCATTACACTTCTAGCTGTATCAGAAACTGAGAGTTTGAGAGAGCAAAAGCCACACTAAAACATAGAAATCTGGTAGGATTTTACACTAGGAAATTGAGATTTGGAATGTGCACATAGCTTTTAAAGGTATTTTACTTAAGATTTAACAGCTTAACTTTTTTTTCTGAACTGAAGACCAAAAAAAAAAAAAAAAAAACCCCATTGAAAGACCTTTTCCTTTGGATTAAATTAGGTCTTTTTAGGTGGTTTTCCAAAGTAAGCTCACCATATTACTCTGAACATCTTTTGTAAATTGAAATTTTTGGAATGGGTTGGTGGTATAGCAGAGAGGATGGGAGAAAATCCCAATGAGACAAAAAGCTTCCATATGGATTTCATTAAGCAGTCATTTTCTTATAATTTACTCTATCATTTTAAATAATGAAAGTCATTAGATGTATTATTACATAATGATACTACTCAGAGATGATATAAAAAGTTTGGGTTTTCTCAAGCATTTATTCTATTGTTGCATGGGATAATATTTTATAAGTTAATTGTCTGAACAACAACAAGTTACTCACGAATGGTGTTCTACCTGTCAGAAATTTCACTAAGTTTGAATCAATCATTGATCTAAAAGCTAATAGTCACTAAAAAGTATGTGACCATAGTTTTGCATATATTTTTCTACATACAAACAGAATATGCAACCCACCAACAAACCGGTGGTATACATTGAAAGAAAATCCTATTCCTTTTAATTAGTTATGAAAAATAAATTAAAATAAATATTTAAAATTATAATAATGACTCAATTTTGAGAATATTTATTAGAATCTCAAAACCACAGTTCTACTCTGATAAAAAAAGTAGAAGGCAGGAATTTTTTTTATTTGTCTGTTTGTTTTAATTGTGACTAAAAGACAAATTAAGGAACTGCATGTTGCATATCTAGCCAAAGTATTATCCTATTACATCAAATTTCTTAGCAAAATAAAATATTTTTAAATAAACTGTGCTCTGTGTTTGGTCTTTATTCTAGATCACCACCTCCACATGGCAAGCCAGCTAGGACTGAATTGCTCAACCACCTTCAAATTCATGAAGCTCAGATACCACAAAATGTTGTACTCTCTTGAGAGACTATTCTTTTGCAAAGCAGAAATAACTGTCCCAATTTCATCTTTGTGAACCTTTCTGCAGTCTAGGTCTGCCTCTTCACTTTTCAGATCTTCCACAGCAGTGTCTTGTATTGAATTACCTTTTTTTCTTCCCTGGATGTTTCTCTTATTCTTGCTTTTTTTACACATATACAGAGGTTAGAGAGCACAGAGGGCCTAGCACTTATATAGAGGCAACATAGGTATAAGCAGTGAGTGCATTACTGGAAAGCTGTATCTAGCTCTGGAATCCTTTTTTCCAAAAGAGTGTTGAAAAAATGAAAAAAAGAAAAAAAAACAACAAAAAAACCCCAAAACCCAAAGATTTAAAGGAATGAAGCAACAGTTTAAAGCTGCTTTTAAAATGAGAGATTTAAGACAGCCTAAGCTCTCTGTAAGAAGACTACATGGCACTTTGATCATGGGTTACAGTATTCATGTGGGGAAAGATTTCTGAGAGAATTCAGGCTGTACTTAACAGACGCTATGGGCTGGCAGCAGAGATGATACTCTTGTAATTTATGAATTTTACATATTGCAGCTAATATAGAAGCAGAAGTCTATTTCAGTGCAGCAGACCCACAGGTCTCTCTCCCCCACAGAGTTGAATATTAGGGTAGGGGTTACCTATGGAGATATCAAGTTATAAACTAACTTATCATTACAATCTAATGTTGAAAAATTTTATAATGTACTGAAGTACTTAAGAAAGAATATTTGTATTCTGATGAAGGAAGGGGAGAAACAAAATGCTGTTAGTGAGGGGTGAATTGAGTGCTTAACACTTGTTTCAGTTTACAGGTCGAATTTAATTTTGTTTTAGGGATTACAGAGAAATCTGTCAATAAGACAATGGTACAGAAACCACCTGAAGGCAGTAGAAAAACAACTCTTATGATCTAATGCAAAAGTTCCCATGTAAATTATAATACTGAAAGCAAAATAAACTTACATGTTGTTCAAACAGATTATCTAGATTTCCATACTCTCAGAGGCATCAAATCTCTGGCTGGTTCAAACACCTGACATCTAGATGTCTTACAGAAAACAGAAAAGACGATTCCTTGTGTATAGAACAGCTACATAAAAAAGACATTTAATTGCAAAAGTACAAGTCTTTCCTCAAAAACAACCCCAAAAAAACTCCATGTCAACAAAAGCACTTGGAATTAATATAACTTCATAATACTGTGTGTATTACTCTAAAATCACCTTGACTGAGGTCGCTCCCATAAGACATTTCCATTACATACACACTGACAGGGCCAGTTACTTGGCACTTTTGTTGCTCTGTGACCGTTATGCACCCTCCAGGTTTTGAGGAGGCCACTTCCGTGCACAGACTGAAACCTCTCACCACCACTAAGCATGCTGTCACTCACATTCTCTTTCTGTGCCCTCAGCAATAGGACAGGAGTAGTAATGTTCTCTTCTACGTCCCTGTTAGTAATTGTTCCCAAATAAATTAACTGCAGTGCACGTTACTGGATTTCTTAAACAAAGTAGGCATTTAATATCTGTTGGTGCCCCAAGACAGGAACTGTACAGAAATTAAAAGATGGGATTAAATCAGAGCTCATTAGGAGTATTTTACCAATTATGCATAAATCCTTTGAATTTTTACCATACCTTAAGAACAGAGAGATTTAAATTACTATTCAAATACACTGACATATTAATTATGGAATACTCAAAACTCACTGACTTAATCAAAATGCATTTGTATTGTAATTACACACACCAATTACATTATTATAGAGAGAAGATAGTGGAAGGAATGATCTGAAAACACAAAGTATAATGTAACCATCAGAAAGTGGTCATTTTGGAAGGGGTGATACTGGCTGAGATGCCTAGCAAGACAATGTAAAAATACTGAGACAAAAACCAGAGTATGATCGATGTACAAGCAGTAAATCGTTTAAAAAGCACTAGTCATACAAGAAAAGTGTGACAACTTTCTGATAAAAAATTAAGAATAATAAAGCAATCCAATCCAATGAAATGTAACATAAGCTTTGAAGAGCATTTCCTGAAACCACATTTAAAGCCGAAATTCCATTGAAATATGTATTTTTATGAGTTTATTTCTTAAGAAAAGTAAAGGTTATGAAACTTTTAAAGAAAATACCCATGTTGTGATGATACTGTTATTTGAATTGCGATACATATCCCCTCTTTCAAAAGATTGAGAATTGCAGATGAAAACTCTGTTTAAAGCAATATTTTTTTCACATATTCTGAAAATTTCCCTTGTAACACCTCTTGAAAATAATACGAATTCTCATTAAATAAGGTTCTATTAAATGTAATATCAGATTTCAACATTTACTATTACTAACATTGTAAATTGAGGTCATTGTCAATATGTAGTCAGTTTGCTTGAAGACTATGAATACCACCAGACAATAGAGCTGATGACACTTGAAGGAATAAGCTTTAATTCCAATAGTCTATTTTTTCCAAATGCTCTTAATGTAGCTTTTTCTTCCTAATCAAATTCTTAATGTATTACAATATGTCATAGAATCATAGAATAGTTTGGGTTGGAAGGGACATTTAAAGATCATCTGGTCCAAGCCCCCTGCAAGAAGCAGGGACATCTTCAACTAGATCAGCTTGCTCAAAGCCCTGTCCAACCTCACCTCAAATGTTTCCAAGAGATGGGGTTTCTACCACCTCTCTGGGCAACCTGTGCCAGGGTTTCACCACCCTCAATGTAAAAAATTTCTTCCTTAAATCTAGGCAAAATCTACTCTCTTTTAGTTTAAAACCATTACTCCTTGTCCTATTGCAACAGGTTCTGCTAAAAAGTCTGTCTCCATCTTTCTTATTGGCTGTCTTCAAGTACTGGAAGGTTGCGATAAGGTCTCCCCAGAGACTCCTCGTCTCCAGGCTGAACAACCCTAACTCTCTCAGCCTGTTCTCACAGGAGAGGTGTTCCATCCCTCAGATCATTTTGGTTGCCCTCCTCTGGACATACTCCAACTACATCCATGTCTTTCCTGTGCTGAGGTCTCCAGAGCTGGACGCAGGACTCCAGGTGGGGTCTCAGGAGAGCTGAGTAGAGGGCAGAATCACCTCCCTTGACCTGCTGGCCACCCTTCTTTGGATGCAGCCCAGGACACCATTGGCCTCCTGGGCTGTAAGCGCATATTACTGTCTCATGTCCAGCTTTTCCTCCACTAGTACCTCCAAGTCCTTCTCGGCAGGGCTGCTCTCAATCCCTTCATCCCCCAGCCTATATTGATACCAGGGGTTGCTCTGACCCAGGTGCAGGACCCTGCACTTGGCCTTGTTGAACCTCATGAGGTTCACACGGACCCATTCCTCTGTCTTGCCCAGGTCCCTCTGTATGGCATCTGTATTGGGTCTGGCTGAGATGGAGTTAATTTTCCCCATAACAGCCTTCATAGTGCTGTGCTTTGTATTGGAAGCTAGAAAGGTGTTGATAACACATCAGTGTTTTGGCTATTGCTGAGCAGTGCTTGCACCGTATCAAGTCTGTCTGTCCAATATTTCCCCCTCACCAGCAGGCTGCAGGTGGGCAAGATCTTGGGAGGGTAGACAGCCAGGACAGCTGACCCAAATTGGCCAAAGGGATATTCCATACCATCTGACATCAGCTCAACAGCAAAAGCTAAGAGAGAGGAGGAGGATTGGGAGGCATTTGATTTTTCGATGTTTGTCTTCTGGAGCAACCGTCATGCATACTGAAGCCCTGCTTCCTGGGAAGTGGCTGAACATCGCTTGCTGATGGGTAGACAGTAAACCTTTTGTTTTCTTTTGCTTCCACACATGGCCTTTGCTTTCTGCTTATTAAACTGCCTTTTTTCTTGAACCATGTGTTTGGTTATTTTTTTTTTTTCCATCCTAATTTGTCCCCCTCTGTGCTGCTCAGGAGGGGAGTGATAGAATGGCTTGGTGGCACCTGGCATCCAGCCAAGGTCAACCCACCACTGCATCCCATCCCTCAGGCATGTCAATCCCACCACTCAGCTTGGGGTCATCTGCAAACTTGCTGAAGGTGCACTCAATCCCACAATCTATGTAATTGATGAAGATATTAAAGAGTACTGGTCCCAGTACAGATCCCTGAGGGACATTGTTCGTCACCGTTCTCCATCTGGACATTGAGCCATTGATCATTACCCTCTGGATGCCACCATCCAACCAGTTCCTCATCCGTCCAACAGTCCACCCATCAAATCCATCTCTCTCCAACCATGCCAAAGGCCTTACAGAAGTCCAGATAGACGACATTGGTAACTCTTCCTTTGTCCATTGATGTAGTCACTCCATCCTAGAAGGTCACTAGGTTGTTCAGGCAGGACTTGCCCTTGGTGAAGCCATGCTGGCTGTCTCCAATCACCTCCCTGCCCTTCATGTGCCTTCGCATAGCTTCTAGGAGATCTGTCCCATGATCTTGCCAGGTACAGATGCAAGGCTGTCAGCTTTTTCAAAAGGCAAGGAAAATGGAAGTAATGAACTTAAAGTGAATGTATGAGGGATAAGCATAAATGGAATATTTTTGAAGAACTTAGGAAGGAGGTAGAGTACATTTTATTAAAGTGAGATTATTATTTATAGCTGAAGTTTTACTATCACGCACTTCCTGGCAAGTTTTATAGCTGTAAAGTAACTGAACTACATGTTTTGATATGCTGCAGGAATAAAGTTATTACCAAGGCAACAAAACACAATATGGTGTTTACTGTCTACTAAACCTAATCATTTGCTTAAAAAAATCACATTTTCCAAACTATTATGAGATCTGTACTTTAAAAAGGATATTTTCCTTCCTGTTCCCTTGACTGTCCAAATCGTTCTGGCTTCAGTGCATACATAATTATATTTGTATAAATGAAAACTAGTGAATTGTATGCACAGGGAAAAATGCAACAACTTAAACACAAAATGAGATTTATAAAAAGTGCTTATGTAATATCAACAAATAGAAAACATTTCTATTCAAGCAAAGAACACAGTAATATCCATTTAAAGTTAATTGCTTGCATAATTCCCTTAATTAGTAGAAAGCCACTAGGAAAAACATTGGTTCTAAAATCTTTACTTATATATAAAACCAATCTAGTCCATAAATAAAAGCAATTATTTAAAAGGCAGTATTGACCATATAATTTTTTGGCCTTCATAAATATTTATTTCATTAAAACGTAGCATGGATGCTTTTAGTCTCTATTATTTAATGTATGTTTTAGTGGATTTATGTTATTGCTGTTTAATATCAGTGGTAACAGGCCTGAAATTGTCCTCTGCTCATTTCGAAGTTTGTAGGGATTTGTAGGGTAGTAAAAACTGTGAACTTTTCAGGTAAAATAAAACGTGGAAATGAAGACCACGAACACTTACGTTATTCATGTGAATTTATGGAGCTAGAGGGTGATGGTTTGCTTTTTGTAATGAAGGTGGGACAAAATAGAGTTGGATATGCCTGACACAATTCCCTTTACTATGTATCCCTCTGATAGACTTCCCTTGAGAATATTCTGCTAACCAGCCATTTGCTAGCTGAAGCTGTTGCTTGTCAAGCTGCCTGAAGACAACTGCTCATGAGTCAGTGTCAGTGACAGTGACTCAGATTCCAATAACACAAATATAAACTAACTTCTTTGAAGGTAATTTTAATGATATACATTCCTGATTTTTGATGTGTATGAGTGATGCTTGTCATTGGTATTCAAATTAGGCAGTGGGTAATAGTGCGAATTTTCCTCCAATCAGAAGCTCTTGGATTCCTCAGCACCAAAAGTTGTGGTTCAGTTGGAGGAGACTGGAGGATGGAATACAGTCCCACTGATGATCACACCTCAGCCACCAGCTGGATTGAAATGAATCTTTATTAATTACATTGATAGATATTGCCTAGAAAAAAGTGTTTCAGTAGTTGCCTTTCAGTGCTGTGGTTACTGTTTTTTAAAACAGACTGGCTTAACAGAATGCCCACAGAGTCATGTAATCTATCAAAGACCAGTAAACAGGAATCCTTAACAAATTTATTAAGTAAAATAATTTTAACAAGTGACTTCTCTTTGCTGGGATTAAAGAGTTCCAGCTGCCAACCTGGACGTGAGGATGAATGGCTGATACAGTGATAAATATTGAGAAAGCATGAAAATTTTCCATGTGTTTTGTGGAGCTGCTAAAAAAATATTAATAGAACAGGTGTTACCTTAACTGATCCCCTTTACTATGTGAGGGAAATTGCATTGCTACTGTTAATTCATACTAATGCTAAGCCATCATAAAACTGTTTTTAAAAAAAAATCAATTACAACCTGTAACAAAAAACGCTTGGTTGTGACAACAATGTTATATAGCCAGTCTGCCTGGGAAGATACTTCCAAGAACTGTTAAAGAAAGGTAAACAATAAGTACATAAAAAATATGCTGTTGCTTTGTAAATTTATTAGTGGTAATCAAAGTTTAAGTTCCAGTTCTTTTAGACTAATTAGGGGATCTAAAGAGGTTTCTTGTTTCAGACTGTTGAACTGATATACACAAGTATAGTCCCAGCCCCCATGTATCATGATATATATAACTACTAATGGGACAATCCCTTTTACCAGCCTTGGGTGTTTCTACTCCATTCTGCATGGCTGAAACCACACTAAAACTGAGAAGTAATCTGTTTTGTTTTGGAATCATAATTACATATTGACAAGTTAAACTGTGAGACCTAAATCAAAGGGATTTAGACTTACATATGAGCATTCCCATGGGGTAAACCTAAAGGGACATCAATAATTTTGCCACAGCCTAACTCCTTTTCAATTTTGCTTTCTTGAGTGGCATTAAATACTTGGACTATAGAAATAAAAAATGCAAGGCAAATGTAGCATAGATGTCAGAAACAGTTGTTACACATAATTAAAATAAAAATAGATTTGCTTTATTAGGAAAATGATCGATTAAAAGCATTTTTATTATGATAAAATATCTCCTTTTGCTTCTTAATTATTTTTCTTTGTTTAGGTTTTTCCCATCTTAAATAGTTTTGATTACATTTCTAAATCCTTACCAAAAACCTTAGAGAAAGATCTAATTTACTGAACAATTACTACTGCTAAATTATTAGTCAGAGTGTTTTCAAATCATTCACTAGTTGATAAAATGGAGTTTATGAATAAGATATGATGAAGAAAGGAATTGTTCAAAGATTATTTCTTATAAGATCACATAAGATGGAAAAATTGAAATGTGATTTATATTTAAAAATATATTACACATGTTCAGGAATAACTAAATGATTCCATCTTGACGTACTGTAAAACCACTCCTTAGGATCCAATTTTTAGATTTAAAATTATGCATATCTTCCCTACGTTCATGTTCCATTTACCCATATTTTTGTTTTAATTTCAAGAACAGGTCTATAGAGAAGTAATAAATATCAACTATGTTATACCTAGCATTTACATGCTTCAAAAAAAAATCTTGCTAGCAATGTCTTGGCTTAAATGTCTAAGCAAAAAGTAAACGAAAAATATCAAATACAACAGTTTCAACAAAAGGAAAGCAAACAGAAATATGTATACCTACCTAAGTACTCACAAAGGGCAACAAAAGTCTTTAATTTTCTGAGAAAAAGAGAAAACTTCAATAGAAACTTGCTGTTACATAAAGAACATGAGGAAGCACTGAAATAACTTTGGATATTTGCATCTAATCATATGAATAACATAAAAGCATATCATTATGTATGCTTGCATCATTTGTTCTTCTGCATTATTCGTTCTTCTGCAACTAAATCTCACTAAGAAACGAACAACTGTGAGCACTGTTGGGATTGGTTTTACTGGACTTGTATTGAATTTACTTTACAAGCATAAAATTATATTGCCCATAGTATGAAAACTGAATGCAACTATTGTTTTAGGGTTAACTTTAATTCTTGCTTGAAGGTTAGGGTTTGCCTATATGGGAATATAGCATCCCTGTTATACATGTTTCACTGACTTGGGGTCCCTAGTCTATCAAGGGAACACGTGAGGTGTGGTGTGTCGTAGCTCGTGTCTGCATTTTGATTACTTCTACAGCTCCATAGCAACCGAAATGGAAGCAGCCTGTTCTAGCAACAGGAGATTGCTTTCATATTTTACTAAGATTGGGTGTTCCACTTGAGTTGTATAGTAGTGGATGACTTACTGGTTTAAAAAAAAAAAACAAAAAAAGAAAGATGTTTAGAGAGTAAAAGTTTTGACCTTTTATAAACTTAGATGTATGACATTCAGCAACCTTTGCTGATGCCCAGTAAGGTATCAGTTTCAGGGGGAAATAATAATAATAAAAAAAAAAAAATTATATGATTGCATACTAAATTAATAAGCTTTAGGGATTTAATATAATCAAAAGAGGAAGAGTGAGCATGAATCTGAAGCAGAGAAGAGGAACATAAAAACAAACGAAAGAAAAAAACCAAAGAGAAGTAAAATGACACAATTATAAGGTGATGGCATAATAATTCCGACCTTTCCCAAGGGAAAGTATGCAAAATCAGGTGGATGAATGAAAACCTTAAGGTTTCCCACATGGAATTTTTATCAAAATGTTCCTTAATGAGATTGCAGTTTGATGACTAAACCTTTTCCTCTTCTCCCCAACTATAAATAGCAAAACCAGGATATTGGATGATTTTGAATTCTATTTCTGACCTCCTAGGCAGGTTTCTGCACTGACTGCAAAGCTTTCTTTTATCCTAGAAGATATATTTACAAAGGGAATAGTAAACATCCATGGTTTCTTTCATCCGCACTGTTCCTCTTCAGTATAGTGAAGCTCACAGAGGAGTTTGGCGTGGCTGGAACTGAAATAGTTGAAGCAGCCAAGAAAATATTTCAGTTCTGTTTATCTGAACTGTTTAATGTGTGACCACCTAACAAATTGCCTGCCTGCAGACAGAAGGCTAGAGGGCACAGTCATTCTCTAGGCAGTACCTGGATACTATATACATAAGACAAAAATTCTGGTTCACTCATGCCTGCTGTGCCTCAGGACCAGTTGGATGCTTGCAAGTGAGCACTACATGAACATATCTTGAAAGCTGTAAACTGCCTTGTAATTTTCTGCCTATTGAGTTCTTGGTTACGATTCTTGATTCTGAACCCTGCCTCTTCAGTTTGCATCCATGTATTGTTCTATTTTATACTTAATCCCTATCCCTAGCTGCGTCATGGAGTTTCTAAGGGGATACTGTCTACTTGCTAGTCCAATTTCTCCTGATTAGTTGAATTCTGAAATTATTTGGCATTGCACTGAGGTGTCGCTGTGCCTCTTTGGATTGGTGCCCATGTTTTTGCTGACATACCTGTGGATTCTGTGGCCTAGCTTAATCACTAGCTACACTTTTGGTTTCTTCTTTCTACTGACTACCTCCTATCATTTTTGCTTTATCACTCTCCCTAGTGCACCTAACCTGTCTACAGGCTGAATTCAGACCAAGACTAATAACTAGGCTTTATCATCCATATGTCATAAAACTGTGGAACTGCTGTCAGTGGGCTGTCCAATCTATGTTCCAAGAAGGTACACTATAAAAAAAACCCACAACTTTTTCTACAATTGCCGCACCTTCTCTGCGCTCAGAGAAGATTGCACTGGTTGTCCTCACTTATTACTTGGTTGAAAGCATTTGTTCTCTACTATACCTGGCCAGTTCTCTCCATTATTCTTCCTCTCTACTTTGTTTTCCAGATTTCCACATGTAGTGAAAAATGTTAGCCCAGGAAAATACTCCAGGAGCAGGACAAGCATAGGCTGGTATTTCTTTTAAAGCTTTTCTTTATACATTATATCTTTATGGTTATAATGTACCCAGTGGTCTCTCTAAGACCACAGAATGCAGAGGCAGTTTCCTGTAGTAGGACAACACTCCAGTATCCCACATCTTTCAGGGGAAGCTTTCGATACTTACCTCTCTGACCCTATGAATTTTGCATTCCTTCCCCAGAGAAATCCTCTGTGCAATCTTCCACTCTCATGGGTAATGCTCCCTTTAATAGGCTATTATGTAAAAGTAAACATTCCTTATTTTCTTCCCCAGCATTATTAATGCCTCCGCTATTTATTCAGGTCCACAGAGCCTATTTAAATTTAATCTTAGAACTCAATTTTTAATTGTGAATCACAGCCTCACTATAGAAATTTAATCTGAATCACAAATGGACAATTACATCTAGTGACGTACAAAATCTTTGTTCTGACCATTTTGAATTCCAAATCTTAGACATTCTTTTCCTCAGCATACTGGCTTCTTGAACACTGTTCTTTGGTAGTATGTGCTACATATAGAATGTGGAAACTAAATTTCTAAATTTTCAGCTTCCTGGTACCGGGTATATGCCTCAGCTGTTTCCTGACTCCTTAGGAGGGCATCAGCTGTGTTAACTAATTGTTAGCCACATAAAGGAAATAATTATAGAAAAGATAGGAGAGACTACCAGAACTGTGGAACACTGCAATTGGTATCTATAACAAAACCTGGGAAAACTGGACTGTAAATGGCATAATCATGTACCCTCCCATCAAATGTAGGTGCATAAATTCTCCTTTACCTTTGTTTATTTATTCCTAAATCAAATACCTAAAAATTGACCTCAGTGTAACTGTCAGAAAGATGTGGTATCTGATTCTTGTAAACACAATCTATGCTTTAAACTCTGTTAACAAGAATAACATATTAATTTAAAACATGAATTATGTGAAACTTTTAAATTGAGAGTTTCATTTTGCTATTAATGAGCATGTCCAACTCTAGAGAACTTCAATATTGCAAATGAGGACAAAATGTATCCTGTAAATAATTAATTGTAAGTCACATTCATAATAAATACTGTAATTTAAAGTTTGCTTTACAGCTATTCACTGTCAATCAATATCACAGTTCCTTGGAAGAAACAGATGGTATATTATTATTATTAACATCTTGATATTGCTATTCTTTACATTCAATAATCACAGTTTAACAAAATCCCATAAGGGGCAATGGCCTCAGTTGGTTTTATCAGACATTTTTTACTCAAACACTGAAAACACAAAGCAAAAATCTCTCATGCTGATACATAGATGCTGTAATCAGGACAATTTATTGTGGGTTTATTCTGGTAAACTTTTGAATGAAGCACAAATCTTCCATAGCATTTCAGTGTGCAAATCTATAATTTTAAATTAGGCATAAGTGATTTTGAGTGATGGTTCCCTAACATCGGGGGAGTGCTTACATCTCTCACTTTGTACGTGGAAGGCCTCCAAAACTCCTACTGTTTAATCTGAATTAAGTAGCCTTAATAGATATGATATTTAACATTTTCAGAAGCTACGCATTAAATCTATAGCCTAAAACTTCTAGTTAAGGAATGAATCCAACACTTCAGGGCTTTACACATATTTCTTTATCTTTAATTCCTCTTGCCAAGTGGATGTTTAAGTGTAAACTGTATAAAAATTCACATCACCTACATCTTTTTCTTCAAGATTAGTGGAGTAACATCGTAGTCTGAAACTGATCTTTTTCTTCCACAGCTTTTTAGTCTCTGAACTCTAAGGCTTGTATTAAATATGAAATAGGAATAATGAGTTTTAATTTTTTAAGACATTAAATACCCTGAACAAGCTGGTTAAGAATTGTAGAGCAACTTTGTCACCAAAAAAAGAGCTTAGCAGATCCCGTAAAGTACCACATTAGTTTTCTATATGCATGATTATATATATTTGCTATGTTATCAGTTTCTGAGAATATGTTCATTCCTTGAAATTGAAATTCTTCTGAACAATGTTAGATGAAAAATCAGTGAATGAAGTCCCATCTACCCACACAGCATCTTGCCACTACATTGCAAGTCATACTAACACTTCATATACTACTCTTCCAAGGTGTTTACATATTCTGAGCATGTGCAACATTTAATAATAATGTTGTAAATAAGAGTTTCTTTCCTAACTGTATCACAAACAAGTGGACTCTTGCTTTCCTTAATACTATTAAAAAACCATGACATAATTAAGGTATCGATGTAGATTCAATATAATGGTAATTCCTTTTCATTAATTTATCCACACTTATCAACATGACTTTATATACAGTTCTACAGTCCTAGCTGGCAATCAAAATTACATTAATTAAATCTCTAAATAACAACTATCAATAGTAAGGTTTTTATTTAGTAGAGAAGGTATCAAGGTATATGTAGTTGCATCTCATCTAAGAAAATTGATAAAGTGTGAAAATCTGCGTCCCAGTCCAGCACTTTGCCCCCCTTACCCATAAACTCTTTCAGGATTGATGTTTCTACTGTTGACACTACTAAGTGTCTGCAAACCTAAAACTACTGCTCAGTGCTTTATGATAGCTCATACTTCAGTTGGCATTTCAGCATGACTTTGCTTGTATTAATATCTCTCTTTTTGTCAAATGGTGTTACCATTGCAGAAAAAATAACAAGACACAATCCCTGTTCTATATATACTTACGAAACTATTCACAAATAAAATCGCAGTCTCAGAATCTGTACTTAAAACTGTATGCATATAAACATAGAATCATGGAAACACAGAATCTTTGGGTTGGAAGGGACCTTTTATTGGTCATCTAGTCCAACTCCCCTGCAGTGAGCAGGGACATCTTCAACTAGACCAGCTTGCTCAGAGCCCCATCCAACCTGACTTTGAATGTTTCCAGGGATGGGGCATCTACCACCTCTCTGGGCAACCTGTGCCAGGCTTTCACCACCTCATTGTGAAACATTTCTTCCTTCTATCTAGTCTAAACCTACCCTGTTTTAGTTTAAGACCATTACCCCTTGTTCTGAGGCAACAGGCCCTGCTAAAAAGTCTGTCCCAATCTTCCTTATAAGCCCCCTTGAAGTACTGGAAGGCTGCAAGAAGGTGTCCCCGAAGTCTTCTCTTCTCCAGGCTGAACAATCCCAACTCTCTCAGCCTGTCCTCAGAGGAGAGGTGTTCCATTCCTCGGATCATGTTGGTGGCCCTCCCCTGGTTTGTCTACAACTAACTAACGTGTCTTTTCTGTGCTGAGGGCTCCAGTGCTGGACTCAGGACTCCAGCTGGGTTTTCACCAGAGCAGAGTAGAGGGACAGAACCACCTCCCTTGACCTGCTGGCCACGCTTCTTTGTATACAGCCCAGGATACTTTTGGTCTTCTGGGCTGTGAGCACTCACGAGCAGCTCATATCCAGCTTTTCATCCACCAGTACCCCCAAGTCCTTCTCAGCAGAGCTGTTCTCAATCCCTTCATTCCCCCCATTCTAATCTGATACACAGAATCACAGAATCACAGTATCATTAAGGTTGGAAAAGACCTTTAATATCATCAAGTCCAACCATCAACCCAACACCACCATGCACACTAAACTATGTCCCAAAGTGCCGCATCCACGCGTTTTTTGAACACCTCCAGTGATGGTGACTCCACAGCCTCCCTGGGCAGCCTGTTCCAGTGCTTGATCACTCCGTAAAGAAATTCTAAACCTCCCCTGGTGCAACCTGAGGCCATTTCCCCTCATCTTATCACTTGTTACCTGGGAGAAGAGACCAACACTCATCTTACCACAATCCCCTTTCAGGTAGTTGTAGAGAGCGATGAGGTCTCCCCTCAGCCTCCTTTTCTCCAGACTGAACAAGCCCAGTTCCCTCAGCTGCTCCTCATAAGACTTGTGCTCCAGACCCCTCACCAGCTTCGCTGCCCTTCTCTGGACACCCTCCAGCATCTCAACATCCTTCTTGTAGTGAGGGTCCCAAAACTGAACACAAGATTTGAGGTGTGGCCTGACCAGCACTGAGTACAGGGGCACGATCACTTCCCTAGTCCTGCTGGCCACACTGTTTCTGACACAGGCCAGGATGCTGTTGGCCTTCTTGGCCACCTGGGCACACTGCCGGCTCATGTTCAGCCAGCTGTCAACCAGCAACCCCAGGTCCTTTTCCACCAGGCAGATTTTATAACCACTCTTCCCCAAGCCTGTAGCGTTGCATGTAGTTGTTGTGGCCGGAGGGCAGGACCCAGCACTTGGCCTTATTAAACCTCATACAGTTGACCTCGGCCCATCCATCCAGCCTGTCCAGATCCCTCTGCAGAGCCATTCTACCCTCCAGCAGATCAACACTCCCACCCAACTTGGCGTCATCTGCAAACTTACTGAGGGAGCACTCGATCCCCTCATCCAGATCATCAATAAAGATATTAAAAAAGACCAGCTCGAAAACTGAGCCCTGGGGAACATTGCTTGTAATTGGCTGCCAACTGGATTTAGCTCTATTCACCACAACTCTGTAGGCTCATCCGTCCAGCCGAATGTGGAACCCAGCAAAACTCCAAACTTTACCCAGCAAAGAGTACACCTGCCAAAGCCATGAGCCACCAGTTTCTCCAGTAGAATGGTATGGGAGGCAGTGTCAAAGGCTTTAGTAAAGCATAGGTAGACAACCCCTGGTTGATTCCTGGGAGTTGCCCCAACCCAGATGCAGGACCCTGCCACTTGGCCTTCTTGAACCTCATGAGGTTCACACAGGCCCATTCCTTGAGCTTGTCTGGGTCCCTACTGATGGCATCCTGTCCCTCAGGTGTGTCAACCACACCACTCAGCTTGGTGTGTATCTGTAAACTTGTTGTGGGTGCACTCAATCTCACTATGTATGTCATTGATGAGGATATTAAAGGGTACTGGTCCCAGTACGGACCCCTGAGGGACACCGCTCATCACCGATCTCCATCTGGACATTGAGCCATTGACCACTACCCTCTGGATGCCACCATCCAACCAATTCCTCATCCACTGAACAGTCCACCTATCAAATCCATCTCTCCCCATTTTAGAGAGAAGGATGTTGTGGGGGACCGTGTCAAAGGCCTTACAGAAGTCCAGAGAGACAACATCGGTAGCTCTTCTCTTGTCCACTGATCTAATCAGTCCATCTTAGAAGATCTCTATGTTGGTCAGGCAATAATCTGGTCTAAAGTAACTGTCATTTGTACTAGAGGACCAAAGATAAATAAAGATAGGAAGACCCTCTTATTCTGCTGTAGATCAAAAATGATGCAGAGGGTAGAGAAAAGCTAAGTGGACTAATGAAATATTCTATCCCATAGATCATTTTGATGGGATCAGACATCCCCCAGAACACTATAATAGGGACGACAACTACATTTTTACTAGGGTCCAATGTAAGTATGATGAAAAAAACATTAAAATCTCAGTGTACAGTTACAGGAAGGTAATTAAGACCTTTTAAGCTGTTGGCTGGACAGCTGTTACTGGCAATTCAAAGGAAACTGAAAGGTCACATGCTACCAGGTGCCCATCAAGGCACTCTATCTCTCCCCCTCCTCAACAGGACAGGGGGAAAAATACAATTCAAAGCTCATGGATCAAGATAAGGACAGGAAGATTACTTATCAAATACTGTCACTGGCTAAACAAACTTGACTTGGGAAAATTAATTGCATTTATTTCTAATTAAACAGAATAGGATATTGAGAAATAAGAACAAATCTAAAAACACCTTCCCCTCACCTCTCTCTTCTTTCCACAGCCAGCTTCACTCCAGACTTCTCTATCTCCTCCCCCTGAATGGTGCAGGGAGATGGGGAATGGGGATTGTGGTCAGTTCTTCACACGTTATCTTTGCCACTCCTTCCTCTTCACACTCTTCCCCTGCTCCAGCATAGGGTCCCACCCATGGGATACAGTTCTTCATGAACTGCTCCAGCATGGGTCCTTTCCATGGGGTGCAATCCTTCAGGAACGGACCTGCTCCAGCATGAATCTCTCCATAGGGTCACAGGTCCTGCCAGGAGCCTGCTCCAGTGTGGGGTCTCCAAAGGCTTCAGATTCCTTCAAGGCACACCTACCTGCTGTGCCAGGTGGTTCTCCATGGGCTGTAATGTGGATATCTGCTTCATCATGGACCTCCATGGGCTGCATGTGGACAACCTGCTTCACCATGGTCTTCACCATAGGCTGCAGTGGAATCTGCTCTGGCATCTGGAGCATTTCTTCTTCCTCCTTATTCACCAACCTTGGTGTCTGCATAGTTGTTTCTCTCACATTTTCTCACTCCTCTCTCCCAGGCCCTGTTGTGCAGCATATTTTTACCCTTTCTTAAATGTTATCACAGAGGCGCTACCAATGTCACTGTTTGGGTCAGCTTCAGCCAGTGTCAGATCCCTCTTAGAGCCATCTGGAACTGGCTTTGCCTAATGGGGACAGCCTCTGGCATCTTCTCACAGAAGCCACCTCTGCAGACCCCCCACTAGCAAACATTCCCAGATAAACCAAGTAACTGTAAGGATATTATGTGATAACAAATTATATAAGTGGTAAAGATATGGAAGAATATTTCCATATTAAACTAATGATCATTTTATGAGCAAAATGTTAAGGTCCTCCCACAGTAAAATTTATTGTCCCACAGTACATTTGTACACTATACGTTAGAAGATAAACTTAAAATGGCATTCCTCACTATTTACTCTCAAAACACAGGCCACACTACCTGCTATTCTCTCTAAGTCATACCTTAAGGCAAACTGGGAAAACAAAATATTCTTGATGCCAAAGACTATCTTAATACCCATTTTCCATGTAACTGCTGTCATCCTAACAACATATTTCCAACTATGAGAACACAGATAGCTTCCTGCAGAGCTTCTAATCTCAGGACCATTTTGCAGAGCAGCCAGGAGGATGTGCTAGTGTAATGAAAAAGCTGGTAACTACTGCCTAGAGATATAACACTTCATGTCTGCTTACTTCTCAAGCTCTGTTGGCTTGAAACAGGGATCCTAGCTCGGCTCCTAAATCTTTCCTTCCCTAGATAGCAACACATTATTCTCATACCAGATAGCTTAACTTATTGGCTGCCTACAGAACCCCTGAGATCCCTTTTAATTATATACAAAACTAACACACAAGGTCCATAAAACATTTCCAAGTCAGTCAAGACTGCTAACTGCTTAGATTTGAAGTGAACATGCTTATGTTTGGATTAAGCTGGTACTTATGTTTACACTGCAAGTGAACACAGAATATGCCAAAGATCAAAGTGGTATGATCTAGATCAACTAGTATGCACAAGGTTATACAATAGACTTCAAAGTTAGTGTCCCAGATTTGCTTCATTTAGAAGACAGCACAGGATTATTTTGGGGAAAAGATTCTAAAGTACATAAAGAAAGGACACTATTTCAGTACTTTTTTCCCCCACAAAAGGTTTAAAAAAATCTTCTTTTTGCTTGACATAATTTCCCTGTGGCATTGTGCCACCTCCACATAGCCGTCCATAACTCTTCTCCTGCTTGAAACAATCTTCAACATGCCACTCTTGTTAATGACTGAGATACCCCATGATGGTGCTTAACATTTAATAGTGCTAGAGCTCCACGTTTGCCCAAACAACCTTTTCCATTTACCTTACCTCAAAGGCGTTCTAATTTTTCTTCAGAGACAGAAATCCTTTAAGCCCATTGTATCCTTAGGCTACAAATTTACTGAGATTTAGGTTTCCAATAAGAGCACTGAGATGAATGCCACCTTCTCATTTATGAATCAATTTTTGCCCATCGGCTTTTCAGTGTTATTACTTTTTATTTTATTTTACACTCAAAGGGGAGAACCTCAGGAATACATACATACTCACACACAATGTTGGGGAAAAAAAAAAAAAAGGATGACAAACTTGAAATCAGAACTGAATAAAACATATGACACATTCTTCTCAACATATCCTAAATACAGAAATGTCACATAACATATAGTCACAGATACAGTATCTTTCTCATCTTCAGGACTCTTGTTTTGATCATCAGCACTTACCACAAAGACAAGCATGCTATTTCTTAGCGTCATGATCTCCAATGCTTGTGAGTGGTTAAAGAAGCACTTTTCTTTTCATGCACCAGAATTCAGCTGACACTGTCATCCACTTTCAGTGGGTAGCACGTTTTTGGTCTCAATGCAGACAGTACTGTACTTTGCTAAATTCTGTAAAGAGTCAGTAGCACATAAAAAATAAATATTTGCCTGAACCAACTAAAAATCCAGTGCCCCTCCTTTGTAGCTAAATTTCAAACAGATGAAGCAATATACTGAATGATTTAGAAAGCTTAGTTTCAAGAATCATGTTTTTTGGATTACTGACTTCTAAATTCTGTTTTATTTTAATAGTGTTTTGACTGAAATGAATATTGATCTTTATGTAAAGCCCAACAGGTTAAACATTTCTAATTAGGGATTTATGTGGTCATGGTCATGTATCAGGTCTAGATAAACTATAACCCAATTTTAACTGCTTGCTGGAAGACAGATACTATTCTTGCTGTATGGCTCAGAATTCATCCCATTTGAGTAATACCATGAAGATCAAAAGATAGAATCAATCTTCTGTCCAGAGTTAACTTGTCATGGCAGAACTCTCCTTCGCTACAGAAACACCCTGTGCAAAAACAGAACTGTCGTACTAACCAGGCAACATATTTGCCAAATCCTGATGGCATGAGTAAATTGGAATTTAAACTGTATTTATTACAGCTGTAATATTGCCTTTAATTATATCATTATATCATAAGGAACTATTTAAAAAAAGGAATAGGTTCAGTTGATGGGAAGGGAGGTATATTGCAAGTTCATAAGCTACCTAGAAAGCTCAAACAACTGAGCACAATATTTCTGTAAGTGTAGCATTTGGGAATTTACCTCTGAAGATTTTTCTGGAGAAACAGAAAACAGATTAGCTAAATCATGATATTAATAAAAACAATGACATGGAGTTCAATATCATCTATATATAGGCTTAAGGATACTACTGATCAATGGGTGACTAGGTCCCAAGAGATTCTGCACAAAAATTGAGACACTGAACCATACGATGTACTATACCATAAAGAGTCAAAGATCTCTCTTAACACCATGAAACCTGGCACCGCGACCAGACCACACCATTTATCTCTTAATCTCTGGTGGTTTTTTCCACATCTTTATTCTGCTCACTGTATTCTACATCTGGATTTCCAGTTTCACAGGCAGAAGGTGGAAGTGGTATAAGGAGTTGTGGGTTTACATTCCTAAATATGCCTTGTACTCAGATTAGGAAAAAGAAAGGGGGGAAAAATCAAAGAAAACCAAACTAAAACAAACCAAAAACCCTCTCAAGAGTGCTGTTACTTGCATTTGGAGAACAGGTCTTGCATAGCAAACATCCGGAAAAGCCATTTTCAAAGGTTATCTGAACTCATGTTAAATAGTTGACTATTCAACCAAGCAAAAAATAGATCCAAAGGATGAAATAATAAAGCACCAGGGACAAAAGATCCACACACTATTTAGCAGAGAATGAGGCTCTCTATAATGGAAACATAAGCAGAGTCTCCTACAGTACTTTGAAAAAAAATTATGGCAAGCAAAGCCTTGTGAAACATCAACATATTCTGTGACAGCTGTTTACCGTTTTTCCTTTTAAGCTGTTCACAGTTGTATGTCAGGGCAGTAATTTTAGGAAAAAAATAACGATCTGAATGCTTTTCCAGATACAGGCATGCAATAAAAATATACTCACCTGGAAATACATGATAATGGCATTGTTTGGTTAAAAAAAGTTTTGTGCAATGAAAGACTCTAACCCTTGAGTTTTCTAAAATGCCATTTTCAGGTTTAGATATGCATTGTTTAATATTCATAATTTATTTTCATAGTTTCTGGATAAGCCATTCAGAATGGCAAAGTATAATGGTTGAGAGGGGAAGGAGGGAAAGAGAATACAGTACAAAGCACCTGCAATATTTCCTGCTGTTTCCAGAAAAAAAAACCACAAGTATGAAAACCCATAATTTTTTGTTCTACTGAAGCAAGAAAGTGAGATTCTTACGGTAAAGTCTTTAAGATAAATTTAGATAACAATCCAAAAATAACACTGCTACAGGTTTCAGGTAGCTTTCGGAGTCCATGTTTTAATTTTGTTTTATGACAGTAATCCAGGACTTCTATTTTTATTTGTAGCTGTTGTTTTGTAAGAACTTAATGAAAAAATATCCTTAAAAAAAATAATATGAATATTGAAAAGCATTGCTATTATACTCTATCACTGTGTAAACCAGCCTTCAAAATCTCTGGGAAGCAGTGCAAAAGAAGTGAGTGATAGCACAGCACAGGTCATTGGGAACCTGTAAAGGCTTCTGTTGCTCAAAGCAGATTGGCAAATGTTACGTTTTTTCTTCCCAGGCTCCCTTTTACTTATATGGAAAGCAAAACCTGATATTGTGGAAGTGTTTTATTTGAATGGTATGGTTACAGACCTTGCAAGGAGCTGAAATGTCAGGCTTACTGAGACTGTCTATAGCTCCTTCACGTAAGAAAACAGGAAAACATTCTGTGCTTAATAGATACTAGCTTCTTCCTGTTCCCTCTCCCTGCTGACCTTAATACAGGTGAGACACAGCTTATTATCTTTGGCTTTATGACTCCAATAATATTCTCATATGTCACTAAGGAAGCTTGCCTTCCTAGATGGGAAACACTTACAGAATAATACAGCTTTTTTAGGAGAAAGCTTGCTGTTCCGCATGGAAAGATTTTGCTGAGGAAGCAGAGGCTTGAACAAAACCTTGGGTGGAGGCAGGGGGAGAATAGTACTTCTTTCAGCATAGGCACTGTTATGAAATGTTATGAGAGTTGCCTCAGTGATGTGACAGGATCCTTCTCTGAAATGAAAATATATATACATTCAAAACATTAGTTTACTGAAACTTCATTATGTATAATTAGGAAGAGTTATGACATCTTCTGCCAAAATTCCTTACATATACATGTATGGCAATGTCACAGAGTTAGTATCTGACAAATTTCTCTTACATGCAAGTATGGACTAGATAGACCAGAGCATCATCAGGAAATTAAGATAGAAACTGAGACAGTAGAAAGTTAGAAATTAAAAGACTATAGGATAGATTAAAAACTGGCCATAACATTTTAACTGGGATCTTCACTGGTAAGGATGAATATCTATTGAATAATATTTTTCTCCAAACTCTAAGGCTACTTTCCTAAGCAATGAGTTTAAACTACTACTTGCGTAGGCTGACCTGAGCAAGCTGTCAGATGCCCACCAGCCACTCTCTCACTCCCCTTCCTCAACAGGACATAGGAGAGAAAATAAGATAGAAACACTTGTGCGTTGAGATAAAGATGAGAAGACTGCAGAACAATTACTGCCATGGGCAACACAGGCTTGACTTGGGGGAAATTAATTTATTGCCAACTACAATAGAGCTGAGTGGTGAGAAACAAAGAAAAGAAAAAAGCACCTTCCTCTCACTCCCCCCTTTTTTCCAGGCTCAACTTCACTCCTTCGTTCCTGATGTGTGGATAAACCTGTTCTGGTGTGCTCTTGACTATGGGCTGCAGGCAAGGTGCTCTGCTCCAGTGCCTGGAGCACCTCTTTTTCTCCTTCTTCTCTCACCCTGGTGTCTGCAGGACTGTTTCTCTCACATTTTTCCTCACTTCTCACTACCAGGCAGCATTTTTTACCCTTTCTTAAGTATATTTTTCCCAAGGAGCCACCACCTTGGCTGCGGGGCTCAGCCGTGCCCTGCGGTGGGTCAGTTGGAGACAGTTGGAATCAGCTGTGTCCAGCACAGGGCAGCCCCACCCCCCCTCACAGAGGCCACCCCTGCAGCCCCCGCTGCCAGCACCTGGTCACCTACAACAAATAAATCTCTATTTAATCCTGGAAACCACATCTGTTATATTTAAAAAAAAAAGGGAGAAGGGAACATGGTGTAAAAAATATTAGGTGAACTATGTTGAAAAATAGAGTATTTAGCAAAATAAAAATGTACACACTTCACAGAACCACAGAATCATTAAGGTTGGAAAAGACCTTTAATATCATCATGTCCAACCATCAAGCCAACACCACCATGCACACTAAACCATGTCCCAAAGTGCCACAACCACACGTTTTTTGAACACCTCCAGTGATGGTAACTCCACCACCTCCCTGGGCAGCCTGTTCCAATGCTTGACCACTCTCTCAGGAAAGAAATTTTTCCTAATATCCAATCTAAACCTCCCCTGGCGCAACCTGAGGCCATTTCCTCTCGTCCTATTGCTAGTTACTTGGGAGAAGAGACCAACACCCACGTTGCCACAAAACCATTTCAGGTAGTTGTAGAGAGCGATGAGGTCTCCCCTCAGACTAAACAATCCCAGTTCCCTCAGCCGGTCCTCATAAGACTTGTGCTCCAGACCCCTCACCAGCTTCATTGGCCTTCTTTGGACACCCTCCAGCACCTCAATGTCCTTCTTGTCGTAGCATTTTTGTCATAGCATAGAGGCCAGCCTGAGTAATGAGACAGAGACTCATTCTGTGTAGTTGTAGAAAATTTTTCATATATTGTTCTTATTTACAGTCAAGATTAAATATGAAAAATGAAATATTTATCTTTTTAAAATCTAATTGAAACACTTGAGCCAGAAAGGTTAAACAAAGTTCAGGGAATAATCACGCAAACAATTTAAGGCCATGATTTATGTAGCAGGTTCAGAGTGATAATGAGCAAAACTGCTAATCAGTGCCCACAGATTTAGATAATAAATTCAATAGGTTGAAATGGGTATTTGTAGAGCAGCAAACATTAGTCTAATGATTGAATTAATCTCAACACAGAGAAATTCTTACATGCCAAATTTGTTTACCACATGACATGCTAATGAAGATGAAACTGGTAGGTCTTTACCCTTATGAATTAAAAGTGTTATCTGGGAAGAGTTGAAAGGGCATTAAGTGGTAAAATTTTGTAAGAGACACATGAAAAGATTTGAGCAAATAGGAGAAGACAATAGATAAGGTACTTATTCTTTATTACACTTTGTATGCCTGAACAGAAATGATTTGATTAGTACAGTGTATCAAAGAACCTACTATGAAAAACAGATCTAGAAACAGCCAAAGTGCATCATAATTAGCTGATCATTCTTGTGCTTCCTACAACTACATTTGTTGGATAAGGCGGAAAATCCATGCTTGTCTGTGCACACATGGCTAGAAGTTTAGTTCTCTATGCTAATTAACTTTTTATTCCTGATCATCAAACAAATGTGCTTACAATGATAACTAAGTACAACTTTTCTCAAATGTCTTGCTTGGAAAGGCATTATCTTGAAAAAAAAGAAAAAAACCACACCCCCAAAAAACCAAACAAAACTCCAACAATGAAAATCATTGCTTTTCTTTCATTTAAAAATGTCCAGTTTCTATTACAGGAACAACCAGCTATTACAGCAGAAAACACCCTTTTCAAGTTTCTTGCAGTTTGGCCCTTCAATACACAGATCAATGGCCTAGTCTGACAAACCTTTCAGAAGGCAGATTATAAGCAAAGCTGATCCTCAGCTACAGAAAGAAGATTAAGATTATTTTCAATATTTATTTTCATTTTCTTTTTTAACTGAACATCACTCAGCTGTTTTAAACCGGGACTTTATTGAAGTATCATCCAAATACTACACCAATCCACCCTTTTTGATTGTGTCTGGCTGATTGAAATGATCAATGCCGTCTAATAAACTCCATCAAAACAAAAACTGTTAATGACTTAAATAGACACTAAACCCAAATTTATAGTCACTTATCTGTTCCAGTTGAAAAGAGATTTTATTTTTTTCATCCAGTAAATTAATTTAAACGATCCAGTTATTTAGTCTGGGATAAAAAGTACTATATATCAAATTTAGTTGAAAAAAACAACATTTTGTTATCTTTACCATATTTTCCTAAGACTGAATATACCACTCTCTATGCCTGCCACGTTAAAGAAATTCATTTGCATATGGTGTACTTTCATTTCAGATGCACTGAACAGAATGTATAGAAATTATACACATTTGAAGAAGTAATACCACTTATGATATAAAAAAGAAAAGAAACAAAAAACAAAAAACTGTTCTTATACTACTGTTAGTGTTAGCAGAGATGTGCAATATACAAATATTTCCTGAATACAGTTTGGAGGTCAGTGCTATCTGCTCTTGAGCTTTACATCTGGCACCATGACAGTTTAACAACATTGGCTAGTCTAGACATGCTCCTCAGATCTCATAGCCTCAACTTAATTATACAGATTTTAATGGGCAGCCAGGGTAGAAAAGTAGAATACTGCTGTCAGTGAACTGCCAGATTTATGAGATGCCATATACCTTGTAGCAGAATACAACATTGAGTAGGCTGGCATCTTGTGATGGGCAAACATTTGACAAGACCAAAAAGGAAGGAGGCTGAATTAAGCAATATGACATTCATCTTTTCCCCCAACTAAGCGCTCTCTTTCTCAATTTGGGTTGTTTTCCAGTTTGCTCTGGAATATTGCAGTCTTATGAGGACAAGCTTTCTTCCTTTCAAGTTTGTTCAGTTGACAGAATGATTCATGGACATTTTTGAGCCATAAATAAAACAGCTTTCTGACTTTTCTGCAGCACAGCACTGTTCTGAAATGTTTCCATGTACATGGAAGAATTACCTGTACCAATGTCAGTTCCCCAGCACTCCATTTTTCATATACCATTCCTACACTGTTACGCATAATCTATCCAGCTGGTGGCTTACCTGACACCTTCCAAGCCATTCCTTTCTCTGCCTCCAGTAACACCAGTCTAATGTCTCTCCTTTTCTTGCACTTGTTTGTTGCACTTGTGCAACAGAGTAGGCAATAGCCCTGACTTACAGGACAGAAAGTGACTATTAACACATATTTTTAATACCAAAGTATTTTGTTCTGTTGGAGGGCATGACTCATATTATAGACTAGGAGGTTTAAGTGTGCATAATAATGCATAATTAGGATTAAAGAGACAATTTTTTTTTAGGTATCCTAGAGATGAATTAGACAGGCACCCTATGCCTAACACAGCAGTCCATATATTCAGTAATAGAACTTGTGAGCATAGCATCCTGGCTAAAAATTCTTGCAAATAGAGTCTGAGTAGACTGCACAGAGTATCAACAGAGCACAACCACTGGTTATTTTTAACTATGTCTATCTTTAGGATTAGTCATGCTGTCTCTTTAAATTGGGTAGCCAAAGGTCAGTATCATTAGTTAAAATCTGGATTATATGAACTTCTCTGCATCCTAGCTGAACGTGTTATATCTATGCATGTCAGTATGCATAGATATGCATATATTTATCTGTTACAGCTGGCATAGTGACCTATAGCAATCTATAACATATGCTAGATATTTTCACTGTTCTGCAAAAAGTATCATTAATATGTCTCCAAACAGTGTATTTGCTCATGCTAATAGAGATATATATTATTGTCTACTTACAACTGAAAATACACTATTTCCATTCATAATGAAGAAATAATAAAGGACATGTATGTATAATATATAAATTTAAAAAAGTAGACTTGGAGTAATGGCACAAATCAATTACACTATTTCATTTCTCATGAAAAGAAACTGTGAAAATATCATCCAAAGAACTGATACACTGAGGTGCGGATTATTATTTTTGAGTCATTTGGTTGTTCTGAATGATTCAAGGAATCTGCAGTTAAATCAGCTGAAAAAGGCAGCAGTGCAGGGAAATTTTTGATTGCACTTTTAATTTCACAAGCTACCCTACAAATGACTTTAAGATTGCTGGTAACACTACAGTACTACTAACCACCTACACATTTTTATTGAAACACTGTAGCTACAATCCATTAGTTAATGACTATTCTGTGCTTGCCAGATCACATTCATACTCACAACAACTGGTAAGTGGCCTGGTTTCAAGGGCCTTGCAATAACACTACCAATTAAACCCAGACTCTTTTGTTACATTTTTGCAAAATCAATATACAGTTCAAAAAAAAAAAAAAAAAGAAAACCCCAAAACACCCGAATTGTATTGGCTTCTCTGCAGACAATAAAATCTATTTTGTATGCCTTTGCTATGTTACAGTATAAGTCTTTGGCAATATTGAAATATGTGTTTGCATATTTCAAGTACATTTTAAATTGCAACAACTTATGTTGTGTTTTGACTTATATATTGCTTTCCCTGAAATTCAGTAGTTGACCACTGCCCTTTAACAGAAAAAGATTTGCCAATATTCATTAAAAGCTAAACATCAAAACTAGTCAATTATTCCATAGCACTGTAATGTCAGCCATATATATATTTTACATAAGCAAAAAGTGAAGCTTACACGTAAAGTGATAAACATGCACACCAGGAGTTTTTCAGACTAAAAAATATGCAATGATTATGAAATTGAGGTTTTCATTTTTTTCCAGTTATTTTAGATGGATGTATCATTTGTAACTGATGCTCTTATTTCATATAAAAGTTATATCTTCAATATCTATCTCCATGACATTTTTCCATAAATGCAGCTATGCAATGAAATACTTCAGTACTGTTCAGTAAGGATAAAGTAAAAGAAAGAAGTTATTCAATCTTTCTCAATGAACTTAACACTTTCTTTAGATTTTGAAGACAACACCAATCTAATCTAAAAAAGTAATTGGGCATATCACCAAGAAAGCAAAAAGAATCCTTTCTCCTAAATGGTAGGCACACAGAATGTAATTTCAAGTTTTATCTTGAAAATGACTTTTTTGTGGGTTTTTCAGGGTGAAGAACTTTAAAACCACCAGAAATATGCTGGGAATATTTAAATGTGCAGTATTTGGATGATAGTTCAGTAACGTAAATTTACTTAAAAAGATAGGTGAGTTGGCCGATGGAGAAAGAAATATATGTTATTAAACTGTATGTCTACATTAACTTTCAGGAATGTACTTCTGACACGAATCTCCTAGTCATCTCTACGTGACAGCCTTGGGTGTGTATTGTGAAGCCCTTTTGCAGCACAAAAATGGGATTCCTTTTTGGATGAAAACAAACTAGAATTACTCTGCAGTAACTAATGTGCATTCAGTCCATGGGACCACACAAATCCAGAGTAAATGCCACAGAAGTGTACGCAGTAAACGTTGTGTCCTTAGCATCACCTGTGTCACAGTCAGACCTGTTCCTACTGTGCTGTATATTACTTACCAATGTAGCTATAACAACACCGATTAAGGTATACAAATTATATATAGGTATATGCAAGAAAATATTTTTTCTGCTTTCTCCCAAAGATGACCAGATGTCACTAAAAAAAACCCCATTTTTTTTTTAATTTTATGGTGATGTAGCATGGGGTTTATATTGAAAATCTTTTTGTTAAAACTGCAAAATTTTTTAAGCTTCCTGAAGAGTTGAAGCATTATTCATGTCTTTATTTATGTATTTAACTGATTGCAGATGGGGAAAAAAGAGGTTTCAGGCCTTGGTAAAGATTTTGTGTATATTTCCCTTTCCTTGCCTAAGATAAATATATCTTAAGTTTGGTTGCTTATGATGTTACCACATCTAGATGCCTTCTCTCCAGAAGGCATGCCTTCACCTCGGCAGCAAAGAATAAACAAATGTAACATGCTGTGTATGGTGAACAAGATAAGCGTTCTATTAATATTTTCATTCTCCCTAGTTATCTTCTTTTAACATGCATCAGTATGAAAGCGGATAAAGTTTTAGAATAAGAAAAGATTCAACTGCTATTCCTATTTCTAGAAGGTTTGTTTATATATGTTTTAGACTGTAAATGTCATTCCATATTTGTTTTCAATCTACTTAGTTTGTCTTTCCTCCTCCTTCTCTTATTTAAGACAAACAGATCAAGTTTATGCACAGAAACATAAAACATTCCTTGGGAGGGCAAATATTTGAAAGAATATTCATTACCTATGTAAGAGAGAACTTTCAGAACTTGTTCAGGGAACCTCCCTTCATATGCATGGACTTTGCTTAGATTTACAACAAAGCAGCAAACATAAAATCTAAGAAAAACAAAAAGACAAAACCATAAAAGAAGTACAATACACAAAATGAACACCGAGTCCAAGACTAGGTCAAATCTGAAGACACTGATATATAAAGCTGTTTCTTAAGATGACACAATTTTTCTACCAAAGGACTAGATTTCCTTCTTGGAATGCAAAAGTTTATCAAGCTATTTGCTTTAAGGAAGGAACTCAATATCCTGTGACTGGATTTGATGAATGTCCCATATGGACATTATTAAAGAGACAGTCAAAATGCAAAATCTTCACTTTAAGGCACGCTATTTTTAAAAATGGCATGAAACTTATACTATTTACCAGAAAATATGTGGTGTTGTTTGGAGGAAGGAAAACTAATTAACGAAGTAAAATGTTATTAGAAATCTTTCTTTAGAACTGTGCTTCAAAAGATAGGCTGTTTTAACTTCGGATATACCAAAAAAGAGGAAGAGTAAGGGATGCAAATTGCTATTTGTATTAAATTAGTACTGTAAAAATGAGGCAGGAAATTAAAAAGTACCCTTTTCCTTTGACAAATGTTATGTGCAGGTAGATAAGAAAGACTGTTAAATGTCCCAAAAGATAAGAGCATTCTCTTAGCAACAAGAACAGCTGAGATCCATCTCATAAAAACGGATTTGTTGGAATCAACTAAATTTAGGTGTCTAAGCTTCCCCTATACACAATGGTAATCTAGTCAACATAGTCTGGAAAACTATGCCTCTAAGTAGACACACACGCTTGGTAACTGAGTGGGTATCTAGGCTCAGTTCTGATAATGACTAGGTCTTTGCTGACTACAACAGGAGCTCAGACTAAGTCACATCTGAATGAGTTATAGATACATAGAGAGGGTACATATATATATATATATCACCTGCATTCATACCAGTAGTCACCTAAATCTGCTGATTTCTTTTTAGATTAATCTCAGCCTCAACTTCACTTCTCCTGCTTAACCATTAGCATGCAATGCCGGTTTAGGAATATCCCAGGGTACCCAAGATATTTGCATGTGGATGTCAAACATGAAAGAAGGGAGTGCAGTTAAGAATGGGTAGGTAGCCTCAGGGTATTTCAAGTAGCAACAGATGCCTACGTGTAACAAATTATTTGAGCCATACATGTACATTCTGGAGCTAAATTCCATCCCAAAGGTCTATATGCAAGTTTGGTGTTTAAGCTCCTATTACTCTGAATAGAAATATGGTAAATAGAGTGAAATTTAGCCAACCTGTTTTAGGTACCTGCTCTAAGATGAAATGAAAGCTCTAGTGCTCAATAAATTAAAAAGGGAGCTTAGACAGCATAAAGTTTTAGATCTCTATGTGTAAGCATTCAAATTCAGGAGTCTAAAATACGTAGCCGAGTTGCATCATGAATGTCTGGAACTAACACACGCACCTCTTGGCTACTTACTACTGCCTTCATTCATAACCTGTAGTGGGATATAGGCACTTCCCTATGAAATTTACTTGACCGATTTCAGATATCTACCTTAGGAGCTAAAGTGCTTTCCCTATGTAGCTTCTTCCACTCACACACAAAGTGCAGGACTAGACAGACCATTGGTCTTAGTCCTTTATTATGTTCTTATGAAGCCTACCATGGTCTATAACTTTCTATGTGAAGAGTGTTTAAGCAAATCAGTGTAGATTCTGAGTCTAAATATAGATGCCTTATAGTTGCTTTTGGTGTAATTTGACATGTCTTTTCATTAGCCTGCTTGGTTTCTCAGAATAAATAGCTCCTGTGGCATATATGCTAGAGGTGGATGTGTTGCATACCCTATGACATCATAAATGGCACTACACTATTATGTTTAGGCAACTGGATTAGAAACCAGTAGCTTGGATTGCACATATTTATGTTTATTTTGGTTTATATCCTATGTATAGTACTACACAAGATATCCTACCATGAATTTAAAAGTTTATAATTCATTTACCTTAGACAATACAGATTTTTTGTTCCTACTTTCTTCACATCTGTATTGCACAGTCCATACAAGACAAATTTAATTAATTCATAGAATTGCAGAATCACAGAATGGCTGAGGTTGGAAGGAACCTCTGGAGATTGTTTAGTCCAACTTCCCAGCTCAAGTCAGGGTCAGCTAGAGCCATGTCCAGCTCAATTTTTAAAATGTCCAAGCATGCAGACTCCACAACCTGGTGCAGAGTTCTATTAACCTGATGGTAAGAAAGTGTGTGTGGTTTTTTTTCTTATATTTAAACAGAATTTCTTTGTACTTCAGTTTGTTCCCATTGCCGCTTACTGGACTCAGCGCTTCAAATGTAACAAGTACGTGTTTGCCATTGTGAATAGGAGTTGCACTGCTCAAACTCCATTAGAAACAGAATGTAAAATATCAGAAAATTAACCTTAGTGTAACAGAGAGTCATAGCTGGCAATAATAACTTTCACTGAATTTCAGAAAAAGCAATCTCAAAAATCTCAAACAAATATTGCTGGCATAATCACACTATCACACTTTTAAAAGGTGTATTGTCTTGAATATAGTTATCTGATAGAGCACCTAGAATGGTAATACAGCCCTTCTAATCTATTTAACCATGATTAAAGATACATATATTCAGTTGTGTTTTTTACTTTTACTTCACATGGAAAGTCTCTAAAGAATAGAAAAATCTGTTGCTGTTCTACTCTTAAAAAGTACTGTTAAATAACATGCTCATGAGGCATGGAAAAGTACCCACTCAGGTCAAAACAATGAATGGTAAAGAGAGAAACTGTTTTTTTAAAAAGTATATGTTTTGGAAGAGTTATATTTTAGTGTTCTTATTGTAAACGTTTAACTTGAAACTGTTGACTATGTCATTTATCTGTAAAAGTGTTAGAAAGGATTGAATGATTCACTGTTCTTTTGTGTTCTGGCCAGATATGGGACCAATATTCAAGAAAGAAAGAAAAAAGAAAAGTGCTTAAGAACAAAATAGTGCAACTTTCAGAATTCTACAAAAAACCTAACCAATTTATTACAGATTCAAGGTGACTTAAGCACCAGGTCTAAACTATGGACACCAAACATCCATTTTATCAAACAAAATGTGAAAAGTTGATTCCGTCGAAGTCAGTAAGCATCGGAATACTGTTTTCTCTGTCACTGAAGATCATTAGATTAAGGAATCATTCTGAAACGTATGCTGTAGATCTAAGGGAAGATAAGCACTTTTTTGTAAGTTATTGGCTAAGATTTCTGACCTGTATTATACAGGAAGCTGTACCGGGCAAAAATAGTTCCTCAGGCCCTAAATATCTATATACTTCTGGAAGTCAAATGCTTCCTGTTGACAAAAGGTGGTACAGTCTCACAGACAAGAGCTAGACACTGAAGATAAATGCTTTATACTGGGAATACAGTATCTACTTAACACTCTGGTGGGTTAACATTGTCTGTCTGCTAGGTGCCCACCAAGCCTCTCTATCTCTCTCCTCCTCATCAAGGCAGGGGAAGAAAATAAGATGAAAAAACTCATGAGTTGGGATAAGGACAGGGAGATCACTCACCAGTTACTGTCACCAGCAGAACTGACTCAGCTTGGGAAAGATTAATTTAATTTATCACCAATTCAAAGCAGAGTAGAATTGTAAGAAATAAAAGTAAGAACATCTTCCTCCCATCCCTTCCTTCTTCCCAGGATCAACTTCACTCTTTCATTCCCTACTCTTCTGACGACTCCTCCTCCTCACTCCCTGCTGAGTGGTGCAGGGGGACAGGGAATGGGAGCTGCAGTCAGCTGACAACACTTTGTCTCTGCCACTCCTTCTTCATCACACTATACCCCTGCTCCAACATGGGGTCCCTTCCAAGGGATATGGTCCTTCACTGACTGCTGCAGCATGGGTCCTTTGCACTGGGTGCAGGCCTTCAGGAACAGGCTGCTCCAGGGTGGGTCCCCCATGGGCTGCACCTCCTCCCAGGAGCCTGCTCCTGCATGGGCTCTTCATGGGCTGCAGCTTCCTTCAGGGCATATCTACCTGCTCCAATGTGGGGTCCTCCACAGGCTGCAGGGGACACCACGGTCTTCTCCATAGGCTGCAGGGGACTCTCTGCTCTGGTGCCTGCAGCACTCTCTCCCCTTCCTTCTTCACTGACCTTGGTGTCTGCAGGGTTGTTTCTTTCACATTTTTTTTAGTCGTCTCTCCCAGCTGCTGTGCAGCTTTGGGCGGCAGTGGGTCTGTTTTGGACCCGATGGGAACTGGCTCTGTCTAACATGGAGGTAGCTGCTGGTCTCTTCTCATAGAAACAACCCCTGCAGCTCCCCCACCACCTGCAACCATGCAATGTAAACCCAATACAAAACCCAAGGGAAATAAATCACTGGACTATGTTGAAATACAGCCTTGATTTAAGAAATCTTGTGTGAAATTCTATGCACTGTGCTATGACAGAATTTTGACTAGATAATGATAATGCTTTAAAACTTAAATAATCGACGGATCTCTGCAGTAGGTTTGGGCTTACTGTGGTAAGAAGAAAAGCCTTGTGAGAAGATAACTCTTACCTATAGGAGAAAACAACTCTTAGCAATTCCTTAAATCAGTTTTTTGTTTTAGTTTGCACAGCTGGCAAAATCATATGTGGTTTTAAACTGTCCTAGGTATCAGCAGCAACGGCAGTCACAGGCATCAGCTTTTGCCTAATCTGCAACCTTTGCCTTCCTTTAATCTTCTAACCCTTCTAAGTTTTTCTTACAAGCCTGAATAGTCCCCATACCCCATCTGGCCTTTTCATCTCACTGCTGAGGACCCGAAATTTCTTGTCTTGGATGGCAGCAGCAGCTAGCGTGTTCAGACACATTAGGTGTTAATTTTACAGAAGTGATGGGACAAGTTCCGCTCTCGCTGCCCATTCAATGGCTATGCCATCCTGATTTACACTCCATTTAGCTGTGGCGTATGGGGGAACAGAGAGTAGAACAGGAACAGATGTAACACAGTGGCTTTCCTAAACCAAGGCAATTTTAAAATCCTCACTGTAATGCAGCAGCAAAGAGATGTAAAGAGATAGCAATACCTCTTATACTTCTCAGTTTTATTTATCTTTTTAAAGAAATAAGTGCATGGGCTAAGATTTAACTCAGACTTCAGACTATTTTATAGCTCTTCAGTAGGCTAATTCACCAACTTGACTAGTTTTTCTTACTTCTACTTGCCTGTAGCTAAATGTGACAGTGTTAGATTCTGTGTGAGATATGAACTTGTGTTTAATGAAATGGAGGAAATGACTCAAAGGCAAATGTTCTCATTTTAGTTCACATAGAGTCTCATATTATGAAAACACAAGAATAACTATGGACAGTGATTTATCTAGAGCTAAGCATTAACAGAGTAACGTAACATTTCTTCCTACACCTTTGGATGTTCAGCTATGGAATACAATATTGCCAAGTATGACAAGAAACTTTTGAGGCAACAAAATGAAAGACAGGATTAAGCAGAGGGTATGCCCACAAGGTTAAACCATCGTCACCCACTGGGTGTAATGATAGTGACACTGTAAAACCAAAGCTCTTTGCATGAAAAGCTTAGCTTCTCCACATGGGACCCTATCATATGACCAAGTGTAATACAAGACAGTCTTGCCATTATTCTGAACTTTAATCATAATTAAACCACTGCCACAGAGATATTGCTGCTTATTACTGGAATTATAGTATGATTTAATACCCCTGACGTCACTTGACAAAACCACAATAGTATTAGGTTTATTAAAATGTGGGAACTTGGATATTGATCAGTCACATTTATCCATACAATTTTTAAGGTATTGTAAATAAAAAAGCTATCCACAAACAGTATTATTGGTAAACAGTATTATAACATTACTTTCAAGAATATGGAATTGCTTTGGAATTTGTAATTAATAACTTAGGACATAATATGGTATTATACTTAATTTACTTACTTTACTAAATAAAAAAGTTGACCTTCAAAACAGTGATTTTGTTACAATTTTTTCTAGAGCTCCCTGTTTTTATAAAGCTATTACTTTGTGTTATGTAACCTATATGGATGCTACTTATTAATAAGGTGTAGAAATGAGGCAAACATTTACTTAGCTTCATAAACATATATCAGAAGACATAAATATTATTTTTCTGTCTGGTTTTAAAACACTGGAATTATTGCATAGATTCATCCACAGTGTGTACTAGGCTTTCTCCCCAGAGCAGTTCTAACATTCTGCTAAATATACGCTATTCCTCTTTATCTCTTTGAAAAAAAAATGAAACACATCCACAGCTTGCAGCTATCAAAATGTGATTTATCAAGCATTTTCATGAAAGTGCTTTTTTCCCCTTCTTTACACTAGGAGGCACATTTTTCCTTCATACAGTTCTATCGCACAGCTCTGCTGCATGACATCCTTAGATATGTTAACAATTCCAGTCTGAATTTAAGTCCCTGACAATCTCTACTAAACCACAGTGAAAGAAGAAATCTTCACTAATATGGTGTTTTGGTTTTTTCTTATGCCAATGAAAACCACACCTATAGTAAGGAAAAATAATATTCTGCACCTGACTGCTGGCAAGCAAAAGCACAGCTTTCTTTTTAGTGATTACTGAAGAAATAATTCACATTAAAATACATCAGACAACTGTACACTTTTAATGTAACTGATGATAAAGACGATGTTTGTGTTAAAAGAGCACTTCCTGATACACACATTTAGAACCATTAAAAAGCAGGTTTTTTAGTACTAACTGAGGCTATACAGTCATAAATTTTACAGTGACCTTTTTTTTTCCTAGATCTTAAAGAAACTTTATGTTTTCTTAATTCTTATCTGACATACTAAAAGGTAAAAACTTTAATCAGGTGATTGATCTTTGGAATATCTTCCTTTAATTTTTATAGGAAGTGTACTATACACACCCTCCAAATGAAAAAGAGAGCGTTCATTTGGAGAGCATGTGAGGTAAGCATTCCACACACCAAAGCACAGTTCAGATTATTCAAAACCATTAGTTTCCAAGAAATTATAGAATCATCTTTCTGGCATGTGCCTTGTTTTGCTTTGTTGTGTTTTTTAATAGACTCTCAACACTCTAATATTTACAACCTTTCTCCTCTGTTTTGTCATCATGATGACGAACAATGTAGCCAGGTAATGTCATGCTGTTTTCCCTTCCTCTTGGCCCATGATTCTGGCAAAGTCATGGCCCGCCATGCAAGGCTAACATTGTTAATTACTGCATTTAAATGCAATAAAATGTTGTAACATACATAAGGCTTGTCTTACAAATCAATATTGTATGCAAAATTAAATCATCATAACCATGACTCTTGAATAATGAGACTTCCTGTAGTAAATTTGAATTGCTTGTTGTTATCATCATTTAATAATGCATAATGAAACCACAGTGCTGGTGTTGCTCTGTAGTGTCATGTTATTTTTAAACACGGTGAATTGTTGTTCACTGATGGAAAAATTCTTATAAGGCCTATCAGGGTGCAAATGAGACAAAGGTGAAATAAAAGGAAGTTGCAACCAGCAGATCAACATCATAGTCCTCTGAAAATCAATTAATACTGAGCAACTAGCAATGGTGAAATGGAAAAGATATCTTAGCGAACTGAATGAAACCCCAAAGTTAAAAGACTATACAAAGACGACAGGTTTGAGTGATACAAACCAAACTCGAACTATGCACGTCGCTATCAAAGTTCTTATAAATCTTATTTTTTACTTCATATTTCTATCTTGTTGCCTTTCTCTCATAACCACAGTGATAGTGTGTGGCTGGCAATGTCAGTGTTTGGCATCTCTCTTCATTTCAGTTTCCCCCAGTGAGACACATTGCTGTTTAAGATTAGCTAGATGAATGTACTCTCACTGTGTGCGTTTCTTTCATTAAATCATGTAATTGTAGCTCTTGTGTCTCTGTAGAAGCTAATGATTGAAAGAAAATATGGCAATAAGGTTTCTCACACCTTTGTGTAAAAATGTTATCAAGACTTTTGGCTCTTTTTTTTTTCCTATTTCAGACCTGGTCACCCTTCAAATATAATTAAAATAACAATACAATATCAAGAAACAGTGGTTGCATTTTTATTCACACAACTTCACAGTGTACAGTAATAAACCACACAATTCACTGAGCATTAAAGCCATTAACCAAAATTGCTCTCACCGTGAGGCAAGGACTTTACTATCAAGACTGACATCATATTCCCATGAGCTGAAGCAAACCTTTGCTTATAATTAACTTTTATAAAAATACAGTGGGACAAATCTGTATTTTTTGTGCAGATTTTATTCTTGCAGATCATTAGAAAATATTCCCATAAGCACTTCTTTTTCTCTTCAGTTGAAAATTTTAAAATCAAAATAAAATCTTTTTCTGCAACATTTATCATCCAAAACTAGCAGCAGTATATGTACATGGTAATACTATTACTCTCCACTAAGATTTTTTCCTTACTTTATAGCTATATCTTTTACCTCAACATGCCCCAAATATTTTCATAAACAGCAATCCCTTAAACAGCCCCTGAAAGCAAACTACCTCTACTGTTAAATGTAACAACTATTTAACATTTCACCTCAATGGAACTCGAAATTCAGTCTAGAAGTGCCAAAGAATACAATGTTGAAATGATACTACATCAGTTTTTTTTAACCATGAACATATGTAAACACCCGCAAAGGAATTTTGGCATATCACCAGATAGCATTTTTCTCTTCTGAAAATTGCCACAAGATCTTCAATAACCATAAACTGCTTTAACCTCCATTTCACGTCTCATCCAAAAACTTGTGCCTGCAGCAGCAAAATAACTTTTAACACAATGCCTAGGCAATAACTTGGTACTGAATAAGATATAAAAGTCAAATCCATCTAATGGGCAGCATCACTGTCTTCCTGCCCTGGGTTTTCCTAGGATGATTTCTGTCACAGTAATGACCACATCATTCCATTCTTGGTTTGTGAGACTTGATGAGATATGGAATGCACTGTTTCAATGTCTGTTCTAATTCAGTCTGATAAAAGGTTAAAAACCTGTACTTCAATACTTCAGTTATCATCAGTACAGTCCAATGGTTAGATTTTCATGACTTTGCCATGAATTTAGCGTCCTCAAGGCAAAATGGGTGTAACCACAAGACATATCAAAACTTTTCATATAGCTTTGAAGAACACATTCACTCTGACTAATCTTCTATTAGTCTCTGTATTAAGGATGAATAGATCACCATGATTAATATATTAATTTGTGCAATGTGCTTGACACAAACTTTCTAAACCCACATTTTTAATAACTTGGTATGAAGTTTACTAAGCACATTTTTCCTCACTCTCCTGCAGGATTTCTATGTCTCATTTTGAAGAGATGTGCAATACAGAGTCAGTGAAGCCAATGTGACAGTGCCAACATGCAGTGCTGCCTTAAAACTCCTCCCTGATCTCTTTAAATCTTTCACACGTCTCCTACGTAGTCAGAGAATTAACAGAATAATTCCACTTAAGCTCCTCACTTGCTTAAGCAGACATACATTCTTGGTCCTGAGTCAATCCAGTAGTTGCTATTCTTTTATAGTTCTTTGTATTTCAACAGATTTAGGATTTAAGAGCATAGTTCCAACAACATTTCTGTTTTGGTAAAGAAAATAAAATGCAAGTGTCATATCAAGAAAAAAAAGGAAAGGAAGGGGAAAGGGAAAAGGAAACTAGAATATAACTCTGAGACAATAAAGCATTTCAATTTTTTTCTTCGTAGAGTCTCACCCAACACACACTCTCTGTCGTCCCGCAAAAACTATGAGAAAAATGTTCCTAAGGTCAATATTCCATGGCATTCTCATCTACCATGATTTAAATATCATAATTCAGATTGAGCTCTGCCCAAATGAGAACATGGACCTTAATATTGTGCATCAGATCCCAAGGCCACCTTCTCTTCTGGTTCGTATGGGCCTAGTGACAATTTAAACATCTATACAAGAGGGAGAAATGCCAGAGGGAGAAACTAATTCTTATTTCTATACTCCTGTGATGCAAGAGAACTCAAGTTTCTCAAGGTTAAAAGATAAGACACTTAACTTTTGTCTCCACCTTCTAGACAGAAAACAAGAGGCTTAATGGCAGCGTTACTCCCCTCTCCCAGTTTCAGTATGTCTAAGTCTCCACACTCCAATGCCAAAATACTACTCACAGTATTGATTAAGACCTCACTTTGTTTTTTAGTACTGTCACAAATACTGCAATAATGTAAATCTGTGATAGAGGAGGAGGAAAGAAGAAGAAATGAAGAAGTTCCCAAAGCAGACAAACTGCGCATACATAATATCTGTATAAAAATGCATCTCTGACCATTCCAAAAAACAGAACATCATGCCATTCCAGCCTAACAAAAACCCCTGTAGTTGTTGCTGTTAGAAGGGGGAATTGTAGGTATGTTTGTTATAGAAATTTGGATTCTTTAAATTTTTCAGTGCTTTCACTGATTTACTGTTTTCCAGGTTAGTCTAGCAGATAGTGCAACCTCCATGTCCTTGCTCTTTAAACGTGTGTCTAGAATTACTTTCCTAAAAGAAAGTCCAATGTTAAATAGCAACAGTACCGTAAACATCAAGAAAAGCTTGCTACCATGTAGGACTTCCCTCTTCCCAGCTGTTCTCACTTACTGTGTCTAGAGCTGTTTTTTCTCACTGGATATATTTTTGTTTCTACAGTCAAATTACATGGGGTACTTCAGGCAAACTACATTATTTCCTACCAAGCGGTATGAGCTATCAAGACCTAACAGTCATGCACGTGCTTAAAAACACCTCTACCATTGCAGAGCTCAAAGGGAGGAAAAAGAAAATAACCGAGTTACGAAAGCAACTCGGATAAACAGAGCACTGACAGTGACTCACCCGAGTTGGGGTCAGAGTTGCCATCAGCTTCAGTCCTCTTGTCCGGTGAAGCCTGGTCGTAGAATTCGTCCTGCGGCTGAACCAGAGGGAGAGGGTGTGAGATCAGGGTTCCACCACCCACCGGCTCGTGGTCTCCCAGACCACTGTCACTGCAGCTTTCCTGGGAGCCATCAGGGAGGTGAAATGTAACACGGCGCTGGGACTACAAAGAAGAGCACAGGACACGCTGATTAGTGCTCTTCTTTTCTGTTCTCCTGACTCTTTTTTTTTATTACTATTAACTTTTGACATATAAATAGATTCCTGGCAATGCTTATGAGGCAATTGTTATTATCATGTTTGCTTGTTGTTTTGTTTTTTTCTTTTTGCTTGCTTTTTGAGCAACCCAGGGAAGATGGCAGGCAGGAGAGCCGAATTTCGAAGGACTACATCTGCTCACGTGTGAAGTGTGTTAAAAAAGCGATCAGTAGACAGTTAAGTATATTTCTCATAATTTAAAAAGCATGATCTATAAAAAGTCTCTCTGAGAAGCAGAAACCATTGGAAACTATGTTGGAAAAAGAAAACGGCATAGGTATATATTCCTGAGGTTAAAACCTGTTTTATCACGGTTCATACTGGAAAAAAAGTCCATCAAGTTAACAAACCCATAAAAATAGTTTTCATCTTCCAGGGATAGAAGGATATAAATACATAACTATAAGGATATTTAACTGATAGAAATTATGTAACTAATATGGATATTTAAGACTGATAATACATCTGTGAAATCACAGTGGTCAGCAAAGAATCACAAAATGCAGTGATGGAATAAGCAATTATCACTCTGCTAAGAGAAATAAAAATAAACAGCACATGCTTTGTTCGAAACAACAGAGAGACAGAATTACAAGTTTTCCTGAACTTCTTGAAAAAAAAAAAAAAAAATCACAGTCATCTCAAAAGAAAAAAGACCCAAACACCTGCAGTGTACACTTGGTTTAGATAACCATTATTGATTTTGAACCTCTCTCATCTGGAGAAATAACCCGACCTTGTGAATTGTGGCCACAGAATGATACAGTGATTCCCCATGAGCTCCAGAGCCGATAGCACTGCTGCGAATTGTTTAGCAACCGCGACTGTTTGATTCATGAAAGGAGTATTACAGGTCTTCATGGATCAAAATACTGCATCTTTGAAACATCGGAAACAACTAGTTCAAGAGTATCTCAAGAGAGTGGTTAAATTCAGTTAAGCACATCTTCCCACAAAAATGAGTTTCAGCAGCAGGGAGCCTGAGTGATCTAGTTAGCAAGATTGGTTTAGAATAAGGAAGAGATTCACAAAGTTTCCCTTAAGCTTAATAACTGTTTAGATTAGTAGTTACTTTCTTATTAATACCAGCCGTCTGAAAGTTATGGGCTATATCTAACCTAAACATTCAAGATTTCTACGCAGTCAGTAGAGAAAGGAACATCAGGAAGATACTACAACAGGTATCTTCCACTAATTACCAATTTTTAAGTAGCTAAAATCAGGTGTCCCGTATCCATCCCAAATACAAGTAAGTTTTCCTGAAGTTAATGCAAAAAGTATCAGGCCCTGACTCTCCTTTTTTTTTGCCTGACTCGCTTTTTTTCACACTAATTTTTTTTAAATGAGGAAAACCTCAAGTTAATAGTACTAACTGTATGTTTGCTTATTAAAAACTGTTCGTTAATGTTAATTGCTACCATTTTACATGATGATCAATATGCTCTACCAGGTTTCTTTTTATTCATGTCCCTTGGGTGGACATAGATAGTTGATTAAATCAATTTTGGATTACTGTGTAATTCAGTATTGAAATAAATGTAATATTATTTGCTCTTGGCTGTGATTTTATAATTAGCATTTTCTTTTAAGTTCCTTTTCTAGCTTTAGGATTAGAATCCAGCTGTAGCAAAACCAAACAGATCCTCGAAGTTATTGGGTTGTATTCATTTACATCAACAGAGGACCTAACTCTATAAACTATCATTAAGCAAACTTTCACCTCATACTTAGTTTTTCTTACAACATTTTCATTCTGGAATTGCCACCCTGAACAAATTTTGGAATCACTAGCAGGCTCTTTCCCTTCAATATGAACGAAATAGAAGTATAGCTAACTACACAGTTTAAAATCTTCTCTTACCATAGAATCATAGAATCAAATCATAGAATCGTAGAATCATAGAATAGTTTAGGTTGGAAGGGTTGTTTAAAGGTCATCTAGACCAACCCCCCTGGAGCAAGCAGGGACACCTTCAACTAGATTACGTTGCTCAGAGCCTCGTCCAACCTGACCTTGAATGTTTCCAGGGATGGGGCATCTACCACCTCTCTGGGAAACTTGTTCCAGTGTTTCACCACTCTCATTGTGAAAAATGTCTTTCTTCTATCTAGTCTAAATCTATTCTCTTTCAGTTTAAAACCATTACCCCTTGTCCTGTTGCAACAGGCCCTGCTAAAAGGTCTGTCCCCATCTTTCTTATAGGCCCCCTCTAAGTACTGGAAGGCTGCATTTATTTTCGGTAACACAAATTTAGACATCTGTTTTTCCAAAGTGATAATTTATGTCTCTAGTAAAATCAGTATGAGGCACATGAAAAGGAGATTACTTTTGTTTTTTTAAACTAAAATACTCTATGAGAAAATATGTATGACTGAGAAAATTAATCCTTAAAGTAAGGGAGGAGATTAAATTTTCAATTTAAGATTCTGTAAAATAATTAAATCCCTGTAATTAATTAAGCACCAAATAAACAGAAATACATAATTATAAAAATGACCAGTTTCATGAGTTATGTAGTAAAAGTACTGATCTTGGATAACAAAAGTTCCTCATACTAGCCAAAATCTGCTCTGACAGATGACTAACAGCCAGTAAAATGGCACGGGACTAACACTAGTACTGGCAACTTCTTAGCTAATAGTGCTATAAATTTTTAAATCCATGCTTAAATGATAAAAACAAAATATATCAGCATGGCTTTCTGAACCTCTCACTGAGGACCGCACAAATCATAAAGGATTATAAAAAAACTAAAGGTCACATAAACAGTGATGCAGTTCCAAAGATGATGAATGGACATCATGCAGTCCGTCAAGAAACTTTAGACTAAGTTGTGCCATCAAAACTAGGAGGGGAAAAAGCTTTTTACAAAGAGAGGCTCAAAGCAAGCGCTTAAGCTTAGGCATATCATATTACTTCCAAGTGAAGACTGTTCACTCAGTTATGAGGGTGTTAAGTAATGTGATATGTAGCCGCCTCCTCCAGCTGCCTGGTCCAGGACCCTCCTGCCCACCCACTGGAGCCCAGCCTGGGGACACGGGGTCTCTGCCCAGGCTGAGGGATGTATCTACCACTTTCCCCTTTGTACCAGCGAAGCTGCTGCAGTGCTGAGACTGAGCATGTATCCCAGACACGTACAGAGAGGACACTGACATGGCCACAACTGTGGCTACACAGACAAGGCATCGCCTGCAGCAGCACCCACATTCAGGACTCACACCAGACACAGGCACAGGCAGCCACGTCCCCTCCTCCCCTGGGGCTGGCAGAGGCAGAAGGTCACTAGTGCAGCACATGCACCACACTCTCCAGGTTCACAAGCACACAGACATTTACGAATCCCCTGAGCACTGACTGGCAAAGCCCCCCTTCCTGCCCAGCACCCCTGCCAGGATCCCAGCCCCACAGCTCCTCGACTCACCGGCTGGTCCAGCTGGGTGCTCATGTAAACACGTGGTACCCACACATTTGCTCTACAGGCACACCACTCATGTGTGCGTCCCCGAATAGCAGCATGGACCCTCCGCCTGCCTGACACCCCTGCCCAGGCGTGGGGTCTCCTACTCGCTGGCTGGTCCAGCTTGGAGTTCGCCAGCAAATCCACATGCACACCCCATGCACACCCAGTTCGAGGAAGGTACAGACACTCGCCCCCAGCAGCCAGCACAGGGGATGTGACCTGTGGTCCTCCTCCAGCCACCGGTGCAGAGCCCCTCACTCATCCATTGAATTTATTCTTTCTACAATAATATCAGGGACTCTCAGAATAAAATCCAAAAACATGCTTAGACTATGTTTGTATTTATCTACTCCCTTGTGCAATTAAATGATGCTTTAAATTCTTTTTACCTAAAGAATCAAGTTATTCTGAGTAATGAGGTTGGTACAACATTGGCATTAATGATAACAAGTAATTACAAGTTTAATTATGCTACAACATATGCAGGATTACCTACAGCATGAGGTAGGGTTATGGCTCAAGTCCACAACACTTGGCCAAAATTCACATCTAAAATCTGTGATGTATTCAATCATAAAACATCATTTTTGGGGAAGAGAGGGGGAAATATGTATTTTTTCAGGTCCGGAAAAATAACCAGGAAATATCACATCATTGTGATGTGAAACCCAAAACTGAAAGGAAAATTCAGTCAAAACAATATCATTTTAACCTGTGTCAAAGTAATTTCAATATATAATTCACAGTAATTTGACTCAACAGGTTCTTGAACCTGGTCTGAGTTTAAAAATCAGGAAAACAATTGGTATCGGTTACATGGAATCATTCTTCTTTTAATCACCTATTGCAGCAGATTCTATAAAGCTCATTCAGGTGAAGCGTGACTTCACACCCACAAGAGATACAGATCTTAGATGGTGATAAAGGATAGCCAACTCTGGTGCTGATAAAAGGACAGTTCAAGCATGATAGGAACACCTTTTTTTTTTTTTTCTTCTGTTTTCAGACCAGGTGGTCAGCCAGGCGATGCTTTTTTTAATCACAGTAAGAACCAAAACTATATCAAATCAACCACACATCAAACTGATCTAGCTGCTTCTTTCCTGCTACAACAAAACCAAATACATACCTAGTACTTTGTAACAATTGTAATTTGTGGAAATACTGGATATAAGTAATAGCTGTGGTACTTGAAAATGCCAATAGAAATATCAACAAGATCTCTTGGGTAGAGGGGAGGAATGGATAGTAGAGAGTGGGTATATACCTAATCTTATTGATCAACAGGAGAAAAGTAGAACCTGTGCTTGGCATAGCATATTATACTTTTCTTCATTACAGTATTTTATTTGGAGATACTGAAAACATCTTTAAAATATGTTTTAGTCACAGCTTATCATTTTCCCTTCCTCATATACTTCTGTCCAATTTTTCTCACTTCTCTTGTCTTGATATGAGGAATTCAGTGGTTTCCAGTGACAGCACAGGTAATAATGGGCACAAACTGAAACACAGGAGGTTGTGAATATCAGGAAACATTTTTTACTGGAAGGATGTGAGTACTGGCACAAGTTGTCCAGAGAGCTTATGGAGTCTCCCTCCATGGACATACTCAAAAGCTGTCTGGACACAGTCCTGGACAATCAGCTTTAATGTCCCTACTTGAGGTGGACTAGATGGCCTCCAGAGGTCCCTTCCAACCTCAACCATTCTGTGATTCTGTCATTCTCCGAATTCTATTTGAAAATAAAAGAAAATCTAGAAATATCTGGAGTAGTTTTGTAGTTTTCCGGTGCTGAAAACATAATGTTGTACTGAAGTACTTTATTTTTGACAATCCTAGCTGTATAAAATGTATTCTGGTAGCAAAATTTGTAATTTCATTCCACACAAATCTGTTGCTTTGGGAAGTGGCATAGACCATTAAAAATATATAATCCTGAAATCCTTACATAAGCAAAAGAATTGGTAGGAATTGTACCTCAGCATGGATTTCTAGAAAAGGTGGGCCAATACCAATGAGGTTTGGGCACTGCTTGTGAGACTAAGCTTTTTGCTGCTGTCTTATTTTCCCAGTAACTTTCATACGTAGGCAGAAAGTGGGCTGTAAAAAGTGTAAGTTGTCCTGTTCACCTGAGTGCTGAAAGTCTGAAGTAGAGGAAAGATCATGCCATGTGGTATTGAGTGTTTGAAATGTCCTATGGCAGATGAGTTATGAGCTGTGTTGGAAACAGAACTTCAATGTAGGAAGTATAAACACTAGTTTTCAAAACTGTTCAGTGTTTTCCATTTTATGCTAGCTTCTAAAATGCATTTTAATTTCCAATTATGTGCTTGAATCAAATAGAAAGTTACAGAAATCAGCATTAAAAGGAGCTTTTGCATGGTGAGGTTGTTTTATTCTGAAAACCAGACTTTCAAGCTTTGTACAACTATTCTATTCTTTTTGCTAATCAGGGATCCAAGAAATAATTATACTATTGTTCCATTGCTGAATGTCTCACAGGGACAGATTTGGCTACAGATCCTATCCATTGTTACAAAACAAGCTATAATTAAAAAAACATTTCTACACTGGGTTGTTGCAAATAGAACCTACTGAATTTTAAGCAACTGAGCTGCCTTCTGAATTTACAAATCAGCTACTTAAACAAAATGCCCTCTTCTCCTATCAATATAGTTGTAAGTTAAGAGCCTTGATTTTTGTCCTTGATTTTCCAGGCAGGCAGAAGTCACCAAAACATCCAATTCACAGCAAGTCAAATTAAGCTTTACAGAATGAGCCACATGTTTGCATATCAGAATATATATTCAAGCATGACATATCTTCAATTGCCATTGAGATCTTTTATTTCAGATATATTTCAGATATTTTGTATCAACAAAAAATCTTTTCCTTTCCTTTCCAAACTATTATGCCATACTTTGCGTTAAGATGACAAAGGAGTATTGTGAAGGAAAAACAAAGACAAAGAAAACATTCTGGGAACATCTTCTGTATGGAAAGTCTGTTGATATAAAGGCTTAAAAAGTGAAACTTGAAAAAACAATTTACCTTTATGGAAAATGAACAGAAGAATCTATACATGACATACTTTACTGAAACTTAAACCCCACTCATGAATAAAGAAGTTGGAGAAGAAATATATTAAAATAAAATCAAGTGTAAACAGTAGATAAATACTATAAAAAGTCAATGAAATGATGATGATGATGAAGAAGATATTTTTTGTGTACAAGTTTAAGAAAATATTGTAAGAACACAAGAAAAAACTATGCTTTATTGGAGGTCCTCTGTGGAAGACATCTGTTTGATAAAGTTTGTTCCTCTCAGGACCAGAACAAAGACCCCCAGTTCATGTACTAAAACATGGATATAATATTTTTTACGAGATCAAGCCTGTAAATAGAAGAAGTCAAGTCAAAAAAAACCCAGACTAATAACAGTTTCAGAGGGGAAGGGAAAAGATGTGCTGGGCACCACCAAGCTTTAAAATATAGTTTTAACAACCTATAGTTTAAACCCGTCTTTTCTCATAAGACAAACCACATTTTTCTCTTAAATTCCTGCACTGGAAACACAAACAGTGCGCCTTTTAATGAGTCTAGACTGTGATATGGGATAAGGAGATTCTTTCTAAACCAAAAAAGCAACAGGAAACTTACACAAAAAATATCTATGTTTGTATTTGCTCCAAAGAAAGAATTGGCAAAGTCTTTGAGTTAACGTATGTATTAGTTTGTTTTATAAATAAACAAAATTTTGTTATATATTTTTTCAGTTCTTATTGACTTAATGGAAGACACCTAAAACCCACAATCTACCTTCTCCTTTCCGAATCTGAAAGGTGAATGGAAATATACTTCTAGACTGTCAGCTTCTTTGAAACTGTGTAGTTTCCTCATAGGAAGGCCACAAAGTACCTCAAATATGGCTTTGTATAATTCAGCTCAGTGATAACTTATACACACCTTCTTCCTTCATGTTTCCCTCAAGCTCACAAATGAATATGAATCCGAGATAAAATCATTCTACTTTCTTAGTAAAAGCCACCCTTGATTCACCCAGATAATCTTGGCTCAACTCTGTGTTATGTACAAATTGTGCAGTAGATCCCTGCAATCTGCTCAGAGAAATAGGATTTTTTTTTTCTTGACTACATCTAAACTAAATTCAGTCATACAGTCCCCATGGCAATACTTATTCAAGGATCTTAACTTGCATCACAGGATAACACATTTTCAATGCCCATCTTGATGTATTACCCACAGAACGAAGATAATGGAAATATATAAGGTTTCCATCAATCTATCAGGTTAAATTACAAACAAAAGAAGAAAAAGAAATTCATACTGCATCTTCATGCTACATCTTCATAATGTCAAAGAAAGCATACCCTCCTTGATGAGCAAGACTGGCAAATGGCTAAAAAAGGAGGAGGAAAAAGCTAAGGTACTCAACAATATTTTTGTCTCAGTCTTCACTAGCCATCTCTCTTCCAACACTTCTCGAGTTGGTGGACTCCAAGACGAGGACTGAAGGAGCAAAGTCTGTAAGAGAAGATAAGGCTCGAGACCACTTGAGAAACCTGAACATACATAAGCCTATGGGACCTGACAAGATGCATCCCAGAGTCCTGATGGAATTAGCCAAGCCACTCTCCATGATATTTGAAAATTCCTGGCAGTCAGGTGAAGTCGCTGAGGACAGGAAAAAGGGAAACATTGCATCCATTTTCCAAAAAGGTAGCAAGGAGAATCCTGGGAACTCCCAACCTGTCAGCCTCACCTCTGTGCCTGGGAAGATCATGGGGCAGATACTCCTAGAAGCTATGCTAAGGTGCAGGGAGGGCAGGGAATTGATTCGAGACAGCCAGTATGGCTTCACCAAGGGCAAGTCCTGCCTCACCAACCTAGTGGCCTTCTCTGATGGAGTGACTAGATCAGTGGACAAGGGAAGAGCTATGGATGCAATATATCTGAAATTAGACATGGTCCCCCACAACATCCTTCTCTCTCAATAGGACAGAGATGGATTTGATAGGTGGACTGTTCAGTGGATGAGGAATTGGTTGGATGGTGGCATCCAGAGGGTAGTGGTCAATGGCTCAATGTCCAGATGGAGATCAGTGATGAGCGGTGTCCTTCAGAGGTCCGTATTGGGACCAGTACTCTTTAATATCTTCATCAATGACATAGATGTGATGGAGTGCACCCACAGCAAGTTTACAGATACACACCAAGCTGAGTGGTGCAGTTGACATGCCTGCAGGAGAGGATGCCATCCAGAGGGACCTGGACAAACTCGAGGAATGGGCCCATGTGAACCTGTCCTGGTTTCAGCCAGGGTAGAGTTAATTTTCTTCATAGAAGCTAGCATGAGACTATGTTTTGGATTTGGGATGAGAAAATGTTGATAAGGTGCTGATGTTTTGAGTTGTTGCTAAGTAGTCAAGGACAGTCCAGCTTCTCGTGCTGGCCTGCTAGCAAGGAGGCTGGGGGTGCACAGGAAGCTGGGAGGGGACACAGCTGGGACAGCTGACCCAGGCTGGCCAAAGAGATATTCCATACCATATAACGTCATGCTCAGTATATAAAGCTGGGACAAAGAAGAAGGAAGGGGTGGAGGGACGTTCGGAGTTACAGCATCTGTCTTCCCAAGAAACCATTATGAGTGACGAAGCCCTGTTTCCCTGGAGATGGCTGAACACCTGCCTGCCCATGGGGAGTGGTGAATGAATTCTTTGTCTTGCTTTGCTTGCGTGCGCGGCTTTTGCTTTACTTATTAAGCTGTCTTTATCTCAAACCATGAGTTTCCTCACTTTTACTCTTCCGATTCTCTCTCCCTTCCCACCGTGGGGGAGTGAGTGAGCGGCTGCGTGGGGCTTAGTTGCCAGCTGGGGCTAAACCACGACAGAACCTCATGAGGTTTAACAAGGCCAAGTGGCAGGGTCCTGCATCTGGGTTGAGGCAACTCCCAGGAATCAACCGGAGGTTGTCTACCTGGACTTTACTAAAGCCTTTGACACTGCCTCCCATACCATTCTGCTGGAGAAACTGGTGGCTTTCATAGAAATCAGTAAATTACACTGTAACATATTAAAAAGAAACATTATTATAGTCACCTAATATAACTCTCTTTGTACCTAGGCTGCAGAGAACTGACCTTTTCTTCAGGTTGAAAATAATACCAATTACAGTCTGCCCACTGAATGAGGAAACAACTGCTTGATGGTCCCAAGTACATTTAAACATTCGGAACAAACAGCCTCTCCGTTTGGGAGTTGTTTTAGTTTTGCAGAGACAGTGAATGAAGAAAGACCTGTAGTCAAATCCTGTGGTTTCGTCCATCTTCTGAGGTAATATCACTGTCTTCATTTTTTTATGTAGGATATTCCTTCATTTTATTTTATGAATCTGTACTCTTTGTGCCATAAATTCTTCCTGGGTTTTATTGGATTATTTTTTTGTTTGTTTGTTTTTTGAGCTGGACCCTCTGAAGATTGACAAACCTTTACCTAAGGACACTAAGCACAGGACTGTCATACATTTTATTTTAAGTTTTACCTTCCTAATATCCACTTATAAGTAAATACTCCTTTTCCTAATAAGCTGTCCATCTATGATCACCTTGACTGCAAAGTAAATTTGACCTAACAAGAAAGCTGAGGGTTACAATTTAATCTAGTCTAACTCAGAGCATTACCTTGTTCAACTTGGGAGTCTGGTAAAATATTAAGAAATTTTCAACATTTTCAATCTTAGATCCCATCCACCTTAATTAATTGTCTGAGACTCAAGAAATCAGTTCCAAACCTACAATTATGCAAATTAATATCTCAGATGCATGGAAAAGCAAGTGGGAGGAAGAGATGGAAACTGCTGTACACAATAAAACATAAAAGAAAATAGCCAGGTGTGCTACCAGCAGATAGCTAAGCTAATGTTCAGAAGCATTATTCACCCAAAAGGCTAAACGTTAGTAAAGCACAGTTTGCTATATTTGTTACATGTTTCTTACCAGAAACTCTGTGGAAAATAACCCTGAGAAGGGATTCATTAAAAATGTAATAATTTTGTAGATACCTATTAAAAATTAGTGTTGTATCTAGGATAGTTTTCTAAACACGTGTAGTTAGTGGAGAAAAAGAGGTAGTTCTAGTGAACTTTCATGCCATCCTAAAAAATATATGATTGTAAAATAACAGTAAAATACCTTTTTTGAGGATTCTGTACTCAGTCATTGACTATAGATGACCAGGTAAACTTAGGACGTGTATTAAAAGACTTAAGGCAGATTAATGCCTTTGATAACTCTGTTGTTATACTCCTTGACAGCAGAGACACATGAAATTTAGAATTTTCAAATTTAAATGCCCAAAGTTAACATACCAGTAAGAAAAGGTAGATCTTGCATTATGTTCATAACTATTTAGACACCCAACTTCAGATATTCATCACTTGAAATTTTAGCTGCCATTAAGTATTTAGGATACAAGAACCTGACAAAGCAGATCTCATAATCAAAAAGATGCTGCACCGACTGTGAACTGCCTTATCTGTTGCTCTGGCATATTTTATAAGAGTTTATTTGTATTACAGCATGCAAAGAAATTAACATCTAAAGAATTTAGTTTTAATAGAATTATATTTTATGTGATCTTTAGTAATTTAAAGACTTCAGTGATCTTCAATTTATTTGTTTATCTTGATTGTGGTGATAAGCTCCTCCTAGCACGACAGATAATGTATATTACAAGTGCACTCAACTGAAGACACATTGCAGAAGCACTGTACCAATTGTAACAATAACCAGAACAGCTTCTCTACACTCTCAGAAGTTTTACATTAGTAAAAGCATGTGTTGATCAATAATGTATATGAACTACTAAAATGTAGAAACAGCTGTTGCTGAAATTTTACAAGTTTAATTATAATAATAAATTTGCCCTGATTTACATTCTGTGAAAGTCCTCTGGTTTCAGTAATGTGAATCGGGTAATAAAGGTTCTGGGACTTTATTTTAACTATAAATTACATTTTTAAATGTGAGAAAAAACAACTGAGGATGTTTCACATCTGAGCAACATACATTATCTTGAGTCTGATTATAAAAAGAACCCTAATATTGCCTTATATGAATAACATAAAATAATGAAAATATTAACTGCTATATTTGCAAATATATTTATGTTAACATGAATTATGTTTATAGTATTTAATCAGTTACAGAACTATCCCATCAACTAAGGTTTCTTAATTCTATTGAGTAAACTGATACATGTGGTATCATGTCAATAATCATTCTTCATAGTGCATCTTACTGTTGAAGCTGATAATTACAGTGTTATAGAAGTGCTCTGTATATATGGTTTCAGCACAGTCAGTCACTACAGCAGATACGCAGAGTTATACAGTACCAGGAAGCAGGCAAGTTTCCAGTGATCTTCAGGAAAAAGAAAGATGTGATAAAAACCCCTTTGATATTCTGTTCCATTAGCATTCTTTAGTATAACATATAACCTTGGAAATCAAGCAGGCCACAGCTCTTGTGTAAAGGTAGCAACCCTTTGTCTAGGGTGACACAGCCCTCAATTTATTATTATAACTAACCTCCCAATTTGAATACTTAATTTTTAATTGTGTATATAAGATGAAGAAAAATGTACTTAAAATCCATAGATTAGGTGCAAATGACCAGCCATCCACTAGGAAGTTTTGTGTTATAGGACTTTAAAGGTAGTCAGATTAGCACTGTTTTAAAAGAAAAAAAATTTTAAAAAGAGGAAAATTTGAAGCCTTTTAAACGATCACACTCTAAAACAACCTGTGCTCATATTGACATCATTATGCCAATCTTCATTATTATTTATGTGAGTTTGAGGAAATGCAATTAAGAAGTTCCTATTTCTCCTCAAAAAAGCAAGGATGAATATATGCAAAAAAACCCTGTATTCTCATAAAGATTCTAAGCATATCCTGTATGAGCACGGGGGCAGGAGGTGGTCAAGGAGGCTCTCAATTTAGGGGTGCTGTAGGGGGAATAGTACATTAAAACATTGCCTTCTGAACTAGTACTAGCATGTGTAACGTGTATCTGTCACTGACAGCTCACTGGGTTACAATTAATTCTAAGTCATCAGTCATGTCTTCTCCTGCAAGCACAAAAAGCAGAAACAGCAGCAGCGTTGCCCTTTGAGGATAAGACCTTTTACATGCTATGATTCTAGAAAGCAGCTGTACATCTATTAACACAATGGACACTACACCTGTCACATTAGATAAATGGATACACATTGGAAAAGCTGAAAGTGGACATGATTGTCAAGGATAATGCAGTTAAGCTGGTGGATCCTGGGAAAGAAACAATTTCTATAATATTTTAATTTTGAAACTAATATTATTATCCCAATCAATTGCATGTGTTATAAGCTAATTAAAACACTCCTGTGAAAACATATCAGCATCTCTAACAGAAAAGGAGCTAGACAATAATACATTGTGACATTAAAAACCCATGGTTTTTTACTTGGGACAGGATGGCCTTAAGAACTGTTTTCCTAAGTGCAGATTTCTAAATTTTATTTTACTTTTTCCTCTATTGAACTCCCAAAGCCTTGGAGTTTTCATTTTGCATATGCAAACATGTGCTACAGAAAATAAAATTAAAAAAAAAACAAACAAAAAACTTGCTTTTCACTTAAGATTCTTGAGAGAACAATACATATTACAACAAATACTGACTACAAATTCTTCTTCCACCACATATAACGCACATGTACATCTGCCTGGTAATATCTTACGATGTCAAAGTTTGGAAAACTAAATCCACAGAGAATGTTAGGACTTTCAGTGGTTGAATGGGTTTTTTTTGTTTTGAGAATGAGTCTTTCATTCCTGTGCTATGTTAACTATCGGGGTAAATCTCTGCTAGGTGAAATTATATTCCCAAATAAAATGCAAAATGAAGAGTAAGTATATTAAGGTGTTTCCACACAAAGATTTCCAGAAAAAAATATAAAATATGCTTCATCAGTTTAGCCATGAAGAAAGGTAAAACCTCATTTATTAATAAAATTAAAAGAAAAAGTGAAAAATAAGGCCTTTTTACATGGGAATCAGCTACTCCAGGAAGACAGTGCTACTACTGTAGTATCAAAACAGCAGATACTCTCACAGTTATCTTACTTTGAGAGTCACTAGAAATGTATTTTCTGCTGGCCTCAAGTAGAAGTAAAATGAGAGCTGACAAGAATCACTATTATTATTAGACTTCATCCAATTTTCTCTATTTTCCACAAATTACATATGGCATTATCTTGACATATTAAAAGTTACAAGGAAAACAAGAACTCTGACTACCTGGATAGTTTTAGAAAATACTGCCAATGTCATGGGTCCCCTTGGAATAGGCCAAAAGATAAGCTTGATAGTCTGTGTTCATGTTCTGGTGTTGATGACCTAACCTGATTTGTACCAGATAAGTTTAATGTTAGTAAAGTGAACTCTCACTGGTGAATTTCTTTCTTTCTTTCAGTGGTCTAAAAGAATAACTTTTCTGAAGTCTTTGAAATTACATCAACTGATGCTAATAACCACGTACATCTGCTTAGCTTCTACCGGAAATAGATTCACTAAGTCATATATTCAAAGTACAGATCTTCATATGATCTTGATATGTGACTTCTCCAACATCTGTCTACAAAACTGGAGAAAGCAAGACATTGGACAGTTACTTTGGACATAAAACATTTAGTGATTGGTGCTTTTTTTTTTTCAAATTTACATACTAGCAAGTTTCTCATTTCACAGAATTTGTTGGATGCCATCACCTTTGATCCCAGTGTTTAAAACTGATAGAATTATTTGTGCACTTTCCACCTAGAGCACATGACCATGTGTATTAATACAGATAGCCAACGACTGTTGAATTTGAGCCCAACATTTACTAACATTTCAAGGGTAATTTATATGTATTTTGCAAATGCTAGCTTTTCATTAGGCAAACTGTCAAGCATAAACCTTTTGTTTCACATTTTTTTAATGCAACAATATTAATTTAAATGAAAGCATGAAAAACACAGAGGAACAAAGGAATGAAATTGCACTTAACCAAAATATCATAAACGTATATGCACATGCCCTGTGTGTCTGTTTTTGAAAGAATATTAAAAAAACAAGTCCAAAGAGGTTGTATCTAAACCTAAACCAGTGGTTTATGAGTATTTCTGTTCTGTCACAATACGTCCTATGTTACCTCACTAGCTATCTACAGAACAGAGAGGACACATTTCTAAGTGAGAATTCATCATTAGAACAATTATTAAATAAAATATATCTATTTATGGGAAAATTGAGCTGAGTTGCATTGTTTTAATATCAATTTCTCACATAGTAGTAGATCAGGATCCTTTCTGATATGTACTACTATGGCAGATGGAAGAAAATGCATGGTGGTACTTCGAGATTTAAGGTATTATCAGACTATGGAATACATCACAGAGCTCCACAGAGCCTGTGGAAGCCACCTTATCTCAGTCTTCAAAGGTTGACAAGGCACATAAAGAATGCATTCAAACCTCCTGGTTTGATCTTTGTCATTGACAGATCACAGATATGGAAGTTTGAGATATTTCCACAGGAACAGCAAGTAGGGTGACAGCTAGTCAAAAATGGCAGATAATCACACCTACTTCAGCAAAAATCTAAAAATGGAAACTTTTTTTAGAGAGAATGAGCAGAGGAAGATGTCATTATTATATTACAGTTACTAGTAATATAAAAAAGCAATGAAAATAGAAAGCAGAACAACTTCAAGGATGAGAAAATTCTCTAAAATGGAGAATTTAATACTCGTTCAAAATTTTTTGAATTTCATTTCTAGAAGGTATAAACACAGGCCTTACCTAGAACTTAGTGAAATGACTGGAAAGTCTCTTGCTGATATCAGTGGGATTAAGATTGGTCTACCAGCATCTTCACAAGCCCTAAAGCTAATAAAATCCTAAGTTTTTCTTGTAATCTAACAGTTAATGTTCTGAATGTTTCTGACTTTACCAACCTTTTTAATCAAAATGACGTTACTCACAGATGTTATCTTTTGTACTGAAGACATTTATCATACATAATCTACCTTTTTTGCTACGTTGTGTTGGATTTTCTTTTCCAGTGTGTGCTAATAAGTGTTCTTTGGATATAAAAATTTAAATCTGATTATGGCTTCTTAAACAAGCTTTAAATATATATTAAATAATCCCTTAGGTTTGACATCAAGTATTTTGTGTGTCAGTGTTTTGTGTGTGTGTGCAGATTCCTATGCTTGAACTTCTTAGAATCAATTAAGTATATATTCTTTTAATAGCTTATGTCTCTAGTTTCTAAATGGAAGTTCAATTCTTATGTGTAATTAATGAACTATACATGAAGCACACCCTCAACTTCTGAATTACACAATAGCCAAAAAACCCTAGTCAAAAGTTTTGCTGCAGTCAAAGTGAGATCGACATTTCAGTATGAAATGACAGGCATGTTTCATTAAAGGCCAAATCCTGCAGCTATTCTTCAGAAGGTAATGGAGGCTTTGCGTTGCACTAAGGATTGCTGATTTCACTGACAGGTAATAATTCCATTAATATCTCCATTATGCAAAACCAGAATGACCAAACTACTATAGTGTCAAGCATGCATCACATTTGCCCAGACCAATCCTCATGTATATGCAGGTTACAGAATAACTATAGAAGTCCCCCTTCGCTCCTTAAAACAACACACACACTGCACCGAGGCAGAGTGACAACAGTTGTAACAATGTACTGGAGAAAACAGAAGGTAGGCTAGCTAGATCAGTATTTTTGCTATCAGACTTTTCTCTAGAAGGTTTCCTAGAACTGGGGAAAAAAGCAGGTAAGACCACATTTGGACATGTTCTTATCACAAAATTAGCTTTTTCCATGGGAATAGCCATAGAAAATATTTATGGTAACCAGTTTTATTGAAAGGAATATAATCTAAATGATTAAATATTTCATTCTGCATCTAATGCAAACACGAGCCTAAAACACATCTATAGAAGAGATTAGAGAAATGCCTTGTGTGCACTTTGAAAAGGATCAGAAGGTATGGGCTTTGTTCTGTAGAGGTAAAGTTATTTATCTTTATTTCTTAGGCAAATGCATAGTTCAAAGTCTCTAGAACTGAAATCAGAAACCCTCTGGATAATGTATTTTGAATAGCAGTCCCAACAACATCAGTAAAAGTAACAAAAATAATCAATCCAACATCAAACTGTACATAGCTAACTTCATAATGAGGAAGGCAAATGTTTCCCACACTAGGAAAAAACTGATATGATACATGCCCTGGGTTGACAGATGGAAGGAAAAGACAGACAGATGTGCTTTAATTTCTTGATTTATTTTTCTCTCATAATTTTTTTTTCCATAAGATGACTATCAGGCATAGATGAAACTGCTTACTCAATAACACTGGCTACAGATATTCACCAGAGCAATAATGCCAAATTTCCTTTAGGACTTTGCCCACTGGTATCATCTCAAATGATATTTAGTAACAAGCAAAATGACTAACAGCTGGCACTTTCCTTTGAAATGGCAAAACACCAACCAGGTCCAGTTTGTGCAGTCCTTGTAGAGGGGACCATCTGGAATGCTAGCCCAAATCTTAACAATTAAAATCAGGGGCCAGGTCAGACAAGTAACATCTTAAAGAATTCATGATACTGAGTTTCTAAGCTAAACTGAAAATGACAGAGAAGCTAACATGTGAGAGGATATAAGTAGTCGTTCTCACCCAGGGGACGGAAGAGGGATCATGTGGATAAAGTACAGCACATGGAGTTAGAAGACTGATTCTGTGGCAAATTTTAAGTGTCATAAAATGTAAGTCTTTATAATCAATAGAAAGTTTCCCATTAGACTCAGAATCAGGTACCTGGGGTCTATCTTCCAGGTACTGAGAACCTCCTGACGGTGGCCAGCTGCTGTCAGCTGCCAGTGATGTGAAACACTCAGCATTTTTGCTTATTGATAAGTTGGAAAGATCATTGCCTTTTTTCAGCTAAGCATGATGCTTATGAAAGATGACATGATATTTGCAAATGAATTTAAGATGCTCAGATGGCAAGTGCTATTCAAAGAAAAAATATTTTATTATTTTATAATTTGAGGTAGAAGAAATATGTTTATCATTTCCATTTATTTGATTATAAAAGGCTTAACATTAATCAGGGAAAGGATGTAAGAGGAAACAGAAGAGTGGCACTGTGAGAGGTAATACTCAAGTAACACAGGAAAGAATGCTGTTCCTTCACCAAATTTACAATCTGATTGAAAACTGGATGAAGTAAAGAAAACAAGTGAGCCATGGGGAAATAACAAAGGTAGCAGTAACAGCTCCATATGATTACTACGACTAGCTATGTGTCCTGTTTGATGGATCTAAATCATTACACTTTCTAGTTGTTTCTGGGGATATACTGGTCTTTTTTTAAAAAAAAAGCAGACCTTCTTTTGAATCTTTTCATAATTTATTGCTCTTTAATCTCTTAATTTCACTTTTATGATGATGAATTTTACTTTAAGATATTCTTTTTCATGCTTTGATTTTTAAAACAATAACGAATAGAAATTACATTTCTAGTAGTCATCTACCTGCAAACAGCTAGGGCATATTTGGGAAAATAAACACAGGAAGACACATTATCAAATAATGATAAGAACAGGTTATTCTGCATAAACACCTCTATTAAATGGTTCTGAAAATACGTAAATAAGTTTTGCAGAGGTCATTAACCTGTGATACTATTCAGCTTACTGTGTTTTCAGGCTATCCTTTATTGCTACTTTAAAGATATTTTAAACTAAGATTTTTTCAAATATATAAAAATCATTACTAAAGTGATATGATACCATACATGAGTAGTCCAAGTGAAACCACAGAACTATTCATTTCTGAAAAACTATGAATAGTTATACACACTATGTGATATGGACATTTATCTATGATAAAATCAAAATATTGCTAGCATAAATAATGGTGGGAAACTCCTCCAGACCAGCAACTCAAAACCAGCTTTGCTCAATCCAGCTTTCTGTCTAAACTCAAATATGACAGATGTGTCTGTTGTGCCAGCCTCCAGAATAAATACTTCAAATGGTACCAATTACAATTTTCACTAGTATCTAGCAAAAAGACCCTCTATGTTTATTTGTGATTATGTTTAATTTCATATTGAGATGATTAATCAGAGTAAATGTCTTTATTTTCTGCTGTTTTAACTTCAAGAAATTATCTCTTCTGTTTTTATCCTATTATAAGGATCGTTACAAAAATGGGAAACAATTAACACTGGTTTAATGCGTGAATGCCATAGAGCTGAAGTAATTGCACTCAAGGTCTGCTAACTCTTTAATCAGGCATTTGGTTGCAAGCTGCTCACGATTGATTCTGAGAGTACTAACACAATCTAAGCAGCAAATGCAGGTGTGCCAAAAAAGCAGACATGTTGGCAAAACCAATGAAAGAGTCTAGAGGGTGAAAGAAGCAAAAACTAATGGAAAATTCTTCTTAAGAGACTTTTGCTCGGGATCCAGTCATAACTGAGTGAAATTAATTGAGGTAAATGAGCATAGAGAGAGTTTTTTGACCAAAATAATTAAGAAATATGAACAGCAAAACCACAAAAGCTCAGCTTGGAGAAGACTTGCCAGTCAGAATCTTAGTGAGCAGAATTAATTAGATTGGGGAGTTGAAATTATCACATGCATTTTGCTAAATAAATAAATAGGAAATACCATGAGAGGTTTCTGGAATCACAATTAGAACACTTACTATTCTCAACATTTATGCTTTGTTTTGGAGAAAAGAACAGATCTATTTTTATTTCTGTTCATTAAAAATACGTTTTTTTTCCTTTCTCTAATGAATCTATTTGCCATGATTAAGGGATTCCTGAATTCAAAAGTGCTTACACAACATAGCACTGAGTGCACATATAAACTAGACATGTTGATGAAGATTATGGCTACACACACACGTCTATAGAATCACAATTATGTCAAAGAAACAAGTGTATCCACTTGCAAGAATATGATCAAAATTAAAACTGCACGTTTACAGAATCACAGAATCACAGAATCACTAGGTTGAAAAAGACCTTCAAGATCGTCAAGTCCAACCATCAATCCAGAACCACCATGTCCCCTAAACCATGTCCTGAAGCGCCACATCCACACGTTTTTTGAACACTTCCAGAGATGGCGACTCCACCACCTCCCTGGGCAGCCTGTTCCAATGCCTGACCACTCTCTCGGTGAAGAAATTTTTCCTAATATCCAATCTAAACCTCCCCTGGCGCAACTTGAGGCCATTTCCTCTCGTCCTATCACTGGTTACTTGGGAGAAGAGGCCAATACCCTCGTCGCCACAACCCCCTTTCAGGTAGTTGTAGAGAGCGATAAGGTCTCCCCTCAGCCTCCTCTTCTCCAGACTGAACAACCCCAGTTCCCTCAGCCGCTCCTCATAGAACTTGTGCTCCAGACCCCTCACCAGCTTCGTTGCCCTTCTCTGGGCACGCTCCAGCACCTCAACATCCTTCTTGTAGTGAGGGGCCCAAAAGTGAAAATATCCCTCCCTGGTTCATATACAGTACTATAACAGCAAACTCCTTTCAGGATTGCCCTCAAGGAAAAGTTGATTAGATTTATATGTTTGCATATCATCTTTGAGCTTTGTGGGGTGGGTTTTTTATCAATGTCTTTAACTAAATCATCTATGTACCTAAGTTAAATGATTTTGGCACACTTCTATACAAAGTCCATGGTTTATATAACCTTATATAGCAGTTCTGCATCAGGACCTTGACCAAACTCCCCAAAACTTCTAGATTAGAAAAGAGAAAACCAGACTGATAATACAGTTCTGACCCTTGTTAATGCAAGTCAGGAAAGAATCTTACTTATAAACCAGTAAGCACCATCCATGTTGGAAAAAAAAAAACCCTAGATAATAGGTAATGCAAGAGGTTTGGAAGGTTTATTTCACAGATATCTCTGAAAACCTTGTGTAACTAATACTTTCTAAAAGACTGATAAGAAACAGGATTGAGCTGAAACCCAGGCATTTCTAAAACAAAACTATTTTGCAAAATCCTAATCCTTCTGCCTAATAACAATTTCCCCATAAACTTCAGAAACAGGTTTCTGAAGATACTTAGGCACGCTTTGGTAAAGAAATGACTAATATGTTACCTTCCATGCTTTGTTATTTCTAAGGCAAAGCAGTCAATGATGACTTAGAACCAGACTAATACGTTATAAGTAAGGGAATCTAAGCATTGTTCTAAACCCTTGCTGTTCTTTTTTTTTTTTTCCAAGACAAGCGAATCCTACCGAGTACAAGATGTGTTAATTAATTCAGATAGAGAGTCACAATATACAGATGCCCACATCAAAACGCATGGATCCAACAGTGTCATTTCAAATTCTTTTAGAGCTGGCTGAGTACTGAAGTGGTAAGATATCAGAAGCTTTAACCATTTCCCTATTTGCTTTAATCAATAGCATCATCTATGCTCAAATTATTTACTAACACTTGAAAACAGCAAGTTGCAGCAGCTTGGGCACCAGCAGAGCAAAAAGGCAAGGATAGCTTCTAACTAAGGCAGATTACCCAAAATACCTAAAAGTTTTTCTCCCTTTCAATGCCAAAATGACAGCAATTTTGCAAAACAATACCCAGTTCAATGGCCACTTATCTTGCTTTCGGGTAAGTATGGAAGAACAGTTACATATTTGTGAATCTGCCAACACTCCAATGACAGCTTTCTCTCTTTCACTTTCCTTCTAACAGCTATCACTCAGTCACTCTGCTGTCTGTCATCTGCAGGTGAAGGGTTTTACAGAAATGAAAGGCAGTGGTCTGGCACAGGGCCACCCACACACTCTCACAAAGAGACCCTTAATCATAAGGGACTTTCACATCTCTCTGATCTGGGAGCAATTCAAGATAGATGCCAGAAGGAAGAAGAACAAAGAAACCATCATTTGAAAATTCCTTCAGTGGCTTAGTAACACTGCTGAGATGGCTTTTGCCAGATTAAAGAGACATGCTCCTTTAGACCCTAAATATTGCTCTGAAACTAATTCCTCAAGCATTGTCCAGAGTTTAACAGGGGTTGGGATACCAACAATCAAACTTTGAAGTAATTCTTCAAATTCCGGTGGAGACGGCTGCAGAGACAGCTAGAATATTCAGGTCTTTCCAGGCCAAGGAGAGAGAGGGCAGTTTGATTTCTTTGCAATTGTTGCCTTTAAAGGACTTGGACAAAGCAATTCCAACACAACAGCTTATTTCTAAAACACTTTAAAGTAAAGGGGGGGGCGAGTAGTGAACTAACTGATACTTTTGAGTGGTGCCTACATTCAGCACAGCATTCTGACACTTTAGGAGAACACTGCAGGAGCTGCAATACATTAGTGAAGCCTGACAGGGTAAAGATCTTCCTTCACTTGCCATTTTGTTTTGAAGCGACAAGAAAGCTACAGGCAATAGAGGAGTTGAAGACGAGGATTCTATCTGATACTCACATGAAGCATCATTGTATGCATTCCTCTAAGTAATGTCAATAATACAAACCATAACTATATATAGGCAGAAAAAAATCTGTTAAAAATCTTCGAAGAAACATATTTTGAAAGTGGCTAATGCTTTAGCTTCCTACATGCCAATACTCACCTATGTAATTCCTCTGAGACACACTCAAATGTTAAAAGAGCCCATTTGCCTATCTATGTTCATTCAGCTGAACACTCAGCAGGATCACTTTCTTGTGATGTTTCTAGTACTTGGGTTAATTTCATTACATTCTATGAGATATTCATCATAAAGAAATATCAGCATATCAAAATTCAATGTAATACCTAATTCCAGTCCACTTATATGAGTGAATCAAATTAATGTCAATCTGGGAATTTGCTCTCAGTTATTAGTGAATATATTCACTCCTTCCAGGCCCTTATCAGCTTCTGCAGAATCGAAGCTTTTTAAAAAATTCTGAAAAGAATGTCTCAAAACTATAAACTGAATGAAGGCAATGTGGTGCTTGCTTTCTAAATCAGCAGACAGACAGCTGGAGTGTCACTGCTGTAACCCAGAGCTTTGACAGGCTACAGCAGAGTTAAAACTGACAGGAGTCTTTTGTCATATTTTCCTGCTGCTATTCAAAACTCTCTGAGCAGTAGGAGACTGACGAGAAGGAGGTTAATTTTGCTCTGCAGCAGTTTAGACTATGGAAGACTGAAGAATGTAAACACTGTAGGACTGCTTCATTCCTGTAAATTGCAGCACATGTGATTTGGGGGAGATGACTTAGCAAGGCAGCTACTTTTTCAATCAGATTTCATAATGTCTTTAAATGTGGGGGTGTTTTAAGTCCTTTATTTCTCTCCTTTTAACAGGAAAAATCCAGGAAAACAAGCCTGAATGTAATTTCTAATGCATTACATTGTTCCAGGATACAGGCATTTATGGAGAAACACTTTCTTTTGTCTTTTGGAGCAAGATGTAAGAAGCAATAGCTAGATTGCCATGGGGACATGTGCTACATCTCTGCAGAGGATGCAAGACGTGTACACTTTGACCAGGGAAGTGGCAAGGAAGCTGAGTTTAGAAGTAAAAATATAACAGGAGAGATGACTGAAACCGGACAGAAAGAGTAGGATTGGAATCAGGCAAGCAGTCTGAAACTTGAAAATAGGAAAGAAGAATGAAATGAAAGGCAGCACAAAGATAGTGGATAAGACCACGGCTGTATGACAAGCCAAGGACAAAATAAGAATAAATATCCATTCTTATTTTACCAGTGGGAGAAAGGAAGCAGGTGTTACAAGGAATTGGGAAAAAAGCCTCTAGCTGGCCTCCACAGTTAGGACTAGGAAGTGGATGGAAGAGACAAGGAGAAATCCACTGAGAAAACAAACTCTCTAAGAGAAAACACTCCCTGATTGAGTGCAATAGGACAAAATTCTCCTGGGAATAAACCAAAATTCAATAGTGAATAGTATTATAGTGATCAGAAATGAAATGTTTGTTTCAAATCTAGGTATTAAAAGATATAGGTTAAAGGATTAAAAAACATCCTCTGGAAAAATCTATATTTTGAATCCCATCCTGAATTAGATTTCGTCCTTGCCTTCAGCATACAAAGTGTGTACTTGGTACTAGGAAAGTTGTTACACTTTCTACAAATGACCAATTAGGGTGAAAAGAATAGGTTACTTTTCAAATCAGTGGAGAGAAATAGGCATTTGCTAAGGATGCCATGTTTAAGACATCATCCTTAAGATGGGATGAAACACTTCCTGTCAGTGTCACTTACTTTCCTTTGACTAAAATCAATGTCTACATGACCTCCTCTAAGTAAGATGAAATGTTACTGAAGACAGGTAATTTCACCTTTAGTTTCTGTTCTTTATTTCCTGAATGATTAATTTAGCGTCTGAGAGTTGAGATCATGCATGTAAGAGTGGCTTATGCTCCACTTCTTCAAAGCCGCAAAGGGTACTGGTACTAATATCCTTTTGATTATGCACTGAAGAATAAGTGCGTTAATATTTGCAAAGCATTCAGATACAGCAGTGATAAAAGGCATAGCAAATTCCATGAGAAAACTAATAGCTCCGTCTTCAAAACAGGATATGAACACTGTAACAAATCACATCACCATATAGTGAACAACAAGGAGAAAGGCAAATACTGAGTTTAGCTGATTAACTTGGACTGAATATTTTGTGCATTGAATAGGATCAAGATTCTCTGGAAATAATGACTGATATAGGATTAGGTAACTAAAGATTTTATTGTAATTCCTACACACAGGGAGGGCTGAATTGAGTTTCCAGTAGCAACATTAATACTAGCTTCTGGGTGCTAGATTCTGCAACACTAAAATGATGATTAAATATACTTTGTTCTTAGCGGATATACCACAGCAATTTGCAAACAGGTAGGGAGAGAGGATGTCTCACCAAGACATCTACACAAGTATGAGAGAAAGTCCTGCTAGGGGAAAGAAGATCAAAGTAACTAGAAACAAAATCCATGCTTTTATACAACTTTTTTCAATCATCTTTGACAAGTAGTTGTAAATCTTTTAGAAATGTGGTTCAGTATTTTCCTGTTTGTTTTATTTATATCCTCTTTATCCTAGCCCAGAAGTTTTAATTTCTTCTTTCCTTTATGAATTAAAAACAAACTGACGTTACAAAAGACATTCATGTTTCTGTTTTCCACTCTGCCTGTTAAAGCCACCACCGGAAAACACTATTTTTGACCGTACTTCCATTAAACCAAATGCATATTTGTTTGACATTCCCTCACGTTTTTCCACACACACTGTTTAGTTTCTATTTATAAGTCTCATGGACTGCAGACCGAAATGCTTCCACAAAGGCATACTTGGCTCAATTTGTATGCTAGTCTAACTGGCAAGAAACAACAACAGTGTTCAGGACTGACTCTCCTCTCTTTGGAGAGAAAGGCACTGTGAAAAGTAACCCTATGCACGCAGTCACTGAGAAATCTGAAAGTGCTGTGATTGGAAGTGACAATATGGCTTGCTTAGTGAGGATTTGTTTTGAATGCGCAGCTTCAGAATTATTTACTAATTAAAAATGTTTTACCACAGAGAAACCTGTTGAGATTTGCCTCTTGTTTCCTAGGGTGCAGGAGCGTGAAATCATGGATGAATGAACTATAGCACCATAATTCGCTTCTGTCAGGTTAAATGGAAAGGTCTGAAATGAACTAGTGAAATTAGTTCACAACATTTTTACCCACCAGTAAATGCAATTTAATTTTATGGTAAACTGTAAAAGCATACCCACCTTTCAAAAACTCCTAATCTTACACCAGTCAGCAGAATTATTTTCCCTGTATCCTATTCCATGCTCTCTTTAAACTGGGGAAGGTATAAGCCAACTGACATTGAATTCCCAACACCCATCATTGAGAAGAATATGTTGCCTGCATGTGGATAAGGCTGAAATTCAGTTATGCACACAGAGAGCTCCTATTCTCCCCTCTGCCTCCTCCCCCACACATAGTAAGCTGAGGCTGTTTTATTCTGATGTTTACTGTGCTGAAACAAATAACAGCTAGAAAGAAAGACCTTAACTATTGGGGTGGAAGAAAGGACACTTGCTGGCAGTAACAGATATACATGTGACTAAACACGACTAGTATCACTCTTACTAATAGTAGAATAAAGTCACTCAGCTGTGAAATGACTCATAATTAGGATGACCTCATTCAAAACCCGGTTGCAGCAAGATACTGGATAAGCAAATCAAAATCATCACTTCAGTTCTTTAAAGACAGATAGCATGCAGTATCCATCTGTTAAGAGGTACCACCTGTTCTATCAACACACTACATCGCCTCAAGTATTAAGCAGGAAGGTCAATTAAGTCGATCCATGTGCAAGACGACGTTCATGGAAGGTGAGCAATTGTTCTCTGCTGCCTGATATCTCATCCCAGCAAGGAAGACACAGGACAACTCCTGAACAACTTTATCTGTGCCCTGTCAGACTCCATCTCCACCTCTTGATTAATAATATAGGAGGTACTGAACAAATACAACACAGTCTATATAAAAAGTGGGTTGTCTTTTGCTATCGACACAAGGTCATTAGCCTCTGTGTCATACCCAGAAATAAAACAAATTAAGTTTTTTATTGTGTTCCTCTGAGCAAAAGCTAAATTTTATGTGCCCAATACCACTTCACCTTAAAATGCTCAGTTTCCAGCATGCGTTATTTCAGTCAAAATCTAATAATAAGTTACATGCACAACCTGTGATTGCCAATATATGCATGTTTACACAAAATACATGTTTCAGTGTATAAAGAAGCTATACTCCATGATTCAGACTCTACCTCTATAGCTGGAAATTAATATCACATTGGGTTAACTATTTCCTTGCAGTCAGCAATCATGAGCAAAAAATCTAAAATGTTGTCTGGGCAGAAAATGGCAAATTTAGTAAATGTAAAAACATGTTTATGAGGAAGCGAGAGAAATATCTTCAGAGAAATTCTGAGATTTATATCACCCCAAAACCTCTTCAGTGAAGACACACTTAAGCAACGTAATGCTGACATAAGAAGTGAATCCCAACTACACAGCTAAGAAGTGATTTTGTATCCTGATGCCTGCTAAATAAAAAGAGTGAGAAAAACTTCTCATCACCAGAAAAGCTGACAGGGTAGTCACTCTTCCTGGAATCTAAGAGGTAGTGTGCCAGGCTGAGTAACTTCTGCAAAATTATGGCAAGATTGACTTATTGTACTGATGGTTTTTGATTAGGGAGGGATGTGGTTCCCTTAGTGTGACATTGCTAGGGAAACCCTTAAAACCCCTGATTAATATTTAGTAAAGCTAAAAATCAACAGGAGCTTTAATGTGCCCTTCAGTGATATTCATTCTCTTTAGCTGGATAAGTTTTCTCTCTATATAAGCATAAGATTGCTCTACCTGCACTCTGGTGCACTTATATAAACAAAAGTCAACATTTAGTTTCAATGTGTAGGTAAAAATGTGGTTTAGTCTGATTTTTATGTGCAATATTATGTAGATTTTTTGGCTAGTGACAAATATGAATAATGATGAATTGGGGGTGGAGGGGAACAAAAATAAAAACTAAAACCCAAATACCCCCAAAACCCCTACCCTTCATAGTAATGCCATTCTTTTAATAAAATATTTGTCCCATATGTCTGTTACAGACAGACTCAGGAGAACAGTTTTGTACCATACAAGCCAATTTCATTTTACTGTTTCAATTATCCACTTCTAATATAGCCAGAAGGTGCATTAGCACCTCCAACCAGATTTCAATGGACCTGCAGAGTCACAACGAGATCACAGACAACACAGGTGCTCATCTGCACTCTGACTGGGAAGGAGAAAGCTGGAAAAAACAGTCTAAAGATCTGGTTAGGCACAAATTCTGAGCAAGATGAAGAAAAACATTCTATAGAATAAGTTTCTCTCAGCCAAGCATATGTTGTTGAAACCCCATCAAAATCCCAGTTTTGCCAGTTGAGAATTTATTCTGTGAAGCTGCTTTTATATTTTTAGTTTCTTTCTGAGACTGAGATTTACAGTTTCTCAGTCAATATGGGTGCTCAGGGAAACTTTTTTGTTCCTGAAAGATATTTACCTGTGTTTGATAACATAAATGTGTATCTGATTATTTTTTTCTTAAACAACTTTATTTTGGCTAGGACAACATTCTTTTTTAATCTTTAGTTCCTAAGAAAGTTATAACCTCCACCTGAAGAATTCTGTGCATTTAGAATTTGTGTTTTAATGTAGGGACTGACCTCTGAGGAAATGAATTTGCTAGTTGCTTGTTATTTTAAATTTCCTGATTGCTTTCCTTAGTTCTATTGTGTCAGTTAAAATAATATTTTAAGTAATGTTTCTCTTCTAGTTTCCTTTCTCAAGGTCTTCACATCTAGATAATGCCTGAATTTTAAGGACTCTTTCTGTCTGACAGATTTAAAAATACATTTCTCAGCTATGTCTGCACAACTTATATCCCTATCCAACTTTTCTTCTTATACTTCGGTTACAGCCACGTGTCTTCCTCATACTTTATAAAATGCATACCTGTTCCATTCATTTCTGTTCAGAATACTGTCACAAAGATCACCTAACTGCATTATCCCTACTTATGTTTTGATAACAGTGCATAAGAATTTGAGTTAAAAGAAGAAAAGACTAAAGCTTATCCACAAAATTCTTCTCCCCTAGATGCATGTCTGTTGATCTTCATAAGGTATTAGGCCCTTCCCACTTCACAAGGGCAGCAGAGCTAGCAGTGCAGTGTCCCACACCATGAGACCTACCCGCTGAGTAAATTTTCAAAGCAATCACAAAAGCAGTCATGCTGCTCAGGGAAGGAGAGGGCATGGGGAAACGGATGACAACAGCTGGAGTGAAATGCAGTGCTGATGCCACCGTACGTATCTCTGGAGCTAGGTCTGGTTTTCAGTTATCTTTATTTTGCCTCTATACATCTGAGAGTAGCAGTTGTTTTCCGGCCTGGAATATGTATTCCAGCAGGCATACTCCCACACAAGCAAATTTATCCCACCTCTGAAGCATTTTCTCATTAGCTTCTATTCCACAGTAGTTTTTCAGCAAACTTCAATGGATCCCCCACTTCCAGCCTGCTGAGACCGAAACACATTGTTCAACCTGTCGTCAAAGACGTGTTACCCTTTTCTTACGCAGCTTTTTCACTGGTACATATAGGGTGCAGGTTAACACGGAAACGGGTTCAGATGCTTTTGGAATCCCAGTTACATTCTGGTTTCCAGACTTTCCTCAGCTCAGTGGCCATAAAGGACTCAGTCCCTTGCTTGAGTCGCAGTAATAACTTTTTTAAAGACAATCTGTTCACAGTGTATGTAGTTAAACCAAACCTGAAAGACTCTGAAAAAGAACAGCCTCGGTATGTAACAGTTCTCATTCCTGAGACCAAAACCTGTGAGCTTTTCATTTAGGTGAGCCACGCTCTCAAATGCACTGTTTAGCATACTTCTTTCAAGTATGAGTTTACTTTCCAGCAGTTTTCTTGTTTCACAAAACATGCTGGTTACACCAGTAGGTGCAGCTATTTCAGATTCCTTTGCTGCTGCTCTTCTCCGGCACGCAGCGGCAGGCTGAGTCTCTTCACAGCGCTGGGATGCTGAGAGTCAGTCTTGTTCTCAGGCTGCAGCCAAGCAGAAGGTTTAGTTCAGCATTTATCACTGTGATCTGTGACACTGGTACTAGCTTTATCATATTTCAGGAGTCTACATAGTTTCATATGGTTTAAGGTGAGAGGGGACTATTAGATCATCTGCTGTGACCTCCCATATATCATAAACCATTAAGCTTCACCCACAAGCTCTTAAATTAAGCCCAAAGACTTTAGTTAGCACTTCAGTTCTCAGAAGACTAAGCTTTTTGCCAAAGGCAGACAGAAAATGAGAAAAACAGATGCTACCAATCCAAACTCCTCTGCAATGGCAGACAATTGATTAAGTGAGATAAGTGATTTATACACACCTTCTCTGGTATTAAGAAGGCATTTGCTGTAGTGGCTGAAAATTGGGTAACATGAATTTTATATCCTGCTCTGGTTGCTGACTTCAGACAAGCTTCTTCCCCTTTGTTTGCCCCAGGTTCTAATTTCTGCAATAGTTGTAATTAAGATTTTCTTTCTAAAAGCTTACTATTACACTGTTCATGAGATAGAGTTATTAAGTACTTACATAAAACTCTTGTCAATGCTTAGTTAGGAAAAGTCTGAGTAGCACAGTCCTTTAGTGTAGCACCACTGTTTGCTACTCTGTTTCATAATTCAAACCTTCTGTTAACTTCCACAGAGCCACGAGGCAGTGAGCGCACAGTCTTCTGTTTCTGCACCTTGCATTTTCTGTCTGCTAATGTTGAAGTCCACTAATAATTGCCCCCAAAAATGAGATGGTCCATTCATTCAATCAAAATTAAGACACCATAGGAAGTGGAAGAAAAATGCAAGTAGAGGATCGTTATAGGATTACTGAGTTATAGCAAGAACAATGCAAGGTTAGCAGCACCTTCTAGTAATTCATGCTGAGGAAAAAAGGAAGCACAAACTGAAAATGTTGTTCTGCATACAGCTTAATTACAAAATGGCAGTCTAAATCACTTCTACATGTCACTTTTTAAAGCATATATTAAACATGTTGAGTATTTTGGAGAAAAAGAGTACGTTGGAAATATTTTCTAGTGGAACAGTGAAAAAGCTCACAGACTTTTAATTTTGCTGAAATTTTGTTTCAAAGAAGCAAAAAGCTGATGATGTCGACCGTCTTTAATCTTTTCTTCTGAAATTACTATTCATAGAACTGAAAGAGATCTACTAAGTTAGCAAATCCAAAACCATGCAGTCACAGGCAGCCATGAAATGTCATCCTGTTCTATTTTCTATTTATATTATTCTGTGTATTACAGTACAAAATAGAATTTAAATAAAAATGATTAATCTCAAACTATTTTTTTATAAATCCCTTCATACAAATTTTCAGATTTAGTCTCAATTCAGAAGGGAGACACATTTCAAAAGCTTGAGAGTATTCACAAAAAAATAAAAAGAGCCCTTCAAAAAGCTCTAACAAAAAAATACTTCTTATAAATGGCAGCCTTCTTATAACATTTCTTCCACTGTTCCAAAAATTCTTTCAAATAGATCCGACAGGGCAGCAAACAGGAGAAAGAATTGGTAGCAAATGGTAAGTACAGTTCCCACTGTTCATCTGAGAAGAGAAACCAGCAGAGAAACAGTATGTAGGTCTGGTATGAGCACTGCAATAAAAGCATGGAAGCCAACTCGGCAGGATATGCTACCACCTCCATTCACACCTAGGTTGGTTCCGTGCAGAAATCCCTGCACACACGGGTTAGAACATACTCCGTTCTCTATGTCCACACTGTGCGTCTGACAGCTTCTGCATGCCACACATACGAGACTACAAGCTGTTCTTTTACGCTAAACTGCAACTCCGCTACACAGATCTGTGAAAAAACCTCACGGAATTGAATATCAACCAAACTTCCTTTTAAGCCACAGGGGTAGCATGTTTAATGGATGACAAAGCTTCTAAGATGTGGCATTCAAAGCACTCACGTCTGGAGGAAATATGCAGTATTGTTCTTTTTTTTTCCTTCATTTTATACTTCTATTTTTATCTTCATGCAACATTGCTGAAAAAAGTATTGCAAAGCTAATGAGTAATGAATGAAGGGGAAAGTGAGCAGGTGTAAAATCAGTTTTGCTTGTTGGTGCATGACAACAGTTTGTATAAATAAAATGTTTTATGCCTTTTTTCTTTGCAAAAAATTCAGAATCTTAGCACTTACTTCGAAATGTAATTCTTGATCAAAAAAAGTGAAGCGTAACTGAATTATATAGAAAGAGCTTGGGCAATATTGTGTTTGGATTGTATTTGATCTCTATTATAACAACAGTAATGATCCAGTTGTTTGATGCAGAAGTCAAACACAGAAATTACTGTATGCCCCTGCGATTACAAAGTCTTGTGGCTTTTACCAGTCTGCTTAAATTCTGAGGCTCCTGGATATCAAAGATAAGAATTATACACCATGAGACGTTTTTGTGTCAGCGTTAAACTAACGCACCTAAATGTATTTTGCTTCCCAAAGTAGTTTGCAATAAGTAACTTTGTCTTCAATTATATATTCAGATGGGAATTTCATTTTACATTTTATTCATCAACAGAAGAGATAAAAGCAGTTAGAAAATACTTGATAGCAGAGTTTTATTGCAATTGTAAATCATACCTCTACTATAAAAGTTGAGGGAAGCATTATGTGAGGTTGTGTTACACTCCAGGATTTTATAGCCTTGAAAAAATCAGCAATAAATTTGAATAAGGCTGAGGAGGAAAGCAGCTGGAGATGCAAAAGAGAAGTGACACCTTTCTACTGTATTTCTATTTGCCATTTATCTGTCATTTTTACCTCCACATCTTGAGATTAGAAATCTTTTTTGCATAGATAAAATGTCAGTGACAACTTTCTATTTTAATATCTTAGGCTGTCGATGACACTTTGTTTTAATAACTTCCAAAGAACTTCTGAGTATTCTGTTTCTCACTTGGTAGAGAAATGAGAAATACAGAAGCAAAAAACATTTGCAGAGGAAATACTGTATCCCTGTTTCCTTCTATAGGTAATTAAAACTAGTGCAGGTTAAAAGAATAACAAACAGCTTTGAATTGTTTGTTATAAATAATACAAATTAATATGGGCTACTCCAATTACAACATTTACATATAAAAATAGAATTAATGGCTTGTGTGTGTCCATGTTTTAGAGCAAATTCCACTACTTATTATTATTAGAAATAAAGATACTAAAATCTGAGGATAATACAATGTTCGATATTGACTTCTTGTTTTGTTTTGCAGGGCGTGAGGGAGTTGCAACACCTTTCAGATAATGCTAGTAAATCACTTCAAAATCTAATCCTTAGCCAAACTATAGGCATAACCCTGTCCTAAATAGTTCCAGAACCTATAAAGCTAATAGTGAGTTTAATAAAGCATTTAGATATCTTTGTACCTAAGGATCAGTAAGTGCTTTTTGCTAAATTCCTAATTTCACAGGTTTATAATTTGCAAATCCTTCTGAGCTAAAGATATTCTCACAAATGCATCTGTGGGTATTTCTAGAGTACTAGAAAATTCATGACATGACACAAAGCCTTTCCTTTACACTTCCCACTGACTCAAGTTACTTTTGAAACTAAATTTCAAAAAAACTATTGCAACAAATTTAATTATTGTATTTTTTAAATGATTAAAGCAAAATGAAATTACAGTCATTCTGAGTATCATTGAGGTCAGATTTTTTTTATCCTTTTTTGGGGAAAAATTTTCCCATTTCTTGTGCACAGAAAAATCCCAATTTTGTGAATGTTTTCTACAGCCATCTTTGTTGTACATCTAGGACTTCTATATAGCAGCATATCCCATTACTGTTTCTCCTGTAATAATTTTGAAATATAAAGAAATTGAAAAGGCCATTCTCTGTGGATAGTACTTGGTGTAGTTTTCTAGTAACTTTAATATTCAGAGCCTTTCTTGAGCTATAGTTAGATACAATTTCACCTCCTATTTTATAAATAAGAAGGTTATATTTTAAGATGTTGTTTAGGAAAATAAATTACAATCAGTCCAAACTGGAAGTGATGAAAAGTATCTTTTGCCCTTTATGAATTTGATAATACTGAATGTTAATTGTATGTGAGTTATCCCAGACAATTTTAAACTATTTATTTATATTTATTTACTATAAATAGTAAATGCTGTGCACATGAAATACAAACACTTTCCATTCTCAGCCAACCCCCAGTCTGCACCTATTATCTTAACAGGTTTAATAGGTATGACATTAATATAATTGTGACACTAACATCAGCCATAATTCAGGTAAGTAAATTGCTCATGGATAATATAATCTTTCCCCATAACCAACCAAACAAAACCCAAGAGTATCCTTCAAATCCTTCTTAACCATACATGGAATAATTAGAAATTATTAAAGTTTATGTTTCACTGTATTTATTTTTCTAATTACACTGAGTCAGCTTTTGTTTACAGCTTCAGATAAAAATCTGGCCTAAAATACACTTGACAAAATACTTCACAGTTTCACAGCCAATGTATCTGTGTCTGCACAGCATGTCTATGTATTTACATGTTTTTGTAAACATGTGGATGGGTAGATAGATGGATAGATCGCACTCTAGAAACGTACACAAAGGTTTAATTTTATACAAACTATTCATAAAGATCTATATTTGTGTCTCATTATCCAGGGAAGGTACTGAAATGACAGGTTTGGATTCTGTAAAAGGGGCGGTAGGGGCGTTTCTTTTCATTCTTCCATGGAACGTTGCCAAAATAATAATATACATAGAAAAGAGTACCAGTCTGTATTATTTTAACCCTCAGCTAGCCAAATATTTTCTACTGAATATTTTTTTAATAACTTTGTTTTAAAGTAGGCAAATCAACACCATTTACCTTTGCCCAGCAGCTAACAAAATGAGGGATACAGTAAACTTGAAATAACAAACACAAAAATCTGTTCATGAAGGAAAGAAACATGACATGGCATTCAATCAGCTGGTCTAAAGCTATACTCCTTGCCCTTCACTTCTGCAGTATATAATTTCCTACTATAAAAATAAAACATCATGTTTGGCAATTTATGAACTATAATGGTATGGCTGAATATTAAAGTTCCTAAAATAAACTTGAGAGGTATTATTGGGTTACTAAATGGAAGAAAATATCTGTGTTTCATTTTTTCAGCCAAGTAGTGGCTGTTTGTCCAAGTCAGGTCAGAGCAGTCCTCAGTTAAGAATCCTTTAATAATTTCAGATTTCACAGAATTACAGAATCACAAAATCACTAAGGTTGGAAAGGACCTTCAAGGTCATCAAGTCCAACCGTTAACCCAACACCACCATGCCCCCTAAACCATGTCCCGAAGTGCCACATCCATATATTTTTTGAACATTTCCAGAGATGGTGACTCCACCACCTCCCTGGGCAGCCTGTTCCAATGTTTGACCACCCTCTTGGTGAAGAAATTTTTCCTAATATCCAATCTAAACCTCCCCTGGCACAACTTGAGGCCATTTCCTCTTGTCCTATCACCAGTTACTTGGGAGAAGACACCAACACCCATGTCACCACAACCCCCTCTCAGGTACTTGTAGAGAGCGATGAGGTCTCCCCTCAGCCTCCTCTTCTCCAGACTGAACAACCCCAGTTCCTTCAGCCGCTCCTCATGAGACTTGTGCTCCAGACCCCTCACCAGCTTCGTTGCCCTTCTTTGGACACGCAAAGAAGGTTTTGGACATGCAAAGAAGGTTCCGGTTGTTTCAGTATAGAAATTGATGAATATTTTATGGAACTAATGAAATGCTATAACAAAATGTCACTGTCACTAGGATTAATCACACTGTATAGGGGCTGCTTTCCATTCTTGTACTTTAACTGGCAGTTAAATAATGTGAAACTTTTAGAGCAGTGTGCATCTCAGCTAACAATAGTTATAAAAATTAAGAATCCAATCTTAGTTAACTGTCTAAACCTAGTTCATTGTAACTTATATACATTGTAAAAAAATAATGATCAAAAAAATAAACAAAGTTTATGATATATTTGTATTCAGATACAAATATATCCAAAATGAGTGAGATTAAGCAGCCTGTGGAGGTGCCTCTATCTTATACTTCATCGGACAATTGTAAGGTGCCTAATTTTTCAGGCAGTTGAAGCTACTGAATGTTAGACCTCTGCCAACAGTGTTCTAAATGTGCATCCAGATGATGTAATTTTATTGATGACTGGATTGTTTCTGTGATGGGTATTTTCAAAAAATCAATTTTACTAATACAGAATAAAAATTGAAAATAACTATTTTGTATTGAAAGTTACATTTACAAGTTTGACATCTCACTAAACCAGTGTTTCAAAAGACTGCGAAATGTCAAGAATAAGATTTTTTTCAAGCCTGAGAAAAAAACTCAAGCCTTTTGAGTTGTCAATCTGTTTTTAATAGCAAATCCTGAATTTTCTAAATGAATTTATTCATTTTTGTGGCCGCCTGTCTACTTTTACTGTCAAAGCTGAGTCAGGTTCTCTGAGTGTTCAGAAATCTTAGCTGTGACACTGTAAATTTTTAACTCTTTCAGACAAGTGAGTGAGGAACACCTGTATGCGTACTTCTTCTAATAAACTGGCTTCTTGATTAAAAGAAAGAAAAAACCCACCAAACAAGTGAAAGATGAGGGTAGCATGGTAACAGGGGTCTCTAACCTTCTTTCAGTGAACTCAGTGGGGGGGTTGACTATAGAAATGCAATGCAAAGTACTGATGTTAATTTTTCTTTCAGCTGAGCTCTTTGGTGATACTCAGACACAGCTGTCAAGGTTTGGCGAATGGTGTGATCTGTGTATTTCAGTCTTGAAATCTAAGAATTAGATGTTTAAGTTGAAATTAAACACCCTGCATATCTTGCCCTTAATTTTTTATTCAGAGGCAAAAGTAGTTACAGAAATAGGCATCTCTACTGAAGAGCACATCTATTTTACCTCCTCTGACTACAGAAAGATGACTCTCCTAAGGTGTGGGACTTAGATGTTTAGAGTAAGGTAGAATAAACCTTTTTCCTAACAAGAAAAATCACTTTGCTCACCTTTCCCAGTCACTTGCTAGTGAAGGATTTGAAGCAGTGGTGCCAGCAGTGAAAAACATAGCTGCTGCTTTAGATTAAAAACCCACTTAATTCAAATGTGTATAACACTACATTATGTTAACATTAATTTGAATTTCAATGACATTTCAACATCTGGTTTTGAATGGGCTTATTTATGAAAACAGAGACATAAAATTGCATGCAAAGCTATCTATACATACAGTGCACTCAACCAAGAGAATAACTCTTCTGACATGTATATAAAAATAGATAATGCATACTTATGTCACAGATATATTTGAGGACTGATGTTTGCAAACCCTCCAGAAAAAGGTTCCAATTATCCTCTAAAAACCCCCTCTTTGCTGGTATTCAGCATTCCTGAATTTATAGGACTTTAACTCACATTCGTTGTGATCAATGAAAGGAGAGCATATCATGGAAGTTAGTTGGCTATGGTAATTTCTGGGTTTTAATACTGTCCTGTGAATATGCCTCATTTGTTTTCTAATGCTACAGTGCTACAAACCAATCACAAAAATGCATAGATCAATTATTTTAACCAGGTGATGCAATGCAGTCATTACTTAATGGTAAATCTTCAACACAGTCCTGATATTCTGTGTAAAATTCAGTTCTAGTGAGTCATTTACTATGGGTACCTTACAATTTTGATTCATTCTACCATGCAACTTGAAGCACAGAAGCGAGACCTAAACTAGGAGTCTATTTAATCTAGGTTATCAACTTGTGTGCCTCAATTAACTGCTAGAAATGAAAGTATGAACCTTCAATTTGTTGTAATGGCAATCCAGATTTATTTTATTGCAGCGATGAATTCATGCAGGAACATATCATCCATATACGATCAAGCATGTAAGTACCTGGGAATTTGGTTCTTAGAGATTTTTCTAAGTCTCTGTGACTAGTGTAGAATATTATTCCAAAATTTACCATATCGCCTTTTAATGTCTTCTATGAAAAAATAATTAATGACAATGAAGCGTTATAAAAAAGATGTGGCTTTGGATTATATAAATAATACACACAGCTACATAATTTTTCAGTAGCCTTAGAGAATCAGTTAGAAACACCTTTGGTAACAATTAGGCTCAGTATGTACGCCTACATACACACTTCCTGAGAAGAAAACACTTGGAATATGCACATGTTCCCAGGTGCTGCAGCACTGAAGAATTTTACCATTAGCGACTACAGAAGTTGCGCCCAAGAATATACTGATTTATTTTAAGGTGTTTTTTTGGCCAGGTAAATAACTGCTTCTAGCCACAGTTTATCCATGGGACACATCCATAAAACGATACTACATTATTAATTATAAATTTCTGTTAATTTTAATGACATTTGAAAAGCTTTTGTAGCTCACTAAATGAGCTGCTTGGACTCCTTTTCTGCCTGGTTAGTGACTACCAGCAAGTAACAGTGTACAGCAGGGATAGTCTAATTACTGCCAAAACCAAAGGTCACCTAATTCCAGGCAATGCAAATAGACTAATTATGTTGTTTCTTAAGGAGTCTTCCAGACATGTGTCAATCAGCAAAAATAGCATATAGCAGAATAAGTCTTATACCAGCATAAATTCCACATATTTCCATTTAGAATAAAGCAGAGAAACGATACCACATGAAATTGGTTGACAGGGAATTTAATGACTGTGCTTTGTAAAAAGGAAACTATGGGATATCAAAAAAAATTGGAAACTCTTTCTGTGACCTTTAAGTAATTAGTGTTTCATAACTATGTACGTGCAGCCTGCAATTGCTTAAAAAAAAAAAAAAACAAAAAACCCCACAACTCTCCCCCCCAACAAGCCACACCTTACAGTTATTTTCTTTTTTATTCTAAATAAGGAAACTTCTTATTGGGCCAAAATTTTTCATTATTAATTTGGAAGAAAAGAGCACAGAAAAGCACCCACATAAATTAAACGTTACAGAATTCTGACTTCTGCTGTTATGATTACTTGAACTCTATGTACATTATCTTTAAATTTTTACTTAACACCTTTGGAAAAATTGCACTAACGATCAGTGTCGCACATACCCAAATCAGCAACGGATATTTCAGTGTGTTCATCACATCATTTCAAACAAGACCTCTCACTAGAACAACATTTTTAGTTTAAAACTATCACCGTTCCTGATGTGAAAAATCTCTCAGAAAAATATATCACCAGCAATAGAGAGAGGTCAGCACCAGCACAACATACTAACACTGTATTATTCTAGCATACAGGTAACACGATCATTAACAGCAAGAATTAAAAAAATTAACAAATTATAATGCAAGACTGTTGAGCAAGCATTCAAGGCTGTGAATGCTGTACATTATGTGATATTCAGCTCCTAGCTATCACTAAATAAAAGTACTGCCTACCCTGCTTTCACACATATGCCTGAGTAACAAACCACCCACTGGCTCCTGCAGAGGATACTGAAAAATAGCGTCAGCTCTGAGCTACTTCCTTAACTCTCCAGCATGAATTATATCTGAAACAGCACTGAAATTTCCTAATGTACTACATGTGTTTTAATTCTGCCTTTCAAAGTTACTTAGAAATGCCATCTTTACTTAGACATGAGGCTTACAAAGGCTTTGAAGGTGCTGATAGGCAGCATGTATGGGTCAACAGTACCAGTAAAGACTGTTTCAGAGAGCTGGAAAAGTCAAACCCTGAAATGCGGAGACAGAAGGGCAGAGCACGAAAGGGTGCAGTCCATCCTGTCTCAAGGGCTGTCAAGAGGAAGTTTAAAAGAAGCGGAACAGAACACCCGACTCACCACTCCCGGTACTCTCTCATTTGTCAGTGCATAGGCTACTTAGAAACCAAATTACAGAAAAGTGTTACCAGCAAAACTCATAGTACCTGTGAGAACTGCTAACTTCTTAGCTCAATCTGCAGCTGTCATTCAAATTTGAGTTTAGGACATGCAATACGGGAGTGGGCTGTATGCAAACCCCGCAATCAAGAAAACTTCAATTTTGATGGCAAGCCTGTGAGACACTTCCAATTTGTATTTTTTGGCCCAACGGGCAGTCACAAATTATTGGCCTAACACCAGTTTAGCCCAGACAGACTGTCAATTTACACAGCTTAACCAGCAAGTCAGGCTTGTCGCCAGTCATTATTCTCCAAGGAGTTATACAATCCCCCATCAGAGACAAAGACAAATAGGTAACAGGGAAGAAAAACTTAAAAAATCTGCAGCTGCACATTCTGTGTTGCTTTCCTCCTTTCTCAGGTTAGAACAGCTTAAAGATACACATGATGTGATGTTACATCCTATAAACTGTCATCCCAACGTAACGCAATCACAGTGCCGTTAGTTTGCAGTGCCCAAGTTCATTTCTCATTACTTAACTTATTGTGCTGAATGCCAAATCAGTGTATTCACATTATAATTGTGATTTTACTGATACATGGTTTTCTATGGATGCAATTGTATAGGTTCAAACTAGTGAAAAATATATTTGTTTTTATCCACCAGTTTTCTATCCTACTTCACTAAAATTTCAGAAGAAGCAGAAGCAGGCTTTCATGTGGTGAAGTGTCCACTACAATGTTCAAATGAATAATTTACCATCCAAATTGACTGCACCAATCATCTAAATTTAGAGATATCAGACTTTTAGCAGATGGTACACTACAGAGAGTAACTCTTGGTCGAAAGAGCTTCTGGAATGTGCAATTTGCTATGGTAAACTGGTCCATCAAATCAATCTGGCATTCTGCCTCTAGGGAACGGTAATACTTAATCCTCTATATAAAGATGAACTTTTCCCATAATACACTTGGTCAATTGTGCAATGCTATAGATTCTTGAGTGGACGAAAAAAAAATCTGTGTGCTTTCAGGTAAGTAGAAGTTGTTATGGTATCAACTGGAAGATAGCCAATATCCAAATAAATTATATTTTATATTAAGGGTATGACCCTAATATCCCCTAATCTTATTGACTTAAATGGAAGCTCTCTACACACAGTATTTTCAGAAGCAGACAACAAATTGGCACATAGTTTAACAGTAAGGATATAGAAAGGAAATTAAAAGAAACAGAAAGTGTTCATGCTTTCTATTTTAGGTTCATGCAATTCTAAGGACAGGAAATATTATTGTGGTTGTTTGACTTCCTGCATATTATAGATACTATAATTATTTCTATAGATACTTTAATTATTTCTGCTTCAAATTCAATATTTAAGCTTGATTTAGACTATATCTTTAAAAAAGAAAATGAATAAAGGTCACATTCTTATTTCCAGTGACAGAAAATCTATCAATTGCATCAGAAAGTAGTTTCCAGGATTAGTGAAAATATCCAGCTTATTTTTAGTTTGATTTGGTCTATGTTCTGCTTTTAGTCATCACACTTTGACATTTCCCTTCCTACAGACTTAATAGACCATCATTAATAAATTTTTGTTCTCTGTGTAGGTGTTTATAGCTTCTAGTCAAATCTCTATTGAGTCCACTTTTTTTTTTTTAGACTAAGTTCAGCTTAGTCTAAAACACTTTGCACAGCATGTGTTCCAGTCCTTTCAGTCATTTCTTTGTTCTTCTTTAACATTTAGTGTTTTGTTTTTCTAACTGATGGCACCAGAATAGGACACAATATTAATGAAATAGTCATACTAATGCCAAGAGCTGGGGCAATATAATCTGTTGACTATTACTCAATATTTGCATTGCCATATCTCTAACAACCTTTTGCTTTTGTAAGCTCACATTCCATTGTTTATCCAGTATTTCTGTCCACAAAGTTTTCACTTTGTGAAAGCGACTGCTTTCCTGAAGCACTAATTTCCCATCTGTAAATATGGCCCATCTTCCCAGGATTTTACAGTGCTCACAATGGAATTCATATCAGTTCACCAAGTCTGATCAGAATTAGCCATTTGTCTTTATTACCAACCACTTACCAACTTATGGGGCACCAGAAAACTGTATCAGTATTGAGTTTATGATTTAATTCTTCAACACACAAAGTAACAGAGAAACAAGAAACAATTTGCCTCACAGAGCACAAATGCCCTCTTGGTTAATTTTCTTCACTTTCCAAAGTTTAGCTCTCACTTTATTTGTATAATCAAATATGAAGCCGTTTGGTCATGCTGTTCACACTCGATGCTGGGAAACCTGCTACATAGTCCGATAAATCAATAAAAGAAATTAAATAACTGGTATCACAAAATTTCTTTTTACTTTCAGTTCTTCAAGGACACATCAGTAATGCACTAATATTACAAAGAGCTCAACAAGATCATCCAGTATGGTCAGTTCACAGGATATTAAGCCCTGCTTGACGCCAAGCAAAAATATTATAATTAAATAAGACCTGATGCTCCTTACTCAGATAATTATTGGATTTCCAAGTTCCCTATAAAGATTTCTGATACTGTATGCACCATCAAATCAGGATAAAATATGTAATAGTTTGCAAACCTGAACTACATTATCCCAAAATCTCCTTTGCAGCAAAAGCAGGAATCTGTTATACATTTTTAATTTGTCCTTTTCTGGACAGCTTAGTCAAAGCACATCCCGCTTTGCTTGTTCAGTTTTACAGTACTTTCCTAACAAGAAGAAAATACAAAGATTTGTCGGGATAGTGATAACTGATTTATGTTTCCAGATTTGTAAAGGTTTTTTCCCCACTTTGCCCAGATTGAGTACTTATTGTTTTCCACTCTTGTAATGAATACCTGGCAGCAATAGCTGATAACAAACCCTACTAGTACTGTATTTTGACAGTTGAAAACAGTAGCAAAAGCTTTGTTATTCTATGCTAGTTTGAAACAAAATCCATTTGCTTATAATCCACAATAGAAAAAAAACTTTGTTAACAAGCTGATCATAGCAAGACATACCAGAAATATTGCAGACTGGATGCTGCATTCTTTACTTCCTATTTTAAACTGTCACATAATGTCAGCATACATTGGTAAGAGCTACCACTCTCTACTTCATAGATATCGGACTTCATTGTGATGTAAAATGGCCTCACAAATAATATAAGTTTGGGTTGACTGAGTTTATAAAACATACTAGGGCCTCTTATGGAAGGTGCTATGGAAATTGTCCATGGTTTGTACATCTTGAGCCATCCAAGCAAATCAAGTATACTGTTGCAATTTCCAGAAATGTCATGGATGTATGAAATTAAATGAAATCTATTGCAACAATAAAATGATACAAAAGGAAAAAAAAAATTGCATTTAAAATGAAGGGTTGATCCAGAGAACACAATCTGAATTTACTAATTAATATTGTTCATATAGCATGCTATTAAGAGATCTGAAAATCTACTCTTTTAATTGGAATAGTTCTGTTTAAGTTTTATGTCTTTGGAAGCAAGGGGAATTGTTACCAGAAAAAATAGTTCTGCTTACAATATGCATAAACTTACAACTTTTCAAAGACTTGCAGAAATCTTTAAGATCAGAAGAACTCGTAGGAAAAATTTTTTCTGCTTCCGACTTCCTCCAGTCTATTTGGCATCTCCAAGGAAGTATATTACAATCCTTGAACCTTTCCCAAAGGGACAGTGGTAATAACAATGCCAAGTGAGTGGGGTTTTGGATAGAAGTGGCTTCTTTCAAGGTGAAACTGAAGTATACTTAGCAGTATTGCTCCATTCTGAATGCAATCTTACATGGCCTTATAACACACAAAATTATGAGGATAAACTCTTCTTTTAATGCACAGTTATATTTCTGTGTTATATTATGTTATCATAACCTAGCATTTGCAAACATGTCTTTAGCAAGTAGCTTATCTGGCTATTGATATGAGCTGTACATTGGGTTGCACCTTAAATCAACCTGGAAACAGTCTGGTATAGGAAGGTGCCATTCTGCTTGACATGCTTTGTATCCCTTTATGAGCATTTGACATCTGCTCTCCAAATCTGCTCTGGTTGCCTGTTGTTTTTCAAGTGGAGTTTGAAGTACTGTTTTTGACCTATAAAGCCCAAAATGACTTGAAGCTTGCTTTTTTGAGAGACTGACTCACTCCCCATGTGTTAAGATTACTGACAGCACTGAAGCACCTTCGAATGAAGGCTAGGGAACTAATGACAAGGTATATGAGTGCTCTTTTACTGCAGAATTCACTTCTACCCCTATCTGAAGTGATCTAGATTTGTTAATCTTTAGAATATACCAAAACCCCATCCATCTATACAGACATGTGGGTAGGATTGCTGTAATGAAAAGTGAAAAGGGGAAGGGAAGATTTTCTGTGTACTGCTTTCTGTGGCCAGGGAACGACCGTTGCTTACTGACTAATGTTCCTGTCCATCGTGAATGGCATTTTAATTTGTCAAGAGCACCCAATAGGTCAAAAAAGATATCTGAAGGTGTTCTGAAGACAACATACAGCATTTTAACACTATATATACAGAGACGGGAACGTTGGAAATAGCTCCACGTATGAAAGTGAATCTAACCCCCCCCAGATAAAACCCACAAGCCCACACTCACCTGCTATTGATTAAAGTTTGAAGTAAAGTAAAGGAAGAGACAAATGTTATGCTGAATAATTCTATAAAGTAATGAAAATTACTACATTATTAAAAGTCAGGACATATAAAGATAGAGTTACAATTGCACTCATAACTAAACTTGCATTCTGATAATTTGAAGACATTTAAAACTAATGTTAGCTTGAAACTTAAGATATGCATTCATACCTCCTGCCCTGCACAAGTACTTCCATTAGCACCATTATTTTCCTCCCCAGGAAAAGAAAAAAAAAACCAAAACCAAAAACCAACAAAACAAACGAAAGCAAGAAACCTGTCACCTGTAGGTGACTAGAAAAGACTTCTACAGCCCTCTAGTGTTGCCAAACTACAGACCCTCGCTAAAAATAGACCAAAGCAATGCTAACTTCTGCTCCACACCCTGAAGGAAACCCTGCTAACTTTGCCACTGCTGGGCATGTAAGTTATTCAAACAACTAAAATCACAGCTCTGGTGGAATGAGTTACGTTGCTCTCACTCTCACCTCACAAGGGAGATGGCTCCAAATGGCCAAAAGCTTAGAAGTGGCCTTTGCAAATAAAAGAATATTCACAGAAAGGAAAGGGAGAAAAATAATATCAAAGATTCAGGTTAATCTGCTGTGTACATATTTAAACAGCTGACTGGAGAGTTTATTATGCCTGATTGCAGGCCTTCCGCACCAGTGATAGCTTGTTTCTCCTTTTGCTCCCTCCCTGCTTCTTTCCCGGCGAGTTTCCATTGACAGAGCCTACGGCTATACTTTCAGAAATCATATAAAACCTGACAGTGCCAAAATTTCAACTGCAAAAAGATGTTTTAAGGTGTTTCCTTTCAAATCTAATATTAACAGACAACTGTGTTCAGCGAGAACATCCCAGGATGGCAGTGCACGGCACTCGGCTGCCCATGGGCTGCAGATGGAGCTCTTGACAAAACAGTTCAACTCAGTGGAGATGAGCTGGGCTGGCACTGACTGCTACAGAGCCTCAGCTCGCTTCTACAGCTGTAGTGCTCTATTACTATTGTTAATAATAATAATAATATTGTTGTGACTGTTGTTGTTGTTATTACTTTTAAGTGTCTCTGCACAACTGAAAGAGTACAATGTATTTCAAACCTCCTAACCTTAGGAAGCCAAGCAAGACTTCTTGGCCAACCTTCAAAGTATCCTTAAGAGTACTAAAGCACATTAGCAAATCTGGATAAGTGAATAAAAGTTCAAATCAGAAATTGTGTAATGAAGAGAGAGATAC